>NC_088234.1:34431109-34739638 GCF_036934945.1 Oncorhynchus masou masou
TGAATGTAAACACACATTAATACTTTTTTGAATAAAACATTCCAAAGACTACAATGAGTTGGCATGTGGGATGAATCTGACCTTTGGGAAATGGAAATTAAAGACAACTAAACTGAATTTACACTACCAAATGCCTATGTAAATGAATTTACACTACCAAATGCCTATTTAATGTATTTAATGTAGTGAGCTTTGAAATTATTGATGTCCACTACCGTTCAAAAGTTTAGGGTCACTTAGAAATGTCCTTGTTTTTGAAAATATAAAGTTCATTTTTGCCCATAAAAATAACATCCAAACAGAAATACAGTGTAGACATTGTTAATGCTGTAAATGACTATTGTAGCTGGAAACTGCGTATTTTTTATGGAATATCTAGATAGGCGTACAGAGTTCCATTATCAGCAACCATCACTCCTGTGTTCCAATGGAAGCGACCCCAAACTTTTGAACGGTAGTGTATGTCCATTTTAAAGTAGTTAAAAAGCATTACAATTGTAAATTAGTATAATAAAATAGTATGATAACATTTTCATCAAGTTAAGATTTTTATGTTCACTCTGAAACTACTGATATGAATGGACAAATATACCAAGAAATCTTAAAATTAAAAGGTAGATGCAGAAATGTCATTTCAGGCTCTCGTGTCTGGTCTTAATGCTGCTACTGGTACTGCTGAGGATGGTAGTGTAATATGATACAGTATTTAAACACTAACACACATGCTTACACAGGCATGTTGAAATAGTCTAGTGTTTAAGCAATCACATACAGTTGCGAGCGTACAGACACAACTGCAATACCACCTTCTCTTATGTATTAACCCCACCCCCCTTAAAGCATTTTTTTATGCATCATCCAGACAACCACTCACAAAGTACACTTATAAAGATCGCTGTCCATGGTGCTGAAATATCAGCATGCCTATGCTGCTGCATGTTTGTCAAATTGATCATAGGCTTTCTATGGTGCCAGGACATAGCTTTGCTTTAGGTTATGGATAAATGTTTATTGGTTGGCCTATTTGGTTATCATTTTCTCATCTTAAGCCTAACATTTCACAATGGTGTTGCAATGCTGCCATATTTAGACTGGAGGCAAACATGTAATAACTTTTTCAGTAGTTAAAGTTGGAAATTCAAACATTGCAAATTGTCAAATACATTTTCATCATTGTTCACACTGTCTTAAGCCTTAGCCCCACCCATGTGTTTAAGGATTCATACGTCAGGCCATGCACTAAACAGTGAGTAAGGTACTGTAGTCAATGGAGGCTGCTGAGGGGAGGACGGCTCATAAAAATGGCTGGAACGGAGCCATGTGTTTGGAATATTTGATACCATTCTACTGACAGCAATTACTACGAGCCCGTCCTCCCCAATTAAGGTGCCACCAACCTCCTGTGAAGGTTGTGTAGTAAAAAAACAAAGATTTCAAGACAAAAAGTGATGAAAGTAGTAGCCTACAATAAGGAAAAAATCCAGGTAAAATCAGACTTTGGTGCAGGTCATGTTGTTCTTCCATCTCTGGTAAATGCACACTATATCAAATAAAATCTAACTTTGTCACATGCACAGGATATAGAAGGTGTAAACGCTACAGTGAAATTGTTACTTGCATAGTAACAATATCAAAAATAGAAAGTGTCCAGATAAAAATATAGTATAGTATAAATATTTTATCATTCTTAGATGCTTATCCAGACTTTAGGGGTGTGCTGTGTAGTCGTACAAAATGATTATTGTAATGGATATGGGCAATTTTCTGGATAAGATCCAATATTCTTTTTTATGTCGGCACACTTGTTAAATTGTGGGTCATGTGAAGGAAATGCTATAACCACCCCCCAGCCACATCTAGCTAAGTGGATGAGTCACTAATGTCTAGACATGCACACAAGTTTATGAAATATAACAGATGGCTGTAATCATCCCCAGACACAACAGGCTAAATTGATGGGCCATGTGATCATCTGGGAAAGTATTTTGTTTAGACATGTAGCTAGCTAGCTAAACAATGAACCATAATATCAACCCATACTACTAGCAAATCAAACTGATTGTCATAGATAGCCACCCTGCATGAAATGCTGTACATTGCATCTGCAGGTAGCTAGCTAATTTTAGGCTATAACTAGCATTGCAAATGGCTTTTTGAGATACGAATAATATTACTACGCAGATCATACACATAGAGTTAGCTAGCGACCCAGAAAGCTAACATTCACTAGCTAGTTAACAGTACACTTAAACTTGCAAAGAAAATGACTTTCGGACAAAATAAGAAATGTAGTTAGTAAAAATATGAATAACCTGTGGATAAGGGGATAGACACGTTGCTTTTTGGGAGACTTTTAGAGGGAGGAGATGGCATGAGTTTTATAGTGAATACAGTAAATCCAACCAACCAGAAGCCCTGGATAATATGCTATATCATCACACAGACAGACAGCCAAAGTGAAGGTTTTCAGATCACATAAAAGTATATTTTTTTCAAAAAGGTTAAATAAAAAACAAATATTATATTACCACCAGTGGAGTTCTCTGCTTTGGAGAGACTGCAGGTAGTTGGTCAGAAGGCTCTGCAGGTCTTTGGACCTCTCTCACCTGTAGAGAGATGGATAAAGGTACTGCATGCAATTGCAAGAGAGTTGACATTGTTAATTATTTAGGTTGCCTTCCAATCAGATAAAAATGGAATGCGTAAAAGACACAAGACCTCAATGGCTTTCAAAAGGAGGAGTGTGTTGGGGAGAGGCTTGTGTTGTGATGTCCATCAGAAGAGTTGCCCTGAATATCCTGCAAACAATTAAAAATGTAGAATGGCATTTCTCCCAACCAAACAGTTGTTGGACATCCATTTCATGCATTTGGTTGGTCAACTCACATACAGTACCATAGTCATGCTCGTTTGGCCATTTTCATGTGTTACCTGCTGCTTTTGCAAACTAATAAAATACATATTTTTTTATAAAGTTGGATACTATTGGAACAGTACAAGAAAGCAATTCAAGTTGTTTTGACTGTTGAGTTTATTGAATTCCCATCCTTACAATTGTGTTTGTACTCTGGTCTAAGTAGAGATCCCGATGCACCAGGGCAGTGAAGGGGACAGTGCCCTCCACAACGTGCTGTCTTTCGGACAGGTGTTCTGACTTTCTTTTGTACTTAAAAATCCCATGGCACTGAGCAGAAGAGCAGGGGTGTTAACCGTGGTGTCATGGCTAAATTCCCAACCTGGCCCCATTCCCTCATGGACACCTAATCATCACTCCTCACATCTCATCCTCCTCACTTCTCAAGCTCATGTGTTGTGAGTGTGCTGGCACAAAATGGTTACCCATCACCCAGGTGGGTGCTACACATTGGTGATGGATGAGGTGAGCTTCCCCCTACTATGTGAAGCACTTTGAGTGCCTCAGTTGGTATAAAAAGTGCTATATAAAATCAATAAATTGTTAATTGATCTAAACCAGACATACCTGCAATTACAGGGAGAAAATAGGATTGCTCATTGGATGTGTTCTGAAATGCATGTTTTCTAATCAGATAAAGATTCAAAATGGAAGAAATGTGTTATTTTCCTCAGGAAAGTAGATAAGATTCCGGCAACGGATTGGGTCTAACTCTAACCTTGAGCGAAAATATGTGCACAACTAAATATTGTCACTCCCTGATCTGTTTCAACTGTCTTTATGATTGTTTCCACCCACCTCCAGGTCACACCTCCCCATTAGTCCCTGTGTATTTATTCAGGTGTTCCCTGTTTGTCTGTTACCAATTCGTCTTGTCTTGTCTAGTCAACCAGCGTGTTTTTCCGTGATCCTGCTTTTTCTCATCTCTGTTTTACCTGTCCTCCCAGTTTTGACCCTTGCCTGCCTTGACTCTGAACCTGCCTGCCTGACCATACTACCTGCCCTGCCGTCGAGCCTGCCTGCCACTTTGTACCTCTTGGACTCTGACCTTGTTGTGATCATCTGCCTGTCCACAGCCATTCTCTTGCCTGCCCCTTGGATTATAATAAATATCAGCGACTCAAACCATCTGCCTCCTGTGTCTGTATCAGAGTCTCGCCTTGTATCTGGGTCTCGCCCTGCATCTGAGTCTCGCCCTGAATCTGAGTCTCGCCCTGAATCTGAGTCTCACCATGAATCTGAGTCTCGCCCTGTGCCCTTATAAATAATAATAATAATACATTTGCACTGCTAAGCAAAACATGGCACACTTTTTCTACAGTAGAAAAACACACTATTGTTTATTTTAATTATTGGCGTCAGTAGAACAGTGAACATGTTGATGTGTGAGAGAAAAATTGCAAGATTATGTTATAATACTGTAATTGCATCAAATGGTTGTTTTATGCAACATAATAAAGAGTTCTTAAAACTCTATCTCTGTGTGAACTGAAAGTGTTCCTCTGGGAGAATAAACACTGACAGGAATTTCACGATGTATTTGGGTGATACTGCATTCCATAGCATGAGTTAAAGTTTCTTTACTGGGGTACCAGGGTGAGATGGCTCCAGTATGGAGTTGGGGGCCAGACCCTGGTCTCTACACAATGAGGACTGTATTTACAGCAGATGCTGTTTGCTGTGAATTATTAGTAACCTTGTGATTCATTCCATACATCTGTTGTTTGTCATGAACATCCAGGAGGATGGACTTTTCTATAAAATTCTGTGACTCAAATCCGCTCGCTGAGATCTCAGCGATCACATTACAGACCAGCTCCATTACTGTAGTAAATAAATAATAAAGTTAGATTGTTTTGAATAAATCTAAAAGTCAATCATTTTGATTACAATAATTCCATGACATGGGAGAATTCGAAACATTTCCAGAAAATCATATAAAATGGCGAGTGTAATATCAAATTAATGAATCCAGTTTTTAGCAGGGTCGGCAGGGTAGCCTATTGTTTAGAGCGTTGGACTAGTAACCAGAAGATTGCAAGTTCAAATCCCGGAGCTGGCAAGGAACTAATCTTTCATTTTGCACCTGAACAGGCAGTTAACCCACTGTTCCTAGGCTGTCATTGAAAATAAGAATTTGTTCTTAACTGACTGAACTATAAATTAAATAAAGGTAAAATAAAAAAATAAAAAATATATACCCTCATGCTAAATACATTAGTTGCAGAACCGGTGGTGTAACGATTCTCCTCCACTTCTGAGGAGGAGTGGGAAATATCAGACCAATGCGCAGCATGGTAAGTGTCCATGTTGTTTATTATAACCGGAACACTGAAATAAAAACAAAAGTAGAACAAAACGCAAAAGTTCTGTCAGGTACTCACACAAAACACTAAACAGAAAATAATCACCCACAACTCAAAATGGGAAAACAGGCTACCTAAGTATTTTTATTTTATTTTATTTTTTTCACCTTTATTTAACCAGGTAGGCTAGTTGAGAAGTTCTCATTTGCAACTGCGACCTGGCCAAGATAAAGCATAGCAGTGTGAACAGACAACACAGAGTTACACATGGAGTAAACAATAAACAAGTCAATAACACAGTAGAAAAAAAGACAGTCTATATACATTGTGTGCAAAAGGCATGAGGAGGTAAGCAAATAATTACAATTTTGCAGATTAACACTGGAGTGATAAATGATCAGATGGTCATGTACAGGTAGAGATATTGGTATGCAAAAGAGCAGAAAAGTAAATAAATAAAAACAGTATGGGGATGAGGTAGGTAAAATTGGGTGGGCTATTTACCGATATGCACAGCTGCAGCGTTCGGTTAGCTGCTCAGATAGCAGATGTTTGAAGTTGGTGAGGGAGATAAAAGTCTCCAACTTCAGCAATTTTTGCAATTCGTTCCAGTCACAGGCAGCAGAGAACTGGAACGAAAGGCGGCCAAATGAGGTGTTGGCTTTAGGGATGATCAGTGAGATACACCTGCTGGAGCGCATGCTACGGGTGGGTGTTGCCATCGTGACCAGTGAACTGAGATAAGGCGGAGCTTTACCTAGCATGGACTTGTATATGACCTGGAACCAGTGGGTCTGGTGACGAATATGTAGCGAGGGCCAGCCGACAAGAGCATACAGGTCGCAGTGGTGGGTGGTATAAGGTGCTTTAGTGACAAAACGGATGGCACTGTGATAAACTGCATCCAGTTTGCTGAGTAGAGTGTTGGAAGCTATTTTGTAGATGACGTCGCCAAAGTCGAGGATCGGTAGGATAGTCAGTTTTACTAGGGTAAGTTTGGCGGCGTGGAGGCTTTGTTGCGGAATAGAAAGCTGACTCTAGATTTGATTTTCGATTGGAGATGTATGATATGGAAGGAGGATAGTTTACAGTCTTGCCAGACACCTAGGTACTTATAGATGTCCACATATTCAAGGTCGGAACAGGCAGCGAAAGGTTGAAAAGCATGCATGCATTTGGTTTTACTAGCGTTTAAGAGCAGTTGGAGGCCACGAAAGGAGTGTTGTATGGCATTGAAGCTCGTTTGGAGGTTAGATAGCACAGTGTCCAAGGATTGGCCGGAAGTATATAGAATGGTGTCGTCTGCGTAGAGGTGGATCAGGGAATCGCCCGCAGCAAGAGCAACATCATTGATATATACAGAGAAAATAGTCGGCCCGAGAATTGAACCCTGTGGCACCCCCATAGAGACTGCCAGAGGCTCGGGTAGCATGCCCTCCGATTTGACACACTGAACTCTGTCTGCAAAGTAGTTGGTGAACCAGGCAAGGCAGTCATCAGAAAAACCGAGGCTACTGAGTCTGCCGATAAGAATATGGTGATTGACAGAGTCGAAAGCCTTGGCAAGGTCAATGAAGACGGCTGCACAGTACTGTCTTTTATCGATGGCCGTTATGATATCGTTTAGTACCTTGAGCATGGCTGATGTGCACCCGTGACCGGCTCGGAAACCAGATTGCACAGCGGAGAAGGTGCGGTGTGATTCGAGATGGTCAGTGACCTGTTTGTTGACTTGGCTTTCAAAGACCTTAGATAGGCAGCGCAGGATGGATATAGGTCTGTAACAGTTTGGGTCCAGGGTGTCTCCCCCTTTGAAGAGGGGGATGACTGCGGCAGCTTTCCAATCCTTGGGGATCTCAGACGATATGAAAGAGAGGTTGAACAGGCTGGTAATAGGGGTTGCGACAATGGCGGCGGATAGTTTCAGAAATAGAGGGTCCAGATTGTCAAGCCCAGCTGATTTGTACGGGTCCAGGTTTTGCAGCTCTTTCAGAACATCTGCTATCTGGATTTGGGTAAAGGAGAACCTGGAGAGGCTTGGGCGAGTAGCTGCGGGGGGGGCGGAGCTGTTGGCCGAGGTTAGAGTAGCTAGGTGGAAGGCATGGCCAGGCATTGAGAAATGCTTGTTGAAGTTTTCGATAATCATGGATTTATCGGTGGTGACCGTGTTACCTAGCCTCAGTGCAGTGGGCAGCTGGGAGGAGGTGCTCTTGTTCTCCATGGACTTCAGTGTCCCAGAACATTTTGTAGTGTCCCAGAACTTTCCTGACTGACTGCGTGTATTGGTTCCTGACTTCCCTGAACAGTTGAATATCGCGGGGACTATTCGATGCTATTGCAGTCCGCCACAGGATGTTTTTGTGCTGGTCGAGGGCAGTCAGGTCTGGAGTGAACCAAGGGCTATATCTGTTCTTAGTTCTGCCTTTTTTGAATGGAGCATGCTTATCTAAAATGGTGAGGAAGTTACTTTTAAAGAATGACCAGGCATCCTCAACTGACGGGATGAGGTCAATGTCTTTCCAGGATACCCGGGCCAGGTCGATTAGAAAGGCCTGCTCACAGAAGTGTTTTAGGGAGCGTTTGACAGTGATGAGGGGTGGTCGTTTGACTGCGGCTCTGTAGCGGATACAGGCAATGAGGCAGTGATCGCTGAGATCCTGGTTGAAGACGGGGGAGGTGTATTTGGAGGGCCAGTTGGTCAGGATGATGTCTATGAGGGTGCCCTATGAGGGTGCCCTTGTTTACAGATTTAGGGTTGTACCTGGTGGGTTCCTTGATGATTTATGTGAGATTTAGGGCATCTAGCTTAGATTGTAGGACTGCCGGGGTGTTAAGCATATCCCAGTTTCGGTCACCTAACAGAACAAACTCTGAAGCTAGATGGGGGGCGATCAATTCACAAATGGTGTCCAGGGCACAGCTGGGAGCTGAGGGGGGTCGGTAGCAGGCGGAAACAGTGAGAGACTTATTTCTGGAGAGAGTCATTTTTAAGATTAGTAGTTCGAACTGTTTGGGTATGGACCTGGAAAGTACGACATTACTTTGCAAGCTATCTCTGCAGTAGACTGCAACTCCTCCCCCTTTGGCAGTTCTATCTTGACGGAAAATGTTATCGTTGGGTATGGAAATCTCAGAATTTTTGGTGGCCTTCCTGAGCCAGGATTCAGACACGGCAAGGACATCAGGTTTAGCAGAGTGTGCTAAAGCAGTGAGTAAAACAAACTTAGGGAGAAGGCTTCTGATGTTGACATGCATGAAACCAAGGCTTTTTCGATCACAGAAGTCAACAAATGAGGGTGCCTGGGGACATGCAGGGCCTGGGTTTACCTCAACATCACCCGCGGAACAGAGGAGGAGTAGTATGAGGGTGTGGCTAAAGGCTATCAAAACTGGTCGCCTAGAGTGTTGGGTACAAAGAATAAAAGGAGCAGATTTCTGGACATGGTAGAATATATTCAGGGCATAATGCGCAGACAGGGGTATGGTGGGGTGCGGGTACAGCGGAGGTAAGCCCAGGCACTGGGTGATGATGAGAGAGGTTGTATCTCTGGACATGCTAGTTGTAATGGGTGAGGTCACCGCATGTGTGGGAGGTGGGACAAAGGGGGTATCAGGGGTATGAAGAGTGGAACTAGGGGCTCCATTGTAAACTAAAACAATGATAACTAACCTGAACAACAGTATACAAGGCATATTGACATTTGAGAGAGACATACAGCGAGGCATACAGTAATCACAGGTGTTGAATTGGGAGAGCTAGCTAAAACAGTAGGTAAGACAACAACAGCTAATCAGCTAGCACAACAACAGCAGGTAAAATGGCGTTGACTAGGCAGGGAGGGTCGGATTAACTACACACAGAGCCTGAGTGCGGCTGGGGCCGACAGATAAAACATAAACAAGCAGAATGGAGTAACGTGATTAATGGACAGTCCAGCATGCATCAGCTATGCAGTCAAGTGATCAGTGTCCAGGGGGCAGCGGTACATGGGGCAGGGAAGCTAGACTGGCGAGTATTATCAAGGTAAAAAAAAAACTGGCTGGCTGTGCAGAAGGTAGCTAGTTAGCTGGTTAGCTTCTGGAGGTTCTTTAATGTGTTCTAAAAATTAAAAATAATAGCGATTCCGTATTACATTGGGTGAGGCAGGTTACCGGGAGGTATAATCGAATTAAAAATCGAAAAGAGATTGAAAGTAAATATGGGTCCAGTGAGTGGTTGGGCTGGCTGGGGACGCAGCGATTCAGACAGTTAGCAGGCCTGTGCTAACAAGCTAGCAGTTAACAGACGGGCTGAACAAGCTAGCAGTTAGCAGGCCGAATTAGCAAGCAAGCAGATAGCAAGGGCTAGAAAGTTGGCCTTTGGGGGGACGTCGTGATGGGGTTAAGTCTGTTTATGCCTCTTCATGCGGTGACATCGATAGACCGGTCGTGGGTCCGGATATTGTAGCCCAGGAGTATGCTTCGGTGGTAGCACAGGAGCTCTGGCCGGGCTAGCTTCAAGCAAAGTGGATGGAAACGCTAGCCAGGAGTAATCATCCGGGGTTGCGGTTAGCTAGTTAGCTAGTTGTGAAGATCCAGATGAGAATGTTCTGTTTGCGGTGGGAATCCGGGGATAAAAATAATAAAAATGATAGGTCCGTTATGCTCTGGTTAGAGTCGCGTTGTTCAAACTGGCGAGAGCTTTCCGAACTAAATGTTAGCTGATGAAAGCTAGCAATGGTTTGCTGACTGATAGCTGGTAGTTAGCTGGCTAGCTTCAGTTGAGGGGTTCCGGATCCGAAGTAAATATAAATAAAAAAGCAGATCTACGCTACATTGGGTGAGGCGGGTTGCAGGAGAGTATTTAGATGTTGAGGTTAAGCAAAATGTTTTAAAAGATATGAAGAAAAATATGTAAAAATATGTTTTAAAAAACGATACATACAAGGGACACGACACGACAAGACGTCTGACTGCTACGCCATCTATGGTTCTCAATCAGAGACAACGATTGTCACCTGCGTCTGATTGGGAACTATACCAGGCCAAACACATAGAGATAGAAAACATAGAACACAAAACATAGAATGCCCACCCCAACTCACGCCCTGACCAAACTAAAATAGAGACATAAAAAAGGAACCACGGTCAGGACGTGACAGGTGGGCTGTTTCTTGAATGGTGTTAATATATTTTTTTGCATGAATGATATGTATGATTAGTATCTTGGTTTCAAAGGATATATGTGAGCTACAGAAAGTATTCATAACCCTTGAGTTATTCCACATTTTGTTACAGCTTGAATTCAAAATGGTTTAACCTCTCTTGGGTAGGGGGCAGTATTTTCACATACGGATGAAAAGCGTGCCCAAGGTAAACTGCCTGTTACTCAGGCCTAGAAACTAGGATATTCATATAATTGGTATATTTGTATAGAAAACACGCTAAAGTTTCTAAAACGGTTAAAATACTGTATATGATTATAACAGAACTGAGATGGCAGGCAAATCACCAAGGACAAACCATCCCCCCAAAAAATTATTCATCCTACCACTATTTTCAATGTCTGTCACTTTTATTATAAGGCGAGGTCCTCCCAGATTGCAGTTCCTAGGGCTCCCACTAGATGTCAACAGTCTTTAGAAAGAGTTTCAGGCTGGTTTCTGGAAAATGAGCCAGAAATAGTAGTTTTTCTAATTTGCTCCCATTTTGGCTGAAGTATTACCAAGTGTATGAATGAGAACGCGTTCTTTGGTATTTTTCTCCAGTAAAGACAATAACCATTCTCTGTCTTAAATTGTATCGTTTATTTACGTTTTAGGATATCTAAGGTTTGTTTATAAACGTTGTTTGACATGTTTGGAAAAGTTTATTAGTAAGATTTCGGATGCATTTTGTATGCATTTTGATGGCCGGAAACTGGGTGGAATATTGACTGAAGCGCGCCAGCTAAAATGAGTTTTTATGGATATAAAGAAGGACATTATCGAACAAAAGGACCATTTGTGATGTAACTGGGACCTTTTGGAGTGGCAACAGAAGAAGATCATTAAAGGTAAGGCATTTATTATATTGCTGTTTATGACTTTCGGGTCGCACCTGTCTAGTTGAAGGTGCTGCCCTCAGATAATTGCATGGTGTGCTTTCGATGTAAAGCCTTTTTGAAATCGTACACCACGGCTGGATTAACAAGACATTAATCTTAATGTATTAGAGTTGTGATTTTATGAAAGTTAAATATGTGTAATTCTGTAGTATGAATTTCGTGCTCTGCAATTTCACCGGATGTTGGCCAGGTGGGACTTTTGTAGATTTTTGTCCTCAACCATTTACACACAATACCCCATACTGAAAAAAGTGAAGACATGTTTTCAGAAATCTTTGCAAATGTATTGCACATTGAATACAGAAATATCAAATTTACATTAGTATTCACACCCCTTAGTCAATACTTTGGAAAAGCACCTTTTGTCATGTCTGCTTCCGCTCTTCCCTCCCCCTGGCGCTTGAGGGCACCAGGTTAACCTGCATCATGCGGTCCTGCCATCCGTCACGCACACTTGACTTCCCTCATCACGCGCTTCAGCGTTTTTGGACTCACCTGGACTCACTTATCACCTGTTAATTTCTTCCCCTATATTTGTCAGTTTCTCGTCTTTGTACCCCGCTGCTGCATTGTATTGGTTTTGTCTTTAGTATTAGGTTTCTGACGCTGTTCCTATCTTATTCCATGTCCGTCTTTATTAAATGTTTTACTCCCCGTACCTGCTTCATCTCGCCAGCATCATAGCATGTGACGAAATGCAGCAGCCAACATGCAAAGTATCGGGGAGTACTGGCGTTCCTGTTGGTATGGTGATATCGGCTCTAGGTTGCCACGGATGGAACCGGGGTGCCATCAGGCTCCATGCCCTAGCTCATCAGGATCCATGCCCTAGCTGGCTTGAGAAGTTTCCTTGGCCCGGTTGGCTCAGATGACGCCCATCCCTTGCCGGGCCTCAGTCAGATCCTCAGTTCTTGTTCACCCAGCCGGTCCAGGATTTTTTATTTATTTTGGTGACGTCGGGGTGGATTCCGCCGCCGATGGAACCGGGGTGCCTAAGTCAGCCCGTCAGGCTTCCATGCTCTGGCTGGCTCGAGACGTTTCCTTGCCTCAGTCGTCTCGGCGGCTTCCCATCCCATGTCACTGTCCACCAGATCATCAGACTCCCTTCTCTGCAGTGGGATCAACAGGCATCTTGCCTCAGCCGGAAGGTCATGCTCCCATGCCTCAGCCGTCTCGCCAGGCTCTCATGCTCCTGCCGGTTCGTCGGGCTTCCATCCCCCAACCGGCTTGCCCAGCACCCATGTCTCAGCCGGTTCGTCCAGGTGGGACGCCAGGTGGCGCCCCAAGAAAGAGTGGGTACTGTCACTTCTGCTCCCGCTCGTCCCTCCCCCTGGCACTTAAGGGCGCCAGGTTGCCCTTTATCATGCACTTCTGCCATCCATCACACACACCTACCTTCCCTCGTCTCGCGCTTCAGCGTTATTGGATTCACCTGTTTCTTACCACTTATTTCCTCCCCTATATTTGTCTGTTCCCCAGCTCTGTTCCCCGCTGCTGCATTGTATTGTTTTTGACTTTAGTAGTAGTATTGGACTCATTCCATATCCATCTCTATTAAATGTTTTACTCCCCATACCTGCTTCGTCTCTCCAGCGTCATGACATGTGACACCTTTGGCAGAGAGTACAGCTCTGAGTCTTTCTGGCTCAGTCTCCAAGAGCTTTCCACACCTGGAGTGTGCAACATTTGCCCATTTTTTTGTCGAAAGTTTTGTCAAATTGGTTGTTGATCATTGCTAGACAACTATTTCCAGATCTTGCCATAGATTTTCAAAACTGTAACTCGGCCACTCAGGAACATTCACTGTCTTTTTGTTAACTTCTCTAGGGTAGGGGGCAGCATTCAGAATTTTGGATGAAAAACAAGCCCAAATGAAACAGCCTGCTCCTCAGGCCCAGAAGATATGATATGCATATAACTGGTAGATTACATAGAAAACACTCTACAGTTTCCAAAACTGTTAAAATAGTGTCAGTGAGTATAACAGATGTGATTTGGCTGGCGGAAACCTGGGAAAAAGTCATTCAGGAAGTCGGTTTTTTTGGTAGTTTTCTATTCAATGCCATTACAGTATTCATTAAATTAGGACTAAAATTTCAGTTCCTATGCCTTCTTTATAAATTGTTTCAGGCTTGTATTCTGATAAATGAGGCAGTAAGACCAGTCTGAATGAGTGGACCCTACCGTGTCACAAGCTTTTTCATGCGCAATCCCGAGAGAGTGTTTCTTGTTTACCTTTTATATTGACAACGTTATTGTCCGGTTGAAATATTCTAGATCATTTAGGCTAAAAACAACCTGAGGATTGAATATAAACATCGTTTGACATGTTTCTATGAACTTTACGGATACAATTTAGATTTTTTTTTGTCTGTCTGTTTTGACTGAGTTTGAGCCTGTGGATTACTGAAGAAAACTTGCGATCAAAATGGAGGTTTTTGGATATAAAGAGACTTTATCGAACAAAAGGAACATTTATTGAGTAAATTAATGTCTTCTGAGTGCCACCATATCAATATCATCAAATGTAAGGGATTAATTGTATCTCTATTTCTGACTTGTGTAACTCTTCTACTGGTTACTTTTTGTAATGATTTGTCTGCTGGGCTATGTTCTCAAATAATTGTAAGGCATGCTTTCGCCATAAAGCATTTTTTAAATCTGACACCGTGGTTGACATGCTAGACACAATCTGACACGCTAGTGTCCCACATACCCTAGAGAGGTTAACCTCTTTCAAAAATAACGTTCCCAATGTAACCGGCCTATTTCTCAGGCCCATGTGCTAGAATATGCATATGATTGACAGATTAGGATAGAAAACACTGGCGAACGCAGGCAAAACCTGAGGAAAATCAAACAAGGAAGTGGCTTCTATTTTGAAAGCTCCATGTTCCATAGCCTGCCTTCGCTCCATTTAAAGGGATATCAACCAGATTCCTTTTCCTATTGCTTCCTCAAGGTGTCAACAGTCTTTAGATATAGTTTCAGGCTATTATTTTGAAAAATGAGGGAGAAAGATAACATTGCGTTGGTGGATAGCTGGGTGTTCGCATGAGTTTTGCTTGAGTAACACAGTGGGGCAGCCATTGACTCTCCCTCTCCTACTGAAAAAGAGACAGTACCGGTTGATATATTATCGATTATATAGTTTAAAACAACCTAAGGATTGATTATAAAAAACGTTTGACATGTTTCTGTGGACATTATGGATACTATTTGGAATTTTCGTCTGTGTTGTCGTGACAGCTTGAGCCTGTGGATTTCTGAACATAACGTGCCAATCTAACGGAGGTATTTTGGATATAAAAATAATCTTTATGGAACAAAAGGAACATTTATTGTGTAACTGGGAGTCTTGTGAGGGGAAACATCTGAAGATCATCAAAGGTAAGCGATTCATTTGATTGCTTTTCTGATTTTCATAACCAAGCTATCTGAATGCGAGGTGTTCATAATGTTTTGTCTAGTGATTGTTAAACTTACACAAACGCTTGAATTGCTTTCGCTGTAAAGCATATTTTCAAAATCGACACGACAGGTGGATTAACAAAATGCTAAGCTATGTTTAGCTATATTGCAATTGTGATTTCATGAATATAAATATTTTTAGTAATATTATTTGAATTGCAAAATATGTATAATATTTCTCAAAAAACAAGCGTATCTGTGAAATGTCTATTATTTGTTTAGCTATTCTAGATTTAATTTTGGAATTGTGATTTCTTCCATTGACGGAGAAGAGGACCAAAACGCCCTGAGCAGCAAACAAACATATAATTTTAATGATTCATAATATATTTCAGTTTTCACCCACAAACAAGGTGAAACCTAGTTTTAGTAATATTATTTTGTAGTTATTCAAAGTAGAATTTGCAGTCAAAGTAGGAAGCCGATTCTAGATTTAATTTTGGATTGGAGATGTTTAATATGAGTCTGGAAGGTGAGTTTAGAGTCTAACCAGACACCTAGGTATTTGTAGTTGGCCACATATTCTAAGTCAGAACAGTCCAGAGTAGTGATGCTAGTCGGGCGGGTGGGTGCAGGCAGCGAATGGTTAAAAGCATGCATTTGGTTTTACTAGCGTTTAAGAGCAGAATGCTGTCGTCTGCATAGAGGTGGATCAGGGAATCACCTGCAGCAAGAGTGACATTGTTGATATATATAGAGAGAAGAGTCGGCCCGAAAATTGAACCCTGTGGTACCCCCATAGAGACTGCCAGAGATCTGGACAACAGGCCCTCCGATTTGAAACACTGAACTCTGTCTGAGAAGTAGTTGGTGAACCAGGCGAGGCAGTCAATTGAGAAACCAAGGCTGTTGAGTCTGCTGATAAGGACACAGTGATTGACAGAGTCGAAAGCCTTGGCCAGGTTGATTAAAACAGCTGCACAGTCTTTTATTGATGGCGGTTATGATATCGTTTAGTACCTTGAGCGTGGCTGAGGTGCACCCGTGACCAGCTCGGAAACCGGATTGCACAGCGGAAAAGGTGCGGAGGGATTCAAAATGGTCAGTGATCTGTTTATTAATTTGGCTTTCGAAGACATTAGCAAGTCAGTGCAGGATGGATATAGATCTATAACAGTTGGGTCTAGAATGTCACCCCCTTCGAAGAGAGGGTTGACCGCGGCAGCTTTCCAATCTTTAGGGATCTCGGACAATACGAAAGAGAGGTTGAACAGACTGGTAATAGGGGTTGCAACAATGGCGGCGGATAATTTTAGAAATAAAGGGTCCAGATTGTCGAGCCCAGCTGATTTGTACGGGTCCAGGTTTTGCAGCTCTTTCAGACCATCAGCTGTCTGGATTTGGGTGAAGGAGAAGCTGGGGTCGCTTGGGCAAGTAGCTGTGGGGGGTGCGGAGCTGTAGGCCGGGGTTGGGGTAGCCAGGATGAAAGCATGGCTAGCCGTAGAGAAATGCTTATTGACGTTCTCGATTATCATTGATTTATTGGTGGTGACAGTGTTACCTAACCTCAGTGCAGTGGGCAGCTGGGAGGAGGTGCTCTTATTCTCCACGGACTTTACAGTGTCCCAAAACATTGCAGTTAGAGCTACAGGATGCACATTTCTGTTTGAAAAAGCTAGCCTTTGCTTTCCTGACTGACTGCATGTATTGGTTCCTGACTTATCTGAAAAGTTGCATATCGCAGGGACTATTTGATGCTAGCGCAGTCCACCGCAGGATGTTTTTGTGCTGGTTGAGGGCAGTCAAGTCTGGAGTGAAACAAGGGCTATATCTGTTCTTAGTTCTACATTTTTTTGCAAGGGGTATGCTTATTTAAACCTCTCTAGGGTACGTGGGACTTGTGAAATTTGCATTGTGCCAACTTCAAAAACAGAAATACTGATTATAAAAATTCAGAAAACATACAAGCGTTATACATAGCTTTAAAGATTAACTTCTTGTGAATCCAACCACGGTGTCAGATTTCAAAAAGGCTTTATGGCGATAGCATACCATGCGATTATTTGAGAACATCGCCAAGCAGAAGAGTTACACAAGTCAGAAATAGAGATAACATTAATCACTGACCTTTGATGATCATCATATGGTTGCACTCAGAAGACATTAATTTACTCAATAAATGTTTGTTTTGTTTGATAAAGTCTCTCTTTATATCAGAAATCCTCAGTTTTGTTTGCACGTTTTCTTAAGTAATCCACATGCCCCTAACGCAGTCACAACAGGCAGACAAAAAAATCGAAATTGTATCCGTGAAGTTCATAGAAACATGTCAAATTATGTTTATATTCAATCCTCGGGTTGTTTTTAGCCTAAATAAACGATAATATTTCAACAGGACAATAACGTTGTCAATATAAAAGGTAAACTAGAAAGGCACGCTCTCGGGATTGCGCATGAAAAAGCTCTGTGACACTGTAGGGTCCAGTCATTCAGACTGGTCTTTCTCCCTCATTTTTCAGAACACAAGCCTGAAACAATTTCTATAGACTGTTGACAATTTGAGTCCTAAGCTAATGGATACTGTAATGGCATTGAATAGAAAACTACAAAAAGAATCCTACTTCCTGAATGCTTTTTTCTCAGGTTTTCACCTGCCAAATCAGATCTGTTATACTGTTATCTGTTTCAACCGGTTTCCACATTAAGCAACGAGACGGAGTACGAGGCCAAGCCTTCTCTGGTCTCTACTCCTCCCTTTACGGGGTCTGAGACGCCGAAGCTTCCCACCAATAGCTCTGACAAATTGAAAACTCTAGTCATTGGCGACTCCATTACCCGCAGTATTAGACTTAAAATGAATCATCCAGCGATCATACACTGTTTACCAGGGGGCAGGGCTACCGACGTTAAGGCTAATCTGAAGATGGTGCTGGCTAAAGCTAAAACTGGCGAGTGTAGAGAGCATAGAGATATTGTTATCCACATCGGCACCAACGATGTTAGGATGAAACAGTCAGAGATCACCAAGCGCAACATAGCTTCAGCGTGTAAATCAGCTAGAAAGATGTGTGGGCATCGAGTAATTGTCTCTGGCCCCCTCCCAGTTAGGGGGAGTGATGAGCTCTATAGCAGTCTCACAACTCAATCGCTGGTTGAAAACTGTTTTCTGCCCCTCCCAAAAGATAGAATTTGTAGATAATTGGCCCTCTTTGTGGGACTCACCCACAAACAGGACCAAGCCTGACCTGCTGAGGAGTGACGGACTCCATCCTAGCTGGAGGGGTGCTCTCATCTTATCTACCAACATAGACAGGGCTCTAACTCCTCTAGCTCCACAATGAAATAGGGTGCAGGTCAGGCAGCAGGCTGTTAGCCAGCCTGCCAGCATAGTGGAGTCTGCCACTATCACAGTCAGTGTTGTCAGCTCAGCTATCACCATTGAGACCGTGTCTGTGCCTCGACCTAGGTTGGGCAAAACTAAACATGGCGGTGTTCGCCTTAGCAATCTCACAAGGATAAAGACCTCCTCCATTCCTGTCATTATTGAAAGAGATCATGATACCTCGCATCTCAAAATAGGGCTACTTATGTTAGATCCCTTACTTCAAAGGCAATTATAGTCAATGAACTAATCACTGATCATAATCTTGATGTGATTGGCCTGACTGAAACATGGCTTAAGCCTGATGAATTTACTGTGTTAAATGAGGCCTCACCTCCTTGCTACACTAGTGACCATATCCCATGCATCCCGCAAAGGCGGAGGTGTTGCTAACATTTACGATAGCAAATTTCAATTTACCAAAAAAATGACGCTTTCATCTATTGAGCTTCTAGTCATGAAATCTATGCAGCCTACTCAATCACTCTTTATATAGTTAACATGCCTCCTGGGCCATATACAGCATTCCTCATTTAGTTCCCTGAATTCCTACCGGACCTTGTAGTCATACCAGATAATATTCTAATCTTTGGTGACTTTAATATTCACGTGGAAAAGTCCACAGACCCCCTCCAAAAGGCTTTCGGAGCCATCATCGATTCAGTGGGTTTTGTCCAACATGTCTCTAGACCTCATCACTTTCACAGTCATACTCTGGACCTAGTTTTGTCCCATGGAATAAATGTTGTGGATCTTAATGTTTTTCCTCATAATCCTGGACTATCGGAACACCATTTTATTACGTTTGCAATTGCAACAAATAATCTGCTCAGACCCCAACCAAGGAACATCAAAAGTCTTGCTATAAATTCACAGACAACACAAAGATACCTTGATGTCCTTCCAGACAAAAATCAGTTAACTGAGGAACTCAGTTTAACCTTGCTCAATACCCTAGATGCAGTTGGACCCCTAAAAACTAAAAACATTTCTCATAAGAAACTAGCTCCCTGGTATAAGGAAAATACCCGAGCTCTGAAGCAAGCTTCCAGAAAATTGGAACGGAAATGGCGCCACACCAAACTGGTAGACTTCCGACTAGATTGGAAAGACAGTACCGTGCAGTATCGAAGAGCCCTTACTGCTGTTCGATCATCCTATTTTTCCAACTTAATTGAGGAAAATAAGAACATTCCGAAATTCCTTTTTGATAATGACGCAAAGCTAACTAAAAAGCAGTATTCACTTCAGCAGTAATAAATTCATGAACTTCTTTGAGGAAAAGATCATGATTATTAGAAAACAAATTAAGGACTCCTCTTTGAATCTGCATATTCCTTCAAAGCTCAGTTGTCCTGAGTCTGCACAACTCTGCCAGGACCTAGGATCAAGAGAGACACTCAAGTGTTTTAGTACTATATCTCTTGAACCAATGATGAAAATAATCATGGCCTCTAAACCTTCAAGCTGCATACTGGACCCTATTCCAACTAAACTAGTGAAAGAGCTGATTCCTGTGCTTGGCCCTCCTATGTTGAACATAATAAATGGCTCTCTATCCACCGGATGTGTACCAAACTCACTAAAAGTGGAAGTAATAAAGCCTCTCTTGAAAAAGCCAAACTTGACCAAGAAAATATAAACAACTATCGGCCTATATCGAATCTTCTATTCCTCTCAACAATTTTATAAAAGGCTGTTGCACAGCAACTCACTGCCTTCCTGAAGACAAACAATGGATACGAAATGCTTCAGTCTGGTTTTAGACCCCATAATAGCACTGAGACTGCACTTGTGAAGGTGATAAATCACATTTTAATGGCATCAGACCGAGGCTCTGCATCTGTCCTCGTGCTGCTTTTGATACCATCAATCACCACATTCTTTTGGAGAGATTGGAAACCAAAATTGGTCTACTTGGACAAGTTCTGTCCTGGTTTAGATCGTATCTGTCGAAAGATATCAGTTTGTCTCTGTGAATGGTTTGTCCCCTGACAAATCAACTGTAAATTTTGGTGTTCTTCAAGGTTCCGTTTTAGGACCACTATTGTTTTCACTATATAGCACTATATAACTCTTGGGGATGTCATTCAAAAACATAATGTTAACTTTCACTGCTATGCAGATGACACACAGCTGTACATTTCAATGAAACATGGTAAAGCCCCAAAAGTGCACTCGCTAGAAGCATGTGTTTCAGACATAAGGAACTGGACGGCCACAAACTTTCTACTTTAAACTCGGACAAAACAGAAATGCTTGTTCTAGGCCCCAAGAAACAAAGAGATCTTCTGTTGAATCTGACAATTAATCTTAATGGTTGTGCAGTCGTCTCAAATAAAATTGTGAAAGACCTCGGCATTACCCTGGACCCTGATCTCTCTTTTGAAGAACATATCAAGACTGTTTCAAAGTCAGCTTTTTTCAATCTATGTAACATTGCAAAAATCAGAAACTTTCTGTCCAAAAATGATGCAGAAAAATGAATCCATGCTTTTGTCACTTCTAGGTTAGACTACTGCAATGCTCTACTTTCCGGCAACCCTGATAAAGCACTAAATAAACTTCAGTTAGTGCTAAATACGGCTGCTAGAATCCTGACTAGAACCCAAAAATTTGATCATATTACTCCAGTGCTAGCCTCCCTACACTGGCTTCCTGTCAAGGCAAGGGCTGATTTCAAGGTTTTACTGCTAACCTACAAAGCATTACATGGGCTTGCTCCTACCTATCTCTCTGATTTTGTCCTGCCGTACATACGCTACAGTCACAAAACGCAGGCCTCCTAATTGTCCCTAGAATTTCTAAGCAAACAGCTGGAGCCAGGTCTTTCTCCTATAGAGCTCCATTTTTATGGAATGGTCTGCCTACCCATGTGAGAGACGCAAACTCGGTCTCAACCTTTAAGTCTTTACTGAAGACTCATCTCTTCAGTGGGTCATATGATTGAGTGTAGTCTGGCCCAGGAGTGTGAAGGTGAACGGAAAGGCTCTGGAGCAACGAACCACCCTTGCTGTCTCTGCCTGGCTGGTTCCCCTCTTTCCACTGGGATTCTCTGCCTCTAACCCTATTACAGGGGCTGAGTCACTGGCTTACTGGTGCTCTTTCATATCGTCCCGAGGAGGGTACGTCACTTGAGTGGGTTGAGTCACTGATGTGATATTCCTGTCTGGTTTGGCACCCCCCCCCTTGGGTTGTGCCGTGGAGGAGATCTTTGAGGGCTATACCCGGCCTTGTCTCAGGATGGTAACTTGGTGGTTGAAGATATCCCTCTAGTGGTGTGGGGGCTGTGCTTTGGCAAAGTGGGTGGGGTTATATCCTTCCTGTTTCGCCCTGTCTGGGGGTGTCATCGGATGGTGCCACAGTGTCTCCTGACCCCTCCTGTCTCACCCTCCAGTATTTATGCTGCAGTGGTTTGTGTCGGGGGGCTAAGGTCAGTTTGTTATATCTGGAGTAATTCTCCTGTCCTATCCGGTGTCCTGTGTGAATTTAAGTATGCTCTCTATAATTCTCTCTTTCTCTCTTTCTTTCTCTCTCTTGGACGACCTGAGGCCTAGGACCATGCCTCAGGACTACCTGACATGATGACTCTCCTTGCTGTCCCCAGTCCACCTGGCCGTGATGCTGCTCCAGTTTGAACTGTTCTGCCTGTGATTATTATTATTTGACCATGCTGGTCATTTATGAACATTTGAACATCTTGGCCATGTTCTCATATAATCTCCACCCGGCACAGCCAGAAGAGGACTGGCCACCCACATAGCCTGGTTCCTCTCTAGGTTTCTTCCTAGGTTTTGGCCTTTCTTGGGAGTTTTTCCTATCCACCGTGCTTCTACACCTGCATTGCTTGCTGTTTGGCGTTTTAGGCTGGGTTTCCGTACAATACTTTGAGATATCAGCTGACGCACGAAGGGCTATATAAATCAATTTGATTTTGATTTGATTTGCTCACAGACATTATTTTAACAGTTTTGGAAACTTGAGTGTTTTCTATTCAAATCTACCAACTATATGCAGATCCTAGCTTCTGGGCCTTTTAGATTAACTAACTTCAAAGTAATGACTCGGGACGTCGGGTTTGATGTGAAAGCTTCTTTTAGTAATAATACTTGTTCACGTTACATTTAACAACTTTAGATACTACAGATCAATGCAGGTAAGATGCTATCGGAAAGTCAGCATATTAATCACTTTGCACCTGCACATAATTGCTGCGTTCTCTCTCTCATTCCTGTCTCAAGGCATTCTGGAACTTGCAGTCAAAATGCGTAATTCAATACAATTACATATGTAAATAACTGTAAAGAAATATCTTTAGATACAGCTCAATGAATTAACTTAAACATTAACTGTAACTGTAACACATTAAAGTTACAACATCCTCCCCCCCCCCGATGAACAACTGTTCATCTATATCTCTAGGCAGTATATCAACTGAATAGGTCTCCTCAACAAAGTCCCTGAAGCAGTACGAACTGAACATGATCTAACTAGGCCATCTCGGCCTGGAAAGAGTTCCTCAATCTTTCCTCGATTCCAGGTTTGTCTGGGTGTGTTATCTTCTCCAATGAGTACAACGTCACCCGCCTTCAGTGGGGTGGGCTGTGGTGTGTCACAGCTGTGTGCTGACTTTAGATCCAGCAAGTAGTCTCTTCGCCAACTGTTCCAGAAACTGGCCACAAGTCTCTGCCTGTACTTCCATCTGCGTGTCATTTCCCGCTTGCTTAATGTTGGGTGCTGAGTGTCACTTGTTCCAGAATGCATCACCTTCTCATGGTGGTACTGTATCAGCATTTCTGAGTATCTGTACTTATTGGGCAGAACCCATGGGTGCTGCTCTCTGAATGTGACGTTGGATTGTTGCAGTCTTCCTCCTACACTGAGTAGTTCGTGTTCGTCCAGGAAAGGTTTCAGTTCTCTGATCTTACAGTCATTGTTTAGGCTTTTTCCTGCCATCAGTAGTTTGATCTCCTGTCCAAACCTCTGTTGTTGTGTTACCTTAATCCAGTACTTTTCTGCATCGAACAGTTTGTCAGCAGTCAGTTCACCTTGCATCTTTATGGTTCTGCGAGCATTGGCTGTGAATCTCTTTATCCATGCGGTGACTCTGAACACTCTTTTCAGTTTGCTGTACCTTTCAAGCTCCAACACAGGTTCAGTGCTGTCTGTGCAGTTTGCTGCGAGTTGTACAGTAACCTGGCAACTGGACTTGAGTTCTATATTCACCTCTTCCGGAACCTTGTTATCATTTAACACCATAGTACCCTCCAAGCTCGTCATCATTTGTTGTCAGCTTGGAGGGTACTATGGTGTTAAATGCCGAGCTGTAGTCGATGAACAGCATTCTCACATAGGTATTCCTCTTGTCCAGATGGGTCAGGGCAGTGTGCAGTGTGGTTGAGATTGCATCGTCTGTGGACCTATTTGGGCAGTAAGCAAATTGGAGTGGGTCTAGGGTGTCAGGTAGGGTGGAGGTGATATGGTCCTCAGTATCTCTACAACTTCTGGTTGTTTCAGGTGCTTCCTGATTGTAGCTGCCAGCAAAAATGGACTTAGGGAAGCTCCAAATACCACTCTTTTCATCCTCAGCACACGCAGCTCCTCTTCATTTTCTCCCCTTGGTGGGCCTGTGAGCCATAGAAATCTCACGGCGTCTCTGTCTCTCTCTGCTAGGGTTATCTGCAGGAAAGCTTTATTGATGTCTGCCATGAATGAGATCTCATGTAGTCTGAACTTTATCAGAACGCTGACCAGATCCGGATTCAGGTTTGGTCCTGTGAGTAGACAGTCATTGAAGGATGGACAGCCATCTTCATGGGACAAGGCATCAAACACCACTCTCAGTTTTGTTGTCACCTTATCTTCTCGGAGAACTGCATGGTGAGGTAAGTAGTATTTTAAGTTGTCTGCACTTGATGCGTTGTCCTTGGGCACGTCCTCTGCCATATCTTGTTGTAAGTAGTCTTCTACTACTTCATTGTATTTGCTGTACAACGTCACATCCTTCTTCAGTCTTTTCTTCAGACCTTCAAACCGTTTCTTGACGATTCTATAGTTGTCTAGGAGTTCTGGCATTTCTCGTTTCCATGGCAACTCCACATGGTATCGCCCATCTTTGAAGGTGGTTGTTTCCTCAAACCTTTGTAGAGCCTCGTTTTCCTCTGGGTTATGTGCTTTCTTGCTTAGAATACCCAGAGACTCAAGCTCCCAGAATGCATGCAGTTGCTTGGAGACTAGTGTGTCTTCATCAAGTGGGATGAACATGCAGGTTGCCTCGGCGACACTTGACATGGATACGGGTCCCTGCACCGACCATCCAAAGGTGCTCTCTAAAGCAACTAGCGTCTCCGTCAGTCGCTCCACTCTGCCTGATACTATCTGCCAGTAGTAGTCTTCTCCTATCAGGACAGAGAGTTCAGGATCATTGTCATCTCCTGGAAAGTCTGCGAGCTGCAGTCCCCTTTTTTTCTTTTTTTCCCACCTTTATTTAACCAGGTAGGCTAGTTGAGAACAAGTTCTCATTTGCAACTGCAACCTGGCCAAGATAAACCATAGCAGTGTGAACAGACAACACAGAGTTACACATAGAGTAAACAATTAACAAGTCAATAACACAGTAGAAAAAAAGAGTCTATATACATTGTGTGCAAAAGGCATGAGGAGGTAGGGAAATAATTACAATTTTGCATTTTAACACTGGAGTGATAAATTATCAGATGGTCATGTACAGGTATAGATATTGGTGTGCAAAAGAGCAGAAAAGTAAATAAATAAAAACAGTATAGGGATGAGGTAGGTAAAATTGGGTGGGCTATTTACCGATAAGACTATGTACAGCTGCAGCGATCGGTTAGCTGCTCAGATAGCAGATGCTTGAAGTTGGTGAGGGAGATAAACGTCTACAAATTCAGCGATTTGTGAAATTCGTTCCAGTCACAGGCAGCAGTGAACTGGAACGAAAGGCGGCCAAATGAGGTGTTGGCTTTAGGGATGATCAGTGAGATACACCTGCTGGAGCGCGTGCTACGAGTGGGTGTTGCCATCGTGACCAGTGAACTGAGATAAGGCGGAGCTTTACCTGGCATGGACTTGTAGATGACCTGGAACCAGTGGGTCTGGCGACGAATATGTAGTGAGGGCCAGCCGACTAGAGCATACAAGTCGCAGTGGTGGGTGGTATAAGGTGCTTTAGTGACAAAACGGACGGCAATGTGATAAACTGCATCCAGTTTGCGGAGTAGAGTGTTGGAAGCTATTTTGTAGATGACGTCGCCGAAGTCTTGAGTGAAGGAGGCTTTGTTGTGGAATAGAATGCCGACTCTAGATTTGATTTTCAATTGGAGATGTTTGATATGAGTCTGGAAGGAGAGTTTACAGTCTTGCCAGACACCTAGGTACTTATAGATGTCCACATATTCAAGGTCGGAACCATCCAGGGTGGTGATACTAGTCAGGCATGCGGGTGCAAGCAGCGAACAGTTGAAAAGCATGCATTTGGTTTTACTAGCGTTTAAGAGCAGTTGGAGGCCACGGAAGGAGTGTTGTATGGCATTGAAGCTTGTTTGGAGGTTAGATAGCACAGTGTCCAAGGACGGGCCGGAAGTATATAGAATGGTGTCGTCTGCGTAGAGGTGGATCAGGGAATCGCCTGCAGTAAGATCAACATCATTGATATATACAGAGAAAAGAGTCGGCCCGAGAATTGAACCCTGTGGCACCCCCATAGAGACTGCCAGAGGACCGGACAGCATGCCCTCTGATTTGACACACTGAACTCTGTCTGCAAAGTAGTTGGTGAACCAGGCAAGGAAGTCATCAGAAAATCCGAGGCTACTGAGTCTGCCGATAAGAATATGGTGATTGACAGAGTCAAAAGCCTTGGCAAAGTTGATGAAGATGGCTGCACAGTACTGTCTTTTATCGAATGCCATTATGATATCGTTTAGTACCTTGAGCGTGGCTGAGGTGCACCCGTGACCGGCTCGGAAACCAGATTGCACAGCGGAGAAGGTACGGTGTGATTCGAGATGGTCAGTGACCTATTTGTTGAATTGGCTTTTGAAGACCTTAGATAGGCAGGGCAGGATGGATATAGGTCTGTAACAGTTTGGGTCCAGGGTGTCTCCCCCTTTGAAGAGGGGGATGACTGCGGCAGCTTTCCAATCCTTAGGGATCTCAGACGATATGAAAGAGAGGTTGAACAGGCTGGTAATAGGGGTTGCGACAATGGCGGCAGATAGTTTCAGAAATAGAGGGTCCAGATTGTCAAGCCCAGCTGATTTGTACGGGTCCAGGTTTTGCAGCTCTTTCAGAACATCTGCCATCTGGATTTGGGTAAAGGAGAACCTGGAGAGGCTTGGGCGAGTAGCTGCGGGGGGGGAGCTGTTGGCCGAGGTTGGAGTAGCCAGAGGAAGGCATGGCCAGCCGTTGAGAAATGCTTGTTGAAGTTTTCGATAATCATGGATTTATAGGTGGTGACCGTGTTACCTAGCCTCAGTGCAGTGGGCAGCTGGGAGGAGGTGCTCTTGTTCTCCATGGACTTCACAGTGTCCCAGAAATTTTTGGAGTTGGAGCTACAGGATGCAAATTTCTGCCTGAAGAAGCTGGCCTTAGCTTTCCTGACTGACTGCGTGTATTGGTTCCTGACTTCCCTGAACAGTTGCATATCACGGGGACTATTCGATGCTATTGCAGTCCGCCACATGATGTTTTTGTGCTGGTCGAGGGCAGTCAGGTCTGGAGTGAACCAAGCGCTATATCTGTTCTTAGTTCTGCATTTTTTGAACGGAGCATGCTTATCTAAAATGGTGAGGAAGTTACTTTTAAAGAATGACCAGGCATCCTCAACTGACGGGATGAGGTCAATGTCCTTCCAGGATACCCGGGCCAGGTCGATTAGAAAGGCCTGCTCACAGAAGTGTTTTAGGGAGCGTTTGACAGTGATGAGGGGTGGTCGTTTGACTGCGGCTCCGTAGCGGATACAGGCAATGAGGCAGTGATCGCTGAGATCCTGGTTGAAGATGGCGGAGGTGTATTTTGGAGGGCCAGTTGGGCAGGATGACGTCTATGAGGGTGCCCTTGTTTACAGATTTAGGGTTGTATCTGGTGGGTTCCTTGATCATTTGTGTGAGATTGAGGGCATCTAGCTTAGATTGTAGGACATCGGAGTGTTAAGCATATCCCAGTGTAGGTCACCTAATAGAACGAACTCTGAATATATAAGGGGTGCAATCAATTCACATATGGTGTCCAGAGCTCAGCTGGGTGGTGAGGGGGGGTTCTATAACAGATTTATTTCTGGAGAGATTAATTTTTAAAATTAGAAGTTTGAACTGTTTGGGCGTAGACTTTGAAAGTATGACAGAACTTTGCAGGCTATCTCTGCAGCAGATTGCAACTCCTCCCCATTTGGAAGTTCTATCTTGACGGAAAATGTTGTCATTGGGAATGGAAATCTCAGAATTTTTGGTGGCCTTCCTTAGCCAGGATTCAGACACGGCAAGGACATCAGGGTTGGTGGAGTGCGCTAAAGCAGTGAGTAAAACAAACTTAGGGAGGAGGCTTCTGATGCATGAAAGTAATGCTTTTTCTGTTACAGAAGTCAACAAATGAGAGTGACTGGGGACACAGAGCCTGCGTTATCCTCCACATCACCTGAGGAACAGAGGAGGAGTAGGATGAGGGTACGGCTATAGGCTATCAAAACTGGTCATCTATTGAGAGAATAAAAGGAGCAGATTTCTGGACATTGTAGAATCGATTCAGGGCATACTTTACAGACAGTGGTATGGTGGGGTTCAGGTACAGTGGAGGTAAACCCAGGCACCGAGTGATGATAAGAGAGTTGTAACTCTGGACGGGCTAGTTATGCTGGGTGAGGTCACCACATGTGTGGGAGGTGGGACAAAGGAGGAATCTGAGGCATGTTGAGTGGGACTAGTGGCTCCGCAGTAAACTAAGACAATAATAACTATCCTAAACGACAGTGTGCAAGGCTATATGTTGATTTTCCTATTTAGCATGCTTCATTTAAACTCACAATGGATCCAAGGCATTATTTTAAAATGAGCTCTTTGGATTCGTTGGGTCAGTCAAATCAATTGACATCTCTAGCGGTCGTTACTGTTTTTATACAGTACATTAAAAAAATACATTTTGAATGAACAAGCATCATACAGAAGGGGCTCCTATGCTGCTTTTCAGAACCATAGCTATTTTTCAGCACCATGGACATCTCTTCTCAACAGACCCCACTTGGATTGAAGGAGAGCAAGGGAGAGCAAGAACACTACTGTTTTTCCTTTCCATTTTTATCACAAACATACAGAATATAATAGTCTCTGTGGTCATAACTGAGGAGTCGACAGAGGCTTGAACCAACTACCCTACCCTTATATTTCTAATCTCCCCTGAGGTCCTGATACACTAATGGATAGCAGCCAGTTAAAACACTCATAAAGCTGCCTTAAAGGTGTGCACTGATGCCACACACATACACTGGCTGAGGCTTTTTCTTCCATACCACCTCTTCAGCATTATCCAGTGCCCTGGAGTGTGTGTGGCTGCATTTACATAGGCAGCCTAATTCTGATATTTTTTCCACTAATCACATCAGATCTTTTCACATCAGATATTTGTCAGCGCTGATCTGATTGGTCAAAAGACCATTAGTGGAAATCATATATCTGAATTGGGCTGCCTTAGAGTCCATGTGTGATACTACATGGGGTTCTCTAATATTTTCCAGCTGAGGAAAAAGACAAACACACTGCACTTTTACAATCAAATATGCTATTTTTCAAATTGTACGACCATGAATGAAGCCGTGAATAGCAGCCGCCCTTTGTGGACTCAGACTTAAATTGATAAAGGAGCATTTTTTAAAGCATTCCTACAGACAATATTACTGTGGCATTGGAATCCTGGTCGATCCAGTTATCAGAGCAACAGCTTTTATGGTGGCTTTCTTTTCATAGTATTCTATGTCATCATATCATTGACATTTATAGTCGCAGCAGGAGCTGAGACATTTCTATTACACCTTCATTTATAATACTTTTTCTACCGTCCATTGACCAAGCACCAACCAACAGACAAATGAGCCCAGGAAGACCAAAATTTCCATGGATGTGGAAAATCGAGTCAGTGTATCTGTGGCTGAAAATGTCATCCAAAGCTCAGGAGTGAATGTGGATGGACGGTGTAGCCTTCCTAATAGGAAGGAAAATATATTTTCACAGATATCTTTAGAATTGATTTGTCAGCTCCTTAAAATGTTGCCTATCATATGCTGCCACAACTTCATCATCGAACAGTTGACGTACCATATGGGAAGTCATCTCACGTTAGCTTGGTTACCAGACATGTTTGGCAAATGACAAGAAGTGGCAAGAAATGGAATGATAGCACAAACAGGTCTGGTACCAAGGCTAATCTCATGGCAGTTCTGGTTGGGACATGTATGTTATAGATGTATTTTCTTCTAGTTGCCTTATGTTCACTTATGTTACACCAAACAGGTGCTTTAGGCATCCCAAATAAACTTTCATCTAAATTTGCATGAAATGTACTAATTTATACAATTTACAACAGTGTCACAGCTCTGTATAACCTGGCAGTATGTTACTGTAATCAGTAGCCTGACTAATTTCTGTTATCCAGGAAACAAAACTATTTGACAAAGGAGCAGGAGGGGTAATAAGGTAATTACGCACATCGTGAGGTCTAATAAGAAAAAGTAGAACAAATGATTTTATGAACCCGGTCTCTATCTTATGTCTCCATCCACCTAGCCAAAAGCAGTGCAGCAAATTACCTATTCTTTTTATAAAAAGTTACAGCAACGAAGGGCACTTTAGATTGATATTAATGAATTCTGTGGATCATGCAATTTCAATTACCAAAGATAATCTAAACATTATGAAAGGAATCCAAATATATTCTCGTTTTTAGATCCATATAAGATTCTTATAGACTCCTCATTGTCTGTATTCAAAATAAAACATTTTGTATGGCATCTGTGAGAATCTACTGTTGAATTATACATTTTCTGTACTTTTATTGTCAACACTAATATTGAACCAATTGGAAAATGTCTCCTTAGCCGCAACAAAACACAATATTCAATTCCTGTTCTAAGCTTGTATTGAATGAACATCATTGATATTGTACAGGCGTCTTCAAACATATGCTCGGAAACACAACACTGTACCTGGGCATGACACAACACACAGACCCAGTGACTCACAACCAGGTGGAGTGGAGATAATAGATTTAAGAGACTGTAAGCAGATTTGTGTGTATGACTTGACTTAAAGGCAGATCATTGGGAGCCACCATGTATACAGGCTTTAGAGAAATCAAACCGTTAAATGTGAAAATACATTTATTAACTCAATCGGCTTAGTTCAGGTTCAGCTCTTTTCTCAAATTAAGTTTGCTGCTGGATTTCACAGGATATTAGCAAGACAGAGGGAAGGAGGAGCGCATAAGAATCATTGGCATGTCATAGAAAGCCATTTGTTATACTGTCATTTCATCCCCTTTGGAATTATTTTCTTCTTAAAAAACACAACTCTCATCCATTGTGCCGCTGAAAAGGAACATTCATAAATCTGGCGCAGATAAAAGTTGTGTGTTCTAATCTTCAACGATTCATCCTCCTCCAATTATAATTTTTAGCGCATATAATGTTTATTTGTATTCCCTCTATTCATAAGTAACCCTTTGTGATGCTGCTAGGTAGAGATTTACTGAAATATGAAATATGCAGGCTATAGAGCAAGGAACATTAGAGCAAGGTGCCGTTTCCTTTAACTGTTTCTCCTTCATAATTGGCTACCCAATACAATAATTCAGATGGGAACCCATAGTGCTGAAACATTAACGTTAACCTTCATCTGAACTTGATGTCCTTGAGATTTAAACCCTTACAATTATTTCAAAATAAGTAATTGTACAGAACTCTCTACTGCAGTACAGTACGTCCATATGGAGTAGTACTATATATAAAAAACACAATACTCTGGATCCAATTCCAGCTGTCTTTCAAAGCCCCATTCTATAACCTCTTTTTTGTCTTCAGTTCCCGGAATGTACGTAGAGAACATCCTCCTAATGGAGAGCAATGGCAACCTAACTGGTAAATGTGGGTTTGTACCCAGAAAATAGCAGCCAGTCACATATACTATAGGGACCGAGATGTTGGTGGTGGCAGTGGTCATCAAATAGTCACGGCACACAGAGTCAGGACCTATGATATTATTCACCAATGCCTCCCACTCCTGGACCTATTTGGTGGTGTCTATATAGTGGAGAGCACTTGAATGGCTCCTGTGAAAAATAAAGGTACATGTTTGTGGATTGGTTGACTTTTAACGTATCCATTTCCTTAATGTGACTGATTGGGATCTGGGGTTTTTCTGGACTTAGTCCATAAAACCACACATGTGCACAGACAAGAGCACACAAACACAAACATGCATTCAGGCCCAAGTGCACACACACACCTCCACAGCCGATGCTATCTGGTCTGCTAGGCCACCAGAGCTTGAGCTGTGCAGCAAAAATAAGTGACTTGACAACAAACCAATGGTGTATGTTTAATCACTTAATTTCAGTGAGGTGTCAACACAGATGTTTCTGTTGGCAAACCAAGAAACAGGCCAATTTGGTCAAGGCAAGGATACATCAAAATCTTTTTTATCAGACTCAATAAGAATTGAATTCTCCACAAAGAGCTTGGTGTTATATAGAAATTATTATATAGGCAAATACTCATGCCGATCTATGGGAAATAATTGGCTACACAGATTTCCTTGGCTGCTGGAAAAGAGCAAGCGGAAGTGGAGTTGCTTGGCGCACTTAGCAGGGGGCCAGTAATGTGCAGGCCTGGTGACAGGGAGACATAATTATGGACGGAAGAGACAATAGGGCCAAGAAGCCAATTTGTAATAATCTGAGTTTGTGTGTGTGTGTGTGTGTGTGTGTGTGTGTGTGTGTGTGTGTGTGTGTGTGTGTGTGTGTGTGTGTGTGTGTGTGTGTGTGTGTGTGTGTGTGTACTTGTTTATGGGTGTGGGAGTGTGTAACATAAATGTGTGTGGTTGTGTTTATTAGTGAAAGCTATTTGTGTTGGTCCTATATTGATGCACATCCTGTGTTGACTCATCTCTCGTCACCGCTCTCCATAACCTAGAGTATCTGGAGCCAAACCAGACAACAGACTGCTTACATAGAAGGATGTACGGGTACCTAAATATGGGTAGGAAGTATACTGTACCAAAGCTGGAACCCACATTAGCATATTTTAAAAAGTTAACAACCTTCTTGATGGACAATGCAATATAATATTATGGCTGTCGTAGTGAAACAATACCATAAAAGTTTGATTTGTACAAGAAGTTGTCAAATATTTACCGCCTAAACTGTTTTTGCTCTGTGGAGTGACTCATGTTGGAATGGGTCGCCAAGTCACTTCCTCTTAAACACTCCAAATAACTTCTTCCTGAAAGGGTCCAGCTAGCATTGTGTGGCAAGGGGCCTCTCTCTCTCTCTGGGTGTTTTCCTGAGGGCATCGGACGCCTCCTCTGCCTTAGGCTCTGTCTGCCAGACACTGGAAGTTTATCCTTGTCTGGCAGCCCTCCCAAACAGAGCGGTCCCCAATCCTCAATTCTGTCACTGGGTCTCCTCAGAGTGTTTTTTACTCTTGCCATCACCAGTGCTAGGGGTTTCATATTTTGACAAGCCTTCGCCATGGTACCCAAACCTGCTCGTTGCGGGATGCAGGATTAAACGTTAATACTTCTCCCCCAGATACTGGGGTTTCAACTGTCAGTGAAATACATGTTTTTGGAGGAATTATAAGCAAGAAGGGAACACAGTGGTCCATGTGGGAGAAACTAAGAGTACGACTCTGACTTAAGAATTTACGCCTTTCCTACTCACTTCTCAGTATTTCGTATTCAGACTTACCTTATTCAGTCACGTAATGCGCTCTGCAGGTGTGGCTTCCTTGGGCTCTCTGAATATATTTAATTTAACAGCTGCAAACCCTCCCACTTACTGGCCGACATATTTTCTCAGAGTTTTCATTCAATAGGGTTTTCAATAAATTTATCAAAAGCCATCCCTTTAAATATGGAGTACCTTTTAATTAGAATTTTGTCAACAGATTCAATAGAATACATCAGGAGAACTGGTTCAAAATATATGGATCAATGAAAGAATGCCATCTATGCATGTTTGTCCATTTCAGCACAAACTTCTAGATTTAAAAATACTCTGACCTTGTAGGATTATTTAGGCAAATTGTAGGGTTAGGAAAGTATGTATGAATCATAACAGGTTTGGGGAGCCTTTATACGCAAAATATATTGATGGATAAAAAAATACAGTTTGATTCATCCTGAAAGTTATCAATTTCAAGTTCAATCTATGCAATATTGGAAGGTAGAAAATAAGTGTACAATAGGGGTTGAACAATAGTCCTAAAAATCTAGCCTAAATCGCATGAATCATGGAACTGTATGACAACGGTCCATACGTCCTGAATCGTGCTCCAGGCTTAACATGCTTCATGTGGTCTGAGTTCCATAATGATTGAAATAGGCAAAATTATTGCACAACATTAGCCTAATGTGATCCACTAATACTAGCGACCCTCAGGAAAAACATACACAGATGTGACAGAGGAAAGAAAGGTTAAAAACTTCTTATGGCTGCAATCCCATTAACGGGAGCGATATGACAACAGCCAGTGAAAGTGCAGGGCGCCAATTTCAAAACATCAAAATCTCATAATTAAAATTCCTCAATCATACATGTATCTCATACCATTTTAAAGCTAATCTTGTTAATTCCACCACAGTGTCCGATTTCATATATGCTTTACAGCAAAAGCACCACAAACGATTATGTTAGGTCACCACATAGCCACAGAAAAACACAGCAATTTTTCCAGCAAAATATTTGCCAGCCAGAGTCACAGAAACCACAAATAGAGATAAAATGTATCACTAACCTTTGATCATCTTCATCAGATGACACTCATAGGACTTCATGTTACACAATACATGTATGTTTTGTTTGATAAAGTTAATATTTATTAAAATATGAGTTTACAATGGGGCGTTACATTCACTAGTTCCCAAAAACATCCAGTGATTTTGCATAACCACATGATTAAACAGAAATACTCATCATAAATGTAGATGATAACACAAGTTATACATATGGAATTATAGATATACCTCTCCTTAATGCAACCGCTGTGTCAGATTTAAAAAAACTTTACGGAAAAAGCAACCCATGCAATAATCTGAGACGGTGCTCAGAAGTAAAAATCACAATAGCCGCAACGATGGCGTCAACATAAATAAGAAATTACCTGATAAATATTCCCTTAACTTTGATGATCTACATCAGAAAGCACTCCAGGAATCCCAGGTCCACAATAAATGTTTGTTTTGTTCGATAATGTCAACAGACAAATACTTCAAAAAGTTATATTACAGATCGAAGAAACATCAGAACGAGGCTCGGCATCTGTCCTCCTGCTCCTAGACCTTAGTGCTGCTTTTGATACCTTCGATCACCACATTCTTTTGAAGAGATTGGAAACCAAAATTGGTCTATACAGACAAGTTCTGGCCTGGTTTAGATCTTATCTGTCGGAAAGATATCAGTTTGTCTCTTTGAATGGTTTGTCCTCTGACAAATCAACTGTAAATGTCGGTGTTCCTCAAGGTTCCGTTTTAGGACCACTATTGTTTTCACTATATATTTTACCTCTTGGGGATGTCATTCGAAAACGCAATGTTAACTTTCACTGCTATGCGGATGACACACAGCTGTACATTTCAATGAAACATGGTGAAGCCCCAAATTTGCCCTCGCTAGAAGCATGTGATTCAGACATAAGGAAGTGGATGGCTGCAAACTTTCTACTTTTAAACTCGGACAAAACAGAGATGCTTGATCTAGGTCCCAAGAAACAAAGAGATCTTCTGTTGAATCTGACAATTAATCTTAATGGTTGTACAGTCGTCTCAAATAAAACTGTGAAGGACCTCGGCATTACTCTGGACCCTGATCTCTCTTTTGAAGAACATATCAAGACAATTTCAAGGACAGCTTTTTTCCATCTACGTAACATTGCAAAAATCAGAAACTTTCCGTACAAAAAATGATGCAGAAATATTCATCCATGCTTTTGTCACTTCTAGGTTGGACTACTGCAATGCTCTGCTTTCCGGATAAAGCACTAAATTAATTTCAGTTAGAGCTAAACACAGCTGCTAGAATCCTGACTAGAACCAAAAAATGTGATCATATTACTCCAGTGCTAGCCTCCCTACACTGGCTTCCTGTCAGGGCAAGGGCTGATTTCAAGGTTTTACTGCTAACCTACAAAGCATTACATGGGCCTGCTCCTACCTATCTCTCTGATATGGTCCTGCCGTACATACCTACACGTACGCTACGGTCACAAGACGCAGGCCTCCTAATTGTCGTTAGAATTTCTAAGCAAACAGCTGGAGGCAGGGCATTCTCCTATAGAGCTCCATTTTTATGCAATGGTCTGCCTACCCATGTAAGAGACGCAAACTCGGTCTCAACCTTTAAGTCTTTACTGAAGACTCATCTCTTCAGTGGGTCATATGATTGAGTGTAGTCTGGCCCAGGAGTGTGAAGGTGAACGGAAAGGCTCTGGAGCAACGAACCACCCTTGCTGTCTCTGCCTGGCCGGTTCCCCTCTTTCTACTGGGATTCTCTGCCTCTAACCCTATTACAGGGGCTGAGTCACTGGCTTACTAGGGCTCTTTCATACCGTCCCTAGGAGGGGTGCGTCACTTGAGTGGGTTGAGTCACTGATGTGATCTTCCTGTCTGGGTTGGCTAGCCCCCTTGGGTTGTGCCGTGGCGAAGATCTTTGTGGGCTATACTCGGCCTTGTCTCAGGATGGTAAGTTGGTGGTTGAAGATATCCCTCTAGTGGTGTGGGGGCTGTGCTTTGGCAAAGTGGGTGGGGTTATATCCTTCCTCTTTGGCCCTGTCCGGGGGTGTTCTCGGGTGGGGCCACAGTGTCTCCTTACCCCTCCTGTCTCAGCCTCCAGTATTTATGCTGTAGTAGTTTATGTGTCGGGGGCTAGGGTCAGTTTGTTATATATCTGGAGTACTTCTCCTGTCCTATTCGGTGTCCTATCCGGGAACCAAATCAGCAGAAATTCCAGAGCGCCAACTAATTGTACTCGATACAACTCAAACTTTCATTAAAATTCACATGCAGGGTACTCAATTCAAGCCACACTCGTTGTGAATATAGCCAACATGTCAGATTTGTAAAATACTTTTCGGCGAAAGCATGAGCAGCTATTATCTGATAGCATGCAGCCCCCAGAAACACACAAAGGGGACGTAAACAAAGAAATTAGCGTAGCATTCATTACCTTTGACGAGCTTCTTTGCTGGCACTCCTATATGTCCCATAAACATCACAATTGGGTCTCTTTTTTTTATTAAATCGGTCCATATATACCCAAAATGTCCATTTATGAACACCGAGAAATCCATGGAAAAAGTCACGTTTCCGAACGCGACGTCATTTTATAAAATTCATAAAGTTGCCTATAAACCTTGACAAAACACTTCAACCTACTTCTGTAATCCAAATTGATCACAGAGAGATCTGTATTCAATAGCTAGAAGTTTTCAAAACGAATTCCATTTCCTCACGGACATTTTTTTCAGTTGCGCACCTGAAGACAGCATGTGCAATTGACTAATCTGACCAAGGATAAAGGGCCCTGGTAATCACAACACTGGCGACATCGTTTGGAAGCTGGAATTGCAAGCACAGTTCCATCATTTATGGCAAGCCATAGACAACAGAAAGACTGGCGAATGGATTTTTTCTTTGTCGATTTCGTGATCAGGTTTTCTTGGGATTTTCACCACGGAACTCGTTCTTTTATAGTCACAGACACCATTGAACCAGTTCTAGAAATGTCAGAGTGTTTTCTATGCACACATACTAATCATACGCATATACTATATTCCTGGCATGAGTAGCAGGACGTTGAAATGTAGCTTGATCTACAACAGGGTGTGCTCTCTCTAAATCTCTCTTTCTTTCTCTCTCTCGGAGGACCAGAGCCCTAGGACTATGCCTCAGGACTACCAGACATGATGACTCCTTGCTGTCCCCAGTCCACCTGGCCGTGCTTCTACTCCAGTTTCAACTGTTCTGCCTTATTATTATTTCACCATGCTAGTCATTTATGAACATTTGAACATCTTGGCCATGTTCTGTTATAATCTCCACCCGGCACAGCCAGAAGAGGACTGGCCACCCCACATAGCCTGGTTCCTCTCCAGGTTTCTTCCTAGGTTTTGTCCTTTCTAGGGAGTTTTTCATAGCCACTGTGATTCTACACCTGCATTGCTTGCTGTTTGTGGTTTTCGGCTGAGTTTCTGTACAGCACTTTGAGATATCAGCTGATGTACGAAGGGCTATATAAATACGTTTGATTTGATTTGATGAGGAATAAACGTGATCAGAAAATGGCTGCTTGTCATACACCTGATACATGCTGCTCTCATTCACTCCCACAACAACGAAGAAGTCTCATTCAAATGTCTATTGCTGGTTGACATCTAGTGGAACCCCTAGGCAGTGCAACATCAGATATCAAGGGGATTTCATTGGGGACTCTGGTGAATACATACAAAGCTCAGATTTCTCACTTCCTGTTTTGATTTCTCCTCAGGACTTTGCCTGCCATATGAGTTCTGTTATACTCACAGACATCATTCAAACAGTTTTAGAAACTTTAGAAGGTTTTCTATCCAATACTAATAATACTATGCATATATTAGCAACTGAGACTGAGGAGCAGGCCTTTTACTCTGGGCGACTTATTCATCAAAGCTACTCAATACTGCCCCCCAGCCGTAAGATGTTAACGGAAGGAAAGTATGCTAAATGTAATCTACAAATTGAAGAAAAAGAAACACTAAAGTGACAGTTATAAATGTATGTGGTTATTACTGACGGTGGCTCCCAATAGTGACTAATATTTAACATGATACAAATTGCAAAACAAAATTCAAAACATTCTAAAGCACATACATTAACTCGCCAGGTTCAGCCCTTGTCACGCCCTGGTCTAAGTATTTTGTGTTTTTCTTCATGTATTGGGTCAGGCCAGGGTGTGGCATGGAGTTTTTGTATTGTGGTGTGTTCTGTCTTGGGGTGTTGGTGTGTATGTATTTGGGATTGTAGCTAGTGGGGTTATCTAGCAAAGTCTATGGCTGTCTGGAGTGGTTCTCAATCAGAGGCAGGTGCTTATCGTTGTCTCTGATTGGGAACCATATTTAGGCAGCCATATTCTTTGAGTTTGTCCTGAGTGTCTTGATGTCCTTAGTCTGTGTTAGTTTGCACCAGTTAAGGCTGTTTCGGTTTTCACTACGTTTATTGTTTTGTAGAGTTTGTGTTTTGGATTCGTGTTACATTGTGTAAATAAACATGATCACAATATACGCGCTGCAGTTTGGTCCGACTCTCCTTCACCATTAGAAAATCGTGACAGCCCTACAGAAGCCTGTAGCTTTGGGGTCAAAATGTAATTCATGCAAATTATGAGGGCACACACAATTCGGAATTAAAGGCACATCTATATATAGCCTATTTAACTGTGGAAATGGGTCCGCAAAACATGCAACATTGATATGATTTTCAGTTTGCAACCATATCACATCAAATGTTATTGGTCACATAAACATACTTAGCAAATGTTATTCAGGGTATAGCAACATTATTGTGTTCCTCGCTCCAACAGTGCTGTAATATCTAACAATGCACAACAATACACACAAATCTAAAAGTAAAATTATCAAATTAAGAAATGTAGACTTATTAGGACGCGCAATGTCAGAGTCCAGAGTATGTACAGTATGTGTATATATATATATATATATATATACATATATATACACACACACTCACACACTACCGTCCAAAAATTTGGGTGCACTTAGAAATGTCCATGTTTTTCAAATAAAAGTAAAAGCACATTTTTTGTCCATTAAAATAACATCAAATTGATCAGAAATAGGGTGTAGACATTGTTAATGTTGTAAATTACTATTGTAGCTGGAAATGCCTGATTTTTAATGGAATATCTACAGAGGACCATCTACAGAGGCCAATCACTTACATTTACATTTAAGTCATTTGGCAGATGCTCTAATCCAGAGCGACTTACAAATTGGTGAATTCACCTTATGACATCCAGTGGAACAGCCACTTTACAATAGTGCATCTAAATCATTTAAGGGGGGGGGTTGAGAAGGATTACTTTATCCTATCCTAGGTATTCCTTAAAGAGGTGGGGTTTCAGGTGTCTCCGGAAGGTGGTGATTGACTCCGCTGTCCTGGCGTCGTGAGGGAGTTTGTTCCACCATTGGGGGGCCAGAGCAGCGAACAGTTTTGACTGGGCTGAGCGGGAACTGTACTTCCTCAGTGGTAGGGAGGCGAGCAGGCCAGAGGTGGATGAACGCAGTGCCCTTGTTTGGGTGTAGGGCCTGATCAGAGCCTGGAGGTACTGCGGTGCCGTTCCCCTCACAGCTCCGTAGGCAAGCACCATGGTCTTGTAGCGGATGCGAGCTTCAACTGGAAGCCAGTGGAGAGAGCGGAGGAGCGGGGTGACGTGAGAGAACTTGGGAAGGTTGAACACCAGACGGGCTGCGGCGTTCTGGATGAGTTGTAGGGGTTTAATGGCACAGGCAGGGAGCCCAGCCAACAGCGAGTTGCAGTAATCCAGACGGGAGATGACAAGTGCCTGGATTAGGACCTGCGCCGCTTCCTGTGTGAGGCAGGGTCGTACTCTGCGGATGTTGTAGAGCATGAACCTACAGGAACGGGCCACCGCCTTGATGTTAGTTGAGAACGACAGGGTGTTGTCCAGGATCACGCCAAGGTTCTTAGCGCTCTGGGAGGAGGACACAATGGAGTTGTCAACCGTGATGGCGAGATCATGGAACGGCAGTCCTTCCCCGGGAGGAAGAGCAGCTCCGTCTTGCCGAGGTTCAGCTTGAGGTGGTGATCCGTCATCCACACTGATATGTCTGCCAGACATGCAGAGATGCGATTCACCACCTGGTCATCAGAAGGGGGAAAGGAGAAGATTAATTGTGTGTCGTCTGCATAGCAATGATAGGAGAGACCATGTGAGGTTATGACAGAGCCAAGTGACTTGGTGTATAGCGAGAATAGGAGAGGGCCTAGAACAGAGCCCTGGGGGACACCAGTGGTGAGAGCGCGTGGCGAGGAGACAGATTCTCGCCACGCCACCTGGTAGGAGCGACCTGTCAGGTAGGACGCAATCCAAGCGTGGGCCGCGCCGGAGATGCCCAACTCGGAGAGGGTGGAGAGGAGGATCTGATGGTTCACAGTATCGAAGGCAGCCGATAGGTCTAGAAGGATGAGAGCAGAGGAGAGAGAGTTAGCTTTAGCAGTGCGGAGCGCCTCCGTGATACAGAGAAGAGCAGTCTCAGTTGAATGACTAGTCTTGAAACCTGACTGATTTGGATCAAGGTCATTCTGAGAGAGTTAGCGGGAGAGCTGGCCAAGGACAGCACGTTCAAGAGTTTTGGAGAGAAAAGAAAGAAGGGATACTGGTCTGTAGTTGTTGACATCGGAGGGATCGAGTGTAGGTTTTTTCAGAAGGGGTGCAACTCTCGCTCTCTTGAAGACGGAAGGGACGTAGCCAGCGGTCAGGGATGAGTTGATGAGCGAGGTGAGGTAAGGGAGAAGGTCTCCGGAAATGGTCTGGAGAAGAGAGGAGGGGATAGGGTCAAGCGGGCAGGTTGTTGGGCGGCCGGCCGTCACAAGAAGCGAGATTTCATCTGGAGAGAGAGGGGAGAAAGAGGTCAGAGCACAGGGTAGGGCACTGTGAGCAGAACCAGCGGTGTCGTTTGACTTAGCAAACGAGGATCGGATGTCGTCGACCTTCTTTTCAAAATGGTTGACGAAGTCATCTGCAGAGAGGAGGAGGGGGAGGGGGAGGAGGATTCAGGAGGGAGGAGAAGGTGGAAAAGAGCTTCCTAGGGTTAGAGGCAGATGCTTGGAATTTAGAGTGGTAGAAAGTGGCTTTAGCAGCAGAGACAGAGGAGGAAAATGTAGAGAGGAGGGAGTGAAAGGATGCCAGGTCCGCAGGGAGGCGAGTTTTCCTCCATTTCCGCTCGGCTGCCCGTAGCCCTGTTCTGTGAGCTCGCAATGATTCGTCGAGCCACGGAGCGGGAGGGGAGGACCGAGCCGGCCTGGAGGATAGGGGACATAGAGAGTCAAAGGATGCAGAAAGGGAAGAGAGGAGTGTTGAGGAGGCAGAATCAGGAGATAGGTTTGAGCAGAGGGAAGAGATGATAGGATGGAAGAGGAGAGAGTAGCGGGGGAGAGAGAGCGAAGGTTGGGACGGTGCGATACCATCCGAGTAGGGGCAGTGTGGAAAGTGTTGGATGAGAGCGAGAGGGAAAAGGATACAAGGTAGTGGTCGGAGACTTGGAGGGGAGTTGCAATGAGGTTAGTGGAAGAACAGCATCTAGTAAAGATGAGGTCGAGCGTATTGCCTGCCTTGTGAGTAGGGGGGGAAGGTGAGAGGGTGAGGTCAAAAGAGGAGAGGAGTGGAAAGAAGGAGGCAGAGAGGAATGAGTCAAAGGTAGACGTGGGGAGGTTAAAGTCGCCCAGGACTGTGAGAGGTGAGCCGTCCTCAGGAAAGGAGCTTATCAAGGCATCAAGCTCATTGATGAACTCTCCGAGGGAACCTGGAGGGCGATAAATGATAAGGATGTTAAGCTTGAAAGGGCTGGTAACTGTGACAGCATGGAATTCAAAGGAGGCGATAGACAGATGGGTAAGGGGAGAAAGAGAGAATGACCACTTGGGAGAGATGAGGATCCCGGTGCCACCACCCCGCTGACCAGAAGCTCTCGGGGTGTGCGAGAACACGTGGGCGGACGAAGAGAGAGCAGTAGGAGTAGCAGTGCTATCTGTGGTGATCCATGTTTCCGTCAGTGCCAAGAAGTCGAGGGACTGGAGGGAGGCATAGGCTGAGATGAACTCTGCCTTGTTGGCCGCAGATCGGCAGTTCCAGAGGCTACCGGAGACCTGGAACTCCACGTGGGTCGTGCGCGCTGGGACCACCAGATTAGGGTGGCCGCGGCCACGCGGTGTGGAGCGTTTGTATGGTCTGTGCAGAGAGGAGAGAACAGGGATAGATAGACACATAGTTGACAGGCTACAGAAGAGGCTAAGCTAATGCAAAGGAGATTGGAATGACAAGTGGACTACACGTCTCGAATGTTCAGAAAGTTAAGCTTACGTAGCAAGAATCTTATTGACTAAAATGATTGAAATGATACAGTACTGCTGGAGTAAGCTAGCTGGCAGTGGCTGCGTTGTTGACTTTGTAGGCTAGCTGGCAGTGGCTGCGTTGTTGACACTACACTAATCAAGTCGTTCCGTCGAGTGTAATAGTTTCTACAGTGCTGCTATTCGGGGGCTAGCTGGCTAGCTAGCAGTGTTGATTACGTTACGTTACGTTAAAAGAACGACAACAGCTGGCTAGCTAACTTAGAAAATCGCTCTAGACTACACAATTGTCTTAGAACAAAGACGGCTATGTAGCTAGCTAGCTACGATCAAACAAATCAAACCGTTGTACTGTATTGAAGTGAAATGAAAATGTGATACTACCTGTGGAGCGAAGCGGAATGTTGACCGGGTTGTTGAAGTTCTATTCGGTAGACGTTGGCTAGCTGTTGGCTAGCTAGCTAGCAGTATCTCCTACGTTAAGGACGACAAATAGCTGGCTAGCTAACCTCGGCAAATTAAGATAATCACTCTAAGTCTACACACTCTAAACTACACAATTATATTGGATACGAAGACAGCAAAGACAACTATGTAGCTAGCTAACACTACACTAATCGAGTCGTTCAGTTGAGTGTAATAGTTTCTACAGTGCTGGTATTCGGTGGACGTTAGCTAGCTGCTGGGCAGATAGCAGTGTAGACTACGTTAGGACGACGAAATACGATAATTACGCAATTATCTTTGATACAAAGACGGCTATGTAGCTAGCTAAGAAGAAATTGCTAAGATTAGACAAATCAAACCGTTGTACTATAATGAAATGTAATGAAAATGTAATGAAAAGTTATACTACCTGCGGACCGAAGTGTAGATGCGACCACTCGCTCCAACCCGGAACCGGAAGTAATATCCGCCAATAATCCACAACCATCACTCCTGTGTTCCAATGGCACGTTGTGTTAGCTTATCCAAGTTTGTCATTTTAAAAGGCTAAACGTTTATTAGAAAACCATTTTGAAATTATGATAGCACAGCTGAAAACTGTTGTTTTGATGAAAGAATGAATAAAACTGGCCTTCTTTAGAAAAGTTGAGTATCTGGAGCATCAGCATTTGTGGGTTCGATTACAGTTTCAAAATGGCCAGAGACAAAGACCTTTCTTCGGAACCTCGTCAGTCTCATCTTGTTCTGAGAAATCAAGGCTATTCCATGCGAGTAATTGCCAAGAAACTGAAGATCTCATACAATGCTGTGTAATACTCCCTTCACAGAACAGCACAAACTGTCCCTAACCAGAATATAAAGTGGAGTGGGAGGCCCCGGTGCACAACTGTGCAAGAGAACAGTACATTGGAGTGTCCAGTTTGAGAAACAGACACCTTACAAGTCCTCAACTGGCAGCTTCATTAAATAGTACACCCAAAACACCAGTCTCAACGTCACCAGTGAAGAGGCGAGTCCGGGATGCTCGTCTTCCAGGCAGAGTTCCTCTGTCCAGTGCCTGTGTTCTTTTGCCCATCTTAATCTTTTATTTTTATTGGCCAGTCTGAGATATGGCTTTTTCTTTGTAACTCTCAAAGCACTTCATGATGACAGAAGTGAGTGCTATAGTCATTTAGTTCAGTAACCTTAGCTTTCTTGGGAACAGGAATAGTGTTGGCCATCTTGAAGCCTGTTGGCAGAGCAGACTGGGATAGCGATTAATTGAATATGTATATTATCCTCAAAGCGAGCAAAGAAGTTGTTTAATTTGTCTGGGAGCAAGACGTCGATGTCTGCGATGGGGCTGGTTTTCTTTTTGTAATCCATGATTGACTGTAGACCCTGCCACATACGTCTCGAGCCTTTGAATTGCGACTCTATACTGACGCTTTGCTTGTTTGATTGCCTTGTGGAGGGAATAGCTACACTGTTTATATTTGGTCATGTTTACAGTCACCTTGCCATGATTATAAGCGGTGGTTCACACTTTGTTTTGCCCGAATGCTGCCATCAATCCACAGTTTCTGGTTAGGGAAGGTTTTAATAGTCACAGTGGGTACAATATCACAGATGCACTTGCAAATAAACTCACTCACCGAGTCAGAATATACATCAATGTTATTGTCTGAGGCTACCTGGAACATATCCCAGTCCACAAGATCGAAGCAATCTTGAAGCAAGGAATCCAAATTGGTCATACGAATGTTGGACAGACCTGAGCACGGGCGTTTCCTGTTTTAGTTTCTGTCTATAGGCTGGGTGCAACAAAATGGAGACATGGTCATATTTGCTGAAGGGAGGGTGGGGGAGTGCTTTGTATATATCGCGGAAGTTAGAGTAGCAATGGTCCAGAATGCTACCACCTCATGTTGCGCATTCAATATGCTGATAGAATTTAAGATGACTTGTTCACAGATTAGCTTTGTTAAAATCCCCAGCTAGAATAAATGCAGCCTCAGGATGTATAGTTTTCAGTTTATATCCAGTGAAGTTCTTTCAGGGCCGTTGAGATATCTGCTTGGGGGGGGGGTATACACAGATGTAATTATAATCGAAGAGAATTCTCTTGGTAGATAATGCAAGAGAAGGAATTCTAGATCAGGTGAACAAAAATACTTAAGGTCCTGTATGTTGTTATGATCAGACCATGACTTGTTAATCATCATACCATTCACTAGTTCCAAAAACATCAAGTGATTTTGCATAGCCACATTGTTTCAAAAGAAATACTCATCATAAATGTAGATGATAATACAAGTTATACACATTGAATTATAGATATACCTCTCCGTAATGCAACCGCTGTGTCAGATTTCAAAAAAACATTACGGAAAAAGCAACCCATGCAATAATCTGAGACGGAGCTCAGAACAATAGCCAAATTAGCCGCCATGTGAGAGTCAACAGAAACCAGAAAATACATGACAAATGTTTCCTTACCTTTGATGAACTTAATCAGAATGCAGTCCTAGGAATCCCAGGTCCACAATAAATGCTGATTTGTTCGGAAATGTCTGTTATTTATATCCAATTAGCTACTTTGGTTAGCGCGTTTGGTAAACAATTTCAAAGTCACAAAGCGCGTCCAACAGTCAGTAGAAACATGTCAAATGATGTACTGAGTCAATATTTAGAATGTTGTTTACATACATCTTGAATAACGTTCCAACCGGAGAATTAGAATGACTTCAGATGAGCGGTGGAACGCAGGTCCTTCCCATGTGAACGCGCATGGTGAAAGCATGGTCAACTCGTGGCAGTGGTGACTATTTCATGTCTCAGTTGACCCCCCCTTCACATTAGAGTCATCAGGCAAAGTTTAATTGACTGTTGACATCTAGTGGAAGGCATAGGAAGTGAGAACTCATCCATAACTCGCTGTAATGTCAATGAGAGCTTGGTTGAAAATCTGCCACCCCCCGAAAAAATCCAAACAGGAAGTGGAATTTCTCAGGTTTTTGCCTGCAATATGAGTTCTGTTATACTCACAGACATAATTCAAACAGTTTTAGAAACTTCAGAGTGTTTTCTATACAATACTACTAATAATATGCAAATATTAGCAACTATGACTGAGGAGCAGGCCGTTTACTATGGCTACTCCCTCTTTATGATCAAAAACCTCATTTTTTCATGCGTTTTGTCCAGTAATCCGAATGCACAAGGCGCGGGCACTAAGTCCAGACAAAAATTTTTTTTTAAGTACAATAAAAGTTTGTATAAACATGCCAAATCATGTTTAATATCAATCAGACAAAAGCTTCCTCAATAGGAAAGGAGAAACAAGAAAGGTGTGTTCCCGATCAGGCACATGGCTGATGTCTGGAAATTTCCACTGGCCTCTCATTGAAAGTGCTATATCTCCCTAATTTTTCAGAGTAAAAGCCTGAAACAATGCCTAAAGACTGGCCATATGTAGAAGAAGCCATAGAGCTCCTGAACTGGGTCCTAAGTCTTTGTATAGTGGATAGGCTTTCAATGGAATAACAGCCTTTCAAAATAATAGAACTTCCTGATTGGATTTTCCTCTGGTTTTTGCCTGCCATATCAGTTTTGTTATACTCAAAGACATTATTTCAACAGTTTTGGAAACTATAGTGTTATCTATCCAAATCTACTAATTATATGCATATCCTAGCTTCTGGGCCTGAGTAGCAGGCAGTTTAATTTGGGCACGCTTTTCATCCAAAATTCTGAATGCTGCCCCCTACCCTAGTGAAGTTAACTCAATGGCGAGTGCTTCACGCTCTATCTGTGCATAATTGCTCTCAGCTTTACTTAATAAGATCCGTGATGCGAAAGCAATTGGCCTTTCTTCACCTGATGGCATGATGTGTGAGACAACCACACCAATGCCATAAGGCGATCCATCACATGTCAACTGTAATGGCAAGTTAGGGTTGAAGTGGGTTAGGGCCTCTGACGGAGCTAAGGCTGTTTTCACTTTCTTGAAGGTCTCCTCACATCTGTCTGTCCACTTCCACTGTTTTTTTTTCAAAAGTTCATGCAGTGGCTTTAACATGTTAGCTTGGTTTGGCACACACTTTTGCTTAGTATGTCAGTCGTCCTAAGATTGATCTCAGCTGACTCGCATTCTGTGAGGAAGGAGCTTCCGCAACGGCCTTCACCTGTTGTTTCTATTTGAAAAAATTAAGTAGAAACTTTTTCCACTAGGTTAGCTAGACCTTGGTGGTGGAATTATTAGTGAATTAAGTCAAGGTCAGAATACTGCATATCTGTAGAGGCACCTTAATTTGTTCGATCTCCAACGAAATGAGTAGTTCAAGGTCAGATTGTGCATAAAAGGGAATTACGTTCCATCTGCGCATGCTTAAATTGGGTCGGAATCAGGGCCTAAGTAAATATGAATCCTTGTTGAATTATTATATACTGTATAACTGGCTGCCCAGAGTCTTGAAGTTGTGTACTCTACTTTGTTATGGCTTGGAAATGATACATTCATAGCTGGTTTTCATCTAGTATTGGAGAAAATATGGAAGATTTACGGTAAGTGAGAGTATATTTTTTTTATATGTGCGTATTTATCCTTTAAATGATTACTTTCTAAAGCACCCATTAATCATTTGCATAATTAATTCTGTGAATATTGTGTTTTTGTTGAATTTGAACAAAGCCATTAACAAGTATTAATTTTTGGCAAATGAGACTTTGGTTTCCTTCCCAATACTTTCCAGTATAGGCTCATTGTCATGCCCTGGCCTTAGAGAGCCTTTTTATTTCCTATTTCGTTAGGTCAGGGTGTGATTTGGGTGGGCATTCTTGTTTTTTATTTCTTTGTTAGCCAGGAAGGGTTCCCAATCAGAGGTAGCTGTCTATCATTGTCTCTGATTGGGAATCATATTTCCACCCGAGTTTGTGGGATCTTGACTTTGTATAGTTGCTGTTTAGCGCTACAGAGCCTTACAGTCGTTTATATTTTGGTCTTCTTTTAAATAGAGTACGATGAACACTTTCTATACTGCGCTTTGGTCTCACTCATTCAACGACAGACGTAACGCATGTCCTTGGAATTACTTCCCAAGTGTGTTGTGAGCATCTCAAAAGAGAAATTATGAAACAAGGGTGAACTATACACTACACAGTTATTTCACATTATTTCCACCCACCAAGTCAATTTATAATCAGTTTTCAAAACAATTTAATTATTCTATACTCTAACAATATACTAGGGCTCCCGAGTGGCGCAGTGGTCTAAGTTACTGCATCTCAGTGAAAGAGGCGTCACTACAGTCCTGGTTTAAATACATGCTGTTTCACATTCGGCCGTGATTGGGAGCCCTATAGGTTTTGCCGTGGTAGGCCATCATTGTAAATAAGAATTTGTTCTTAACTGACTTGCCAAGTTAAATAAAGGTTTCTTGGCTTGGGGGTTTGTGTGCATGCGTGAGGCAGTCTTTTTTGTTTACCAATTACTACCCATCATTGATTACGTGGTGAGACAAACAGAAATACACCATCATTCCTCCTATTTGTTACCAACTCCATCCCCTTCATCCGTCCTTTATATGTTGGAGAGAACTAATTGTAGCCATGAGTACTGCCTCCTCTCTGACCTCTCCTGCACATCTAAAGGGCATGGTATGAAGAAAAAAGAAGGGAAGAAAGAAGGAAAGAAGACAAAGGAGAGTAAGGCAATGGAATGAAGAAAAAAATAACAACAGAAGAAGGAAGGAGAGAATACATAAGAGTGTAAGGAAAGCTTTATAGCTGATTAACCAAAGAGGGAAAGTCAACAAAAGAGCTACATCTACCGTTTCTGGGGGAGGTAAAGATTATAGCTTTGGGATTCGATGTAGGACAACTGCATTGTCTCCAAAAAACAAGACTGATTCTGCACCCATACTGCCAAGGTCATTACGTCACTACTGTTTCTCACTTACTGTAGCATACACATACAGACAAGAAAGATTGCATTTAAAAAATATAAACACATCATCTAGGCTAGAAGAAGACAGTTCTGGGAATCACTATGTCAATCAAATGTATTTATAAAGCCCTTTTTCCTGTACATCAACAGATTACAAAGTGCTTATACAGAAACCTTAAAACCCCAAAGAGCAAGCACTGCAGATTTAGAAGCACGGGAGCTAGTAAAATCTCCCTAGAAAGGAGGGAATTTAGGAAGAAATCTAGAGAGGAACCAGGCTCTGAAGGGTGGCCAGTCATCTTCTGGCTGTATCAGTGGAGTCTAAGAGTATACGGCCATTAAGGCTAGATAGTTCTTCCAGATGTTCAGAATTCCAGATGACTACCAGGCTCAAATACTACAGTGGTTAGAGAGGGTGCAACATGAGTAAATGTCAGTTGGCGTATCATAGCCAAGCATTTAGAGGTCAAGACAGCAGGTGTTAGCAGGTCCTGTAAACAGGACAGGGTTCCATAGCCACAGGCAGAACAGCAAAAACTGGATCAGCAGCACGATGAAGTAGCACATCTGGTGAACAGATCAGGTTTCAGAAACTAGATCAGCAGCATGACCAGGTGGACTGGGGACGGGCACAACCAGGAGTTGTCAGGCCAGGTAGTCCTGGGGCCTGGTCCTAGGGCTCAGGATCTCTGGCAGGTGAGAGAGAGACCGCAAGAGAAAGAAAGAGATAGAGATTTACAGGGCGCATACTTAACCTTTTTGGGACAGGGGGCAGCATTTTCACTTATATGCATAGTATTATTAGTATTGGATAGAAAACACTCTGAAGTTTCTAAGACGGTTTGAATGATGTCTGTGAGTATAACAGAACTCATATGGCAGGCGAAAACCTGAGGAAAATCCAACCAGGAAGTGGGACTTCTGAGGTTTGTAGTTTTTCAAAGCGTTGCCTACCGAATACACATTGAGATATGGATAAAGTTACACTTCCTACCGCTTCCACTAGATGTCAACCGTCTTTAAAAACTTGAATGAGGATTCTACTATAAAGGAGGAGCTCATGAGACCTCTTTGAGTCAGTGGTCTGGCAGCCTTGGTCTCATGACGCACGCTCCCGACAGAGATACCTCTCGTTCCAGTGCTTTTCTGAAGACAAAGGAATTCTCTGGTTGGAACATTATTGATGTTGTATGCTGAAAACACATGATACCCCCAGACAGGGCCAACCAGGCAGGATATAACCCCACACACTTTGCCAAAGCACATCTCCCGCACCACCGAGAGGGAAATCAACATAACACTAGGAGAGTATAGCCACGAAGATCTCCCCCACCACACAAGCCAGAGGGAGCGCAAAAAAAGCCTGGCAAGACATGATGCACCCATCCTAGGGACGGCATGGGAGAGCAATATCAAGCCAGTGATATAGCCCCCGTTATAGGGTCAGAGGCAGAGTATCCCAATGGAGAGAGTTGAGCCGGGCCAGACAAAAGACTTCAAGGGGGATTCGTCACTCCAGTGCCTTGCCGTCCACCTTTGCTCCTCTGGGCCAGACTTCACTCAATCATATGACCTGCTGAAGAGATCAGTCTTCAGTAAAGACTTCAACGTTTGCCGGCCATGGCTGGGTGTCCCATAAGGCGGCGCACAAATGGCCCAGTGTCGTCCGGGTTAGGGGAGGTTTTGGTAGGGGGCTTTACTTGTCTCATTGCGTTCTACTGACTCCCTGTGGTGGGACGGGTGCCTGCAAGCTAACTTTAGTCATCAGGTAAACGGTGTTTCCTCTGACACATTCAGGCTGGCTTCCGGGATAAGCGAGCGGGTGTTAAGAAGCAGCGCGGCTAGGCTGGTCATATTTTGGAGAACGACCTTCGACCTTCGACCTTCGCCTCTCTCTCTCAGCTCCCGTTGGGGAGTTGCAGCGATGAGACAAGATCGTAATTGGATCGGAATTGGATATCACGAAATTGAGGAGAAAAAGGGGGTAAAATTAAAATGACCATTCCATAAACATTGAGCTCTATAGAAGAAATCCCTGCCTCCAGCTGTTTTCTTAGAATTTCTAGGAACAATAAGCAGGCCTGCGTCTTTTGACCATTGCGTATGTGTAGGCGTCTGCACCAGGACCAAATCGGAGAGATAGGCAGGAACAAGTCCATGTAATGCTTTGTAGGTTAGCAATATAACTTTTATATCAGCCCTAGCCCTAACAGGAAGCCAGTGTAGCACTGGAGTGATATGATATAATTTAGCACTAGCAGAAGCTTATTTTGTGTTTTTACCAGGAGTAGAGCATTGAGGTAGTCTAGTCTTGAAGTGGCAAAAGCATGGAGTAACTTTTCGGCGTTATTGTTAGACAAAACTTTTCCGATTTTTGCAAATGTACAAAGATGGAAAGAGCTGAAATATTTGTTATATGTTAGTCGAAAGAGAGATCAGGGTCCACAGTAAAGCAGAGGTCCTTCAGTTTTATTTGAGACGACTGTACAACCATTGAGATTGTCACATCAAATATCAGATTCTCCAATATTCTTTATGTGCAACTTGTTACGGTATTTGGGTTGCTATACCATTTGGTTTGAAGTGATTTTGAGGATTTGGGAAGGCTTTTTGAAGAATCTTGCCATAGGCCCTATACCACTCCCATTGTGTCAGTAGCAGCTATGGTGGCTGTGGGGCAAGTAAATAAAGTTTTACCAAATATGCAAATTAACTGTCATTCTGCTAAAATAACACTATGTTTTGGTACTTTTTTATTTCAGATAACATTATTTAAAGTAAAGTTCATATTTGTATTTATGGGGGGTTAAAATTAACCCTGTTGGTCATCCATGCATGTCCAATATGTTAGTAGTATGAGGGTTAATCCTATGGTCCAGAGTGTGTTGGGTTAGAAGGACTTAGATGGGTTGGTCGATGTTGATTGAAGGGTGTGATGGTTGGAGTGAGCTGAAAGATGTAAGGAAGCATAGTGGGTAGAATTGCTTTGCTATTCCATGCTAGCTTTGCTCTGCTTTGCTTCAATATTCTCTGCCTTGCATGCTACCTCAGGGAGCAACACCCCTGCCCCAAATAAGTCTAGTGCTCAGCTGGCTCCGCCTGATAGCACTCGGTTAGGGCCCCCACCCAGGGTTATGGAAAAATTGAGGGTAGACTGGGCTCTCAAACCCTGGCAGGTAGCCAGTCCAGGAGAAGGACAAACTACAATTACAAAGCCACAAGTCCTCAATGGCTGATTCAAGAGTCCCATCTCCTAAACGTCTGGAAAGGCAGATGAATTCGGCAACTCATAACTGACAATTATGCACTCACTACTGTAAGTCGCTCTGGATAAGAGCATCTGCTAAATGACAAAAATGTAAGGGTGAAAGAAAGAGAAGATTGATTGACATAGACATGGAGAAGGTTAAAGATGGGGAAGAAGGGTTATGGGGAGGGCGATATTTGGAATGAAGGTGGGAGTGAAAGAGTGATAGGGTTAGGGAAGAAAGAGAACAGAAGGGGGAGCTAGTGGTGGCTTGGGATGGAGATGTCCAGTCAAAGGTTGAGTGGATTGATGTAGGAGATCGGTCAGAGTGAACGGCAAAAGTTTCCAGTAGGAGTAGATGGGATTGAAGGATTTGAAGGACTTGCTGTAGTGGTTGAGATATAACAGGGTTAGAGATTTGTAAAGGATAGATGGGTTGAAGGATTTAAGTGAGAAAGGTGCAAACTATTGAGGAATTTATGGACAAATGCTTCAGGAAGTGTTGAAGTGATAGATGTTTTGAGTGAGTTAGAGATATAAAAGGGCAAACTGTTTTGATCGGGTTAGAGGGGTTCAAATGTCTGAGTGAGTTGAGGGTAATGGTGGAAGTGATATGAAGATATGAAAGGGGTAAAGGTAGTAAATAGTTTTGGGAGGGATGTAAGGCTTTATGATTCTGCTTGAGATGAGAGGTCAGGGGAGAGGTAGAAGTTGTCCATCTGTAGGTGAACCTCTATCACCTCTATCCTATTTAATCTTTCTGAATCTCTCAGATGTTTAGCTGTCATCTCTGAGGCAGTAATCTTGCCGGTGACCCGCACCCTTCATTCTTATCATATCTATATGATCTCTCTCTGCCTGCAACTGAATGATAGTCGGAAAGGAGGACTATGCAGGATACTATTCTGCAATGCATTTTCAATTTGGTAGAACTAGGGACCTTTTTTACATCAATTTCAATTTGGTTTTAGGTATACTGTACGTGTTCCATGCTCAGCCTTGTTAGAGAGCAACACCTTTCATTGTTTAAGGCAACATGACATGATGTGATTTCACACTTCATATTGACGTTGAGGATCATTTCTGTCATGATACCATCATGTTCAGGGAACTCATTTTTTATTGAGAGACAGCTATCTTTATATGACTCTTATTTTCCCTCTAAAGAACACATTTGGTCTGGTACCTTTGGTATTGTCCAAGAAGTTAATTTTGGGAATATGGCTTTCATTTGTTTACATCTACACTCATTCAAAAACAATGGATGGACCACTCATTGCTTTACCCTTAAAAATTTTGAAAAGTAACATTTACACATTTCAACATTTTACTTAGTAGTTCAAAACAGTTTCATTTAAATAGTTGCACCACGCTTTTAACCCTTTACACTCATGGGAAATGGCCTATATATGGGTTGTTTTTTACAGAATCAATATGAAAAGCATATACATAAGCATGGTAGAAATTGAAAGGGAATAGTTTGGAGATAATTTTCCCATAATTAGGCCAAAGTTGAGAACAAATCACCTGACAAGACTGAATCCAAAAATTACACTGAGTTTTTGCATTTTACATGTACTGTACTTTTCACCATATTTGCTGATAAGGAAATCAGAAAATACTCTGGATGCATTCAGCAACATGATACAAATATTCCTGGAAAATGTGGGGCAGGTGCAACTTAACACAAAAAAATGACAAGGGTTTGCGTGAGGATTAAATGGTGTCTCAAAGTGGCCACATACCTCTCCAATGTGTGTGCAGTTCCTAAAGGCGCCCACATACTAGGTTTGGTTTGTTCCTAGCAGTTCTCGGGTAGGTGGAGCAAAAGTCTGTGCCTCGCATACACCCTTAAAAGACCTTCACCTGAAAAACAAGAAAAGCAGCAATATTACCTTTTGTCCCTCTTGAGAGGCCGTAGCAACACCATACTGAAGCCAGTATACACTTCCTCAAAAAAGTCTGAATTAATCTAAGATCAATTTAATTACACATTTGCTTAGTTGGGCAATTTGACATCTAACTAAGATGTTTGGCCCTGCATTAAAGACCAAAATTGGTTAAAGATAAATGGACAGCTGAGCCATACAAATTGCAAAATATTTGGGAAGAGATTTTTGATGTACTGATTCCATGGCACATTGTTTCTGAACTGATACACAATATCATGACACAAGGCGAAACCCAGATGCAGACACAGGAGGCAGATGGTTGGAGTCTTACAATATTTATTAATCCAATCGGGTAAGGCAAGAGAGTGGTCATGGACAGGCAAAAGGGTCAAAATCAGTTCAGAGTCCAAAGGTACTGAAGGGCAGGCAGAATCAAGGTCAGGGCAGGCAGGATGATCAGGCAGGCGGGAAAGTAGTCCAGAATCAGGCAGTGGTCAAAACCGGGAAGTCTATCAAAAAGAGAATAGCAAAAGGAGTACGGGAAAAACACGCTGGTTGACTTGACTAACATACAAGACTGGCACAGAAAGACAGGTAACACAGGGGTAAATACACTGGGGAAAATAAGCGACACCTGGAGGGGGTGGAGACAATAACAGTTGAAACAGATCAGGGCGTGACACACAAAACAACGCCGGATTCAAAATGTAGAGATTTTAAATGTAAATTATTTTACACAATTCTTGCAACCAATGTATGGGGATACAACCATCCCATTCATGCAGATTTCGCTGTGACAGCTACAGAATCATGAGATAATGTCCATATTTAGCTTGTTTTTGGTCAAGGTTCAGGAATGGCTGGAGCTAACTCTGCAAATAGTACTGCTAGGTGATTTGAAAAATCAAGGTAAGACCAAAGTGCGGACTGTGAAGTAACAATGTTTAAAGTAACAACGGGGGCAGGTCAAGGCTGGCAGGCTCAGGGTCAGGTCAGGCAGAGGTCGGTAATCGAGAGGTGGAGCAAAGGTACAGGACAGCAGGAAGGCTCAGGGTCAGTGACAGGCAGAGTGGTCAGGCGGGCGGGTACAGGGTCAGGACAGGCAAGGGTCAAAAACCCAGGAGGACAGGAAAAGAGAAGCAGGAAAAAGCAGGAGCGGAGACACAAAACACTGGTAGACTTTTAAAAAAAGAATATCTCGCAACAGACAGACAGAAAACACTGGTATAAATACCCAGATGATAAGTGGGGAAAATGGGCGACCCTTAGGGGTGGTGGAGACAAGTACAAGGACATATCAGGACATCACACAAAAGATCAATAGTACAATAAAGAAATGGTATCTTGAATTTACAATCTGTAGAACCTATTAGAATAGAAAAGTTCAGACATTTTGTGAACCATCACAGCACAGTGAAAAATAGATTGAGATTGATGGGAGGGGTTGAGGGTAGCTGAAGGATGGGACTAAAAACAAACAAAAGATAACTAGTGTAAAATGTATAGTTGAAGTCTGAAGTTTGCATACACCTTAGCCAAATACATTTAAACTCAGTTTTTCACAATTCCTGACATTTAATCCAAGTAAAAATTCCCTGTTTTATGTCAGTTAGGATCACCTATTCATTTTAAGAATGTGAAATGTCAGAATAATATTAGAAAAAATGATTTATTTCAGATTTTATTTCTTTCATCACATTCCCACTGGATCAGAAGTTTACATACACTCAATTAGTATTTGGTATCATTGCCTTTAAATTGGGTCAAACGTTTTGGGTAGCCTTCCACAAGCTTCCCAGAATAAATTGGGTGAATTTTGACCCATTCCTCCTGACAGAGCTGGTGTAACTGAGCCATGTTTGTAGGCCTCCTTGCTCGCACATGCTTATTCAGTTCTGCCCACACATTGTCTATAGGGTTGAGGTCAGGGCTTTGTGATGGCCACACCAATACCTTGACTTTGTCCTTAAGCCATTTTGCCACAACTTTGGAAGTATGCTTAGGGTCATTGTCCATTTGGAAGACCCATTTGCGACCAAGCTTTAACTTCCTGACTGATGTCTTGAGATGTTACTTCAATATATCCACACAATTTTCCTACCTCATATTGCCATCTATTTTGTGAAGTGCACCAGCCCCTCCTGCAACAAAGCACCCCCAAAACATGATGCTGCCAACCCCATGCCTCACGGTTGGGATGTTGTTCTTCGGCTTGCACACCCCCCCCTTTTTCCATCAAACATAACGATGGTCATTATGGCCATCTTTGTCCCCATGTGCAATTGCAAACCTTAGTCTGGCTTTTTTTGGAGCAGTGGATTCTTCCTTGCAGAGCAGCCTTTCAGGTTATGTCGATATAGGACTCGTTTTACTGTGGATATGGATACTTTTGTACCTGTTTCCTCAAGCATCTTCACAATGTCCTTTGCTGTTGTTCTGGGATTGATTTGCACTTTTTGCACCAAAGTACATTCATCATCTCCAGGAGACAGAAGGCATCTCCTTTCTGAGCGGTATGACAGCTGCGTGGTCCCATGGTATTTATACTTACGTACTATTGTTTGTTTTTTGTTTTATTTAACTAGGCAAGTCAGTTAAGAACAAATTCTTATTTTCAATGACGGCCTAGGAACAGTGGGTTAACTGCCTGTTCAGGGGCAGAACGACAGATTTGTCAGCTCGGGGCTTTGAACTTGCAACCTTCCGGTTACTAGTCCAACGCTCTAACCACTAGGCTACCCTGCCGCCCCTGTATAGATGAATGTGGTACCTTCAAGCATTTGGAAAATACTCCCAAGGATGAACCAGACTTGGAGGTCTACAATTTTTTTTCTGAGATCTTGGCTGATTTCTTTAGATTTTCCCATGATGTCAAGAAAAGAGGCACTGAGTTTTAAGGTAGGCCTTGAAATAAATCCACAGGTACACCTCCAATTGACTCAAACGATGTCAATTAGCCTATCAGAAGCTTTTTAAGCCATGACATCATTTTCTGGAATTTTCCAAGCTGTTTTACACACAGTCAACTTAGTGTATGTACACTTCTGACCCACTGGAATTGTGATACAGTTAATTATAAGTGAAATAATCCATCTGTAAACAGTTGTTGGAAAAATTACTTGTGTAATGCAAAAAGTAGATGTCCTAACCAACTTAGTTTGTTAACAAGAGATTTGTGGAGTGATAGAAAAACTAGTTTTAATGACTCCAACCTACCTAATTTAGAGGTAATTTGTGGTTTAGTATGGTACCCTGCGTCACCATATCATTGCTCCAAACCAGCACAAGGGGGAGTAAGAGCACTGATTATGTTTTTGGGTCCTACTGTGTCTCTAAATGACAATGAACAGGTGACATCAACCTAAATAAATAGAAACGGATTATTGTGCACAACTTCAGTATTACTTACTAAAACTGTTAACTTCTTGCGGCTTCTTGCGGCCCTTCCGTCTCCCATGTAGCCAACATCCGGTGAAATTGCAGAGCGCCAAATTCAAATGACAAAAATCGTAATATTAGACTCCCGGGTGGCGCAGTCGTCAAGGGCGCTGTACTGCAGCGCCAACTGTGCCATCAGAGACTCTGGGCTCCGTCCCAGGCTCTGTCGTGACCGGGAGGTCCATGGGGAGACGCACAATTGGCCTAGTGTCGCCCGGGTTAGGGAGGGCTTGGCCGGTAGGGATATCCTTGTCTCATCGTGCACCAGCGACTCCTGTGGCGGGCCAGGCGCAGTGCGCGCTAACCAAGGTTGCCAGGTGCACGGTGTTTCCTCCGACACATTGGTGCGGCTGGCTTCCAGGTTGGTTGTGCGCTGTGTTAAGAAGCAGTGCGGCTTGGTTGGGTTGTGAATCAGAGGACGCATGACTTTCAACCTTCATCTCTCCAGAGCCCATACGGGAGTTGTAGCAATGAGACAAGATAGTAGCTACTAACAATTGGATACCACGAAATTGGGGAGAAAAAGGGGTCAAATTCAAAAATAAAAAATAAAATTGTAATATTAAACCTTCATGAAAATACAGGTGTTAAACATCAGTGAAAAGCTTAACTTCTTATTAATCCAGGCACTTTGTCAGATTTCAAAAAGGCTTTAAGGTGAAATCATTTTTACCTTTGAAGATCTTCATCTGGCTGCAATCACAAGGGTCCCAGCTACATAACAAATGGTCCTTTTGTTCGATAAAGTCCTTCTTTATATCCCAAAAAGTAAGTTTCATTGGCGCGCTTGACTCAGTAATCCCCCGGTTTCCTTAGCTCAAAATGCATACAAATGAATCCCAATACACTTCTTCCAAACATATCAAACAATGTTCCTAATCCATCCTCAGGTACCCTAATATGTTACCGGAGATAAAAAATAAAGGGAACTCCCTCACCGGAATGCGCAACAAACACTACAGCCAAAATGGGAGCCACTTGGAAAATCTACATTGAGCTCATTTTTCAAAAAGCAAGCCTGAAACTCTTTCTAAAGACTTGACATCTAGTGGAAGCCCTAGGAACTGCAATCTGGGAGGTCTTCCTTTTATATTCCCATTCCCAGCCATTGTAAATCAGTGGGAAAAAAAATCTGGATGGATTATCCTCGGGTTTTCGCCTGCCATATCAGTTCTGTTATACTCACAGACATTATTTTTAACAGTTTAGGTACCTTTAGAGTGTTTTCTATTATATGCATATCCTAGCTTCTGAGCCTGAGTAACAGGCAGTTTACTTTGTGCACCTCATTCATCCAAACTTCTGAATACTGCCTCCTAGCCAAAAGAAGTTAAACTAAGGTTAAAATTATTTTATTTTGTTAGGATTATTTTGCTATTACTGGAGTACTGCATGCCACTTCCAAACGCTTGAGTGGTGCAACGGTCTAAGACACTGCATAGCTGTGCAAGCTATGTTGCTACAGATGCTGGTTCAATACCGGTGGCAGGCTCGACTGAGAGATCCATGAGATAACTGTAGGTTTTTGTTTTTTCTCCCTCTAAAAACATAAATAATTCTAAATCACAAACTGACTTAATTTTCAAACTATTAACAATGTCTCACTCCATGTTCAAGAATGGCCTTGTTCTTGCTAATTTTACGTTATTTGAAAACAAAACCATCTCCAAAATTTTGTTATTTTTAAACAAAGAGATTATTATTATTATTTTCATTTAGAATTATATAACATCCTGTTGGATATTCTCCCAGACATATTATTAACCCTGTTATTAGCAGGACAATATACTCTGTATGTTGGTCATGGCTCCCGAGTGGCGCACAATGGGATTGTCTTGAAGTTCTCCAGCTGTATCCAATGAAAGCGAGCAAGGGCAGGGGGCACGAGATGGGCTGTAGAGCCGCGCACAGAAGACTGACCTAACCCATGGGGAAGGGAGGAGGAGGAAGGGGGACCACCCCGCCTCACTTTAATGTCACATTATTACTATACTGAACAAAAATTTAAACCCAACATGTACAGTGTTGTTCCCATGTTTCATGAGCTGAAATAAAATATCCCAGAAATGTCCCATAACCACAAAAAGCTTATTTCTCTCAAATTGTGTGCACAAATGTGTTTACAACCCTGTTAGTGAGCCTTTCTCCTTTACCAAGATAATCCATCCACCTGACAGCTGTGGCATATCAAGAAGCTTGTTAAACATTATGATCATTACAACAGGTACACCTTGTGCAGGGGACAATAAAAGGTCACTCTAAAATGTGAAGTTTTGCCACACAATGCCACAGATGTTTCAAGTTTTGGAGGAACTTGAAATAGCTATGCTGACTGCAGGAATGTCCACCAGAGCTGTTGTCAGAGAATTTAATATTAATTTCTCTACCATAAACCGCATCCAACGTCATTTTCAAAAATGTGGCAGTACGTCCAACTGGCCTACAACTGCAGACCATGTGTATGGCATTGTTTTGGCGAGCAGTTTGCTGATGTGAACATTGTGATCGGAGTGCTCCATGGTGGCGGTGAGGTTATGGTATGGGCAGGAATAAGCTACGGACAACAAGCACAATTGCATTTTATCGATGGCAATTTGAATGCACAGCATAAGCGTGACGAGATCCTGAGACCCATTGTCGTGCCATTCATCCGTCACCATCACAATAATGAACAGCCCCCTTTTTTAAACGCGATCTTATGTCACCCATTTGAGCATGTTTGGGATGCTCTGGATTAATGTGTACGACAGCATGTTCCAGAGGATAAGGAGAGTTTTGTTGATGCTAAGAATGGAATGTATATGTTTCTAATAAACAATCTTAGAACGTTCAATGAACGTTGCTAAAGTTTCCTTGTGGTTTTTAAGGAAAATGTTCTTCATGTGCCGAGAACAAAATTTAGAACTTGTTAATGTGTAGAATTTCATTTTTTAGAACATTCCCAGAATACACACTGAACAAAAATATGATTGCAACAAGCAGCAATTCACTGAGTTACAGTACATATAAGGAAATATGTCAATTGAAATGAATGTTAGGCCATAATCGATGGATTCCACATGACTAGGAATACAGATATGCATCTGTGGACCAGTCAGTATCTGGCGTGACCACCATTTGCCTCCTTCACATAGAGTTGATTAGGCTGTTGATTGTGGCCTGTGGAATGTTGTCCCACTCCTCATCAATGGCTGTGCGACATTGCTTGATGTTGGTAGGAACTGGAACATGCTGTCGTACACATTAATCCAGAGCATCCCAAACATGCTCAAATGGGTGACATAACGTCGCGTTTAATAAAATGTGTTTTTACTGTATCTGACGGTCTTCATAAATTGACATTTTGGGTACACAAGGACCGATTTAATCGAAAAAAAAATACCCAATTCTGATGTTTATGGGACATATAGGAGTGCCAACAAAGAATCTCGTCAAAGGTAATGAATGTTTTATATTTTATTTCTGCGTTTTGTGTCTCGCCGGCTACGCTAATTCCTTTGTTTACGTCCCCTTCTGGTATTTCGGCGTGTTGCCTGCTATCAGATTATAGCTACTTTTTGCCAAAAAGCATTTTACAAATCTGACTCGTTGGCTAGATTCACAACGAGTGTAGCTTGAATTGACTACCCTGCATGTGAATTTTAATGAACGTTTGAGTTTTAACGAGTGCTATTAGCATTTGGCGTAGCGCATTTGCATTTATTGTTGGCAGGGGGTGCGGTTGCGTCCCGGGTGGGCAAGACAGGTTAATAAATGGTATAACCATGGCTGGAGAGGGAAATATAAATAATATAATAAAATAATAATAGAAGCGAATGTGGAGGTGGCGAGGCTGTGGAGTGCACTTCAGACATGGGCTTTAGACTTGTTTAATTACTGTTCACCTGGGCCAAAAGCCTAATGGAGGAGTTGGACAGAGGCCCAAACAAACAATGTTCCTGCTCGGGTTTAAGTAATCCCCCAAGAGTCGATGTGCTTCTACACCTGCATTGCTTGCTGTTTGGGGTTTTAGGCTGGGTTTCTATATAAATAAATTTGATTTGATGTCAGCATAATACAAATATCCCCATAAAAATGTATCTGTTTAAGCTAGAGATATCCGTTTTCTTGCATGACTGTGTCTCAATCCACCACATCCACCAATTTCGGCCTTCCGCATCTGAGATGGAACGGTGTAGAGCTACAGAGGTGTTTGTCAGACAACTAAATGGTCTGTAGCCTCCAAATGGTTTGGGCTCAAAATAAATAAAAATCCACCTTTGAAATCATAGACTCTCATAAAAACATGACGATCGTAGAGCAAAACTGACAAGTCTCACAAGACTTTTCTGAAGGTTATTTAACAAAAAAAGTTGAATTATGGACGTACAGATGTCAGATCTTAATTTGATCACCCTTTTGCAGGATAACTTTCCTGCAATGCAAGAAATGTAAAACGTGTAGGGTATTTGAACTTTAAAAAGGCTTCTGAAGTTTGTACTGTAATTTCCAATTTGAAATTTCAGACTTGATTTTCCCTTACAAAACATGTCCCCTAATAATTATAATCCACATAATACTTGATATTTCCTGTTTCTGCAGGATTATTTTCCTGCTGTAGCAAACTGGCTCAAATTTAAATCCTACATCTGTATTATTGTGCCAAAAAAGGGGTTAAATATCGGTTAAAAGAAATAAAAAATAAGTTCTAAGAGAACACTTCCTTAAGAACAAAACTAAGAGAACACTTCCTTAAGCTGCATGGAGATGGAAAATACAAGAACACAACACTAGCTGAATTCAAGTTGAAAAGAGCCCGATTCGATGAAAAGGCTACTCTGCCTGTTCTTGGCTTTGTACACATCAACAAACCGATCCTCACAGCATCGTACGAAGTTGCTTACCTGATCGCAAAGCAGGGCAAACCACACACGATTGGTGAAACACTCATAAAACCAGCTGTGTTAAAGATGGCGAAATCATGCTGGGGAAAGAGGCTGAAGTTAAGTTATCCCAAATTCCTTTAAATGACACCATCAGCGACAGAATAGAGGACATGAGCAAAGACATCTTGGCTCAAGTAGTTGCAGATCTGATTTCAAGCCCGGGAAAATTCAGCCTTCATCTCGACAAGACCACAGACGTTTCCAATCTAAGCCAGCTTGCTGTATTCGTTGCGCAATGTGATTTTTTATTTTGTAAGCCTCTTACAACAACAACTAAGGCAGCCGATGTGAAGAAACTTGTGGATGACTTCTTCAAAGACAACAATCTTTCGTGGGATATGGTTTCTGCAGTTTGTTCGGACGGAGCTCCAGTCATGCTGGGAAGAAAGTCTGATTTTGGTGCGCTAGTGAAAGCCGATGCACCCGCACATCATTGTTACGCATTGTATTCTGCACAGGCATGCGTTGGCAACAAAAACCTTGCCTCTAAAACTGGCAGAAGTATTACAAATTGTAGTGGAATGCGTGAACTATGTGGGAACTAGTGCTCTGAGGCAACGCATCTTCAGTGAGCTGTGTAAAAAAATGGGCTCTGAATTTGAGGTACTTCTGTACCATTCTAACGTTCGGTGGTTATCCCGGGGACAGGTGCTGAATCGTGGTTTTGCCATACGTGTGGAATTAGCCCTGTTTTTGCAAGTGCACCAACATTGTCATGCAGATTGCTTCAAAAATCATGAGTTCATTCTCATTTAAGTGTACATGGCTGATATCTTCGCAGCTCTCAATCATCTCAATCAAAACATCTCAATCAAAATTGTCACACACTTAGATGAGCTTGCAAGGTCTCTCAACGGATACATCCCTACAAGAGAGTCATATCCAGAATGGGTGAGACAGCCGTTCACATTTAGTGTTGAGACAACAGATGTCAATGATGAATAACTCGATGAAATCATTGAAATTCAGCAGAGCCAGGTTCAACAGCAACTCTTCAGAACAACAACACTTTCAACGTTTTGGTGTCAACAAATGGCAACGTACCCTGTTATTGCTAAGAAAGCTCTGGAGATTTTCATACCGTGTGTTACAACATATCTTTGCGAGCAATCCTTTTCAGGATGCTGGACATAAAAAAACGAAGAAAAGGAACAGACTTTGTTTTGCAAAAATGACATGAGAGTTGCACTTGCCAAGGTGAATGCAGCGCATTTCTGAACTGGTCTCTGAAAGGCAACAGCAGAAGTAACACTGATTTGCAGTAAATATGAATTATTATGTTTCTGTTTTTGTGTGAAAATCATGTTTTGATGATTTTGTTCTTTGAACACAGTGATGTTGATGCACGGTTCATGTTGTGCAACAGTAAAATATATACCTATGTTTTGAATTTGAAAAAAATCTTATTTTATTTTTCCAATTAAGAAGGGTTCGGTGAATGTGCATATGAAACTGGTGGGGTTCAGTACCTCCAACAAGGTTAAGAACCACTGTCCTAAGCTTTCTTATATCTCACAGATATAGGACAGACACTTCAGGGTTGGGTTCAATTGGAATTGAGCCAAACACTGGTATGTGTGTTCACATGTGCATATGACCGAACATAATATTTCCTGATCAAACTGGCTAATTCAACTTGCTGGGCAGATGTTCCTTTTCCCAGGTTGCTGTGAACCACATCAGTCTGGATTAGTTAGGCATGATGGTGTGAATAACAAGTAAGGCATGAATAATCCAACCGTAGCAAAGTTCAAGTGAAATACACAACAGCTTGTGTAAGGTAGGATAACCAATCATTATTCTAAGATTTAAGCTATTCCTAGACAGATATAGTATTTGTAACATACCCTTGACTGTCAAATACTGTATGTGCTTACTGTGTCCAGAGCTAATTTAGTCAATATATTGTTTGACCAATAAAAACCAAAACCTATAAGACACAGCCTACTTAGAAAGTGAACAATCCACACCTACCATATCCAAAGACAGTAAATTTACACTGAGTGTACAGAACATTAGAAACACCTGCTCTTTCCATGACAGACTGACCACTTGAATTCAGGTGAAAGCTATGATCTCTTGTTAAATCCACTTCAATAAGTGTAGACGAAAGGGAGGAGACAGTTTAGTATTTTTTAAGCATTGAGACAATTGAGACATGTATTGTGTGCCATTCAGAGGGTGAATGGGCAAGACAAATACAGTGTTTATAAGTGCCTTTGAATGGGTTATGGTAGGAGTTGCCAGGCGCACCGGTTTGAGTGTGTCAAGAACTGCAACGCTGGTGGGTTTTCATGCTCAACAGTTTACCATGTGTATCAAGAATGGTCCACCACCCAAAGGACATCCAGCCAACTTGACACAACTTTTGACACCTTGTAGAGGCCATGCCCCAACGAATTGAGGATGTTCTGAAGGCCGAAAGTGGGTGCAACTCAATATTAGGAAGAAGTACATCCACTGTGATGAGTGTAATTCTCAGTCTTTAATTACCAAACAAAATACATGTGGCTGAGGATAAATGAGGGGATTTGTCGCTGTGAATAAGGGCCTTCAGTCAAGGAGAACACAGAAATCATCTTTATGTTAAAGAATGTACACTCGGGCATTCATCACTGCACTGTCAGAGCTCTGGTGAGGATCATAAAACTCTAAGAATGCAACATTTTGAACTGCTTCATCTGACGTATAAGCCTCATTCACCGAAGGATGATAACTGTAATTAGTGTAGCTTGTTGCAAGTCAGGATGCACATTCAGGCACATTCAGTGCTGGATTCCAGCACAGTTTGCCACTTGCTCAAGAAGTGCTGATCATTATCCTTCGGGGGGTATTAGAGAAACTTTTCTCTGCAAGGTCTACCTCACTCGCTAGACGGCCTGGGCCGTGTTGATCATGTATTTATGCACAATTAAACTGAAAATGGTCATCGGATTGCTTACGGTTCTCCCTTTGATACGTTCAATCACATATTTGTGACCATTGTTGAGTTGTCCAAGCAGCCTACCATCAAATATGTTCGCACTGTCTGAAAGGCATCTAAAAAATATTTTGTACTGATGGGAAATAAAGCTCTTCACAAATGTATTAGTCAATTTCAACATTTATTGTAAAAGATAAATGCGAACTTCATCATCCAAACATCACACGGAAAACATCCAGATCCAAACTCATTCCTTAAACCAGTCTAAATAAGAGTTTTTTTTACCCCCTTTTCGTGGTATCCAATTGTTAGTAATTACTATCTTGTCTCATCGCTACAACTCCGGTAAGGGCACGGGAGAGACGAAGGTCGAAAACCATGCGTCCTCCGAAACACAATCCAACCAAGCTGCACTGCTTCTTAAAAGGCACAGTGAAGTTAGTGTATGAAACTTCTGACCCACTGGAAATGTGGTACAGTAAATTATAAGTGAAATAATCTGTCTGTAAACAATTGTTGGAAAAATTACTTGTGTCACGCACAAAGTAGATGTCCTAACCGACTTGCCAAAGCTATATTCTTTTAACAAGAAATGTGTGGAGTGGTTGAAAAACTTGTTTTAATGACTCCAACCTAACTGTATGTAAACTTCAGAATTCAACTGTATATCCACAGATTTTTCATATGTTATTTTATTATAAATTATTGCCTCGTGTGTAAAAAAAATACTGTTCTGATTTTGCATTCATATATTTTACATGAATTTTTATTTTTATTTTTTATTTCACCTTTATTTAACCAGGTAGGGAAGTTGAGAACAAGTTATCATTTACAATTGTGACCTGGCCAAGACAAAGCAAAGCAGTTCAACACATACAATGACACAGAGTTACACATGGAGTAAAACAAACATACAGTAAACAATACAGTTGAAACAAGTCTATATATGATGTGAGCAAATGAGGTGAGATAAGGGAGGTTAAGGCAAAAAAGGCCATGGTGGCAAAGTAAATACAATATAGCAAGTAAAACACTGGAATGGTAGATTTGCAGTGGAAGAATGTGCAAAGTGGAAATAAAAATAATGGGGTGCAAAGGAGCAAAATAAATAAATAACTAAAATAAATACAGTAGGGAAAGAGGTAGTTTGTTGGGCTAAATTATAGGTGGGATATGTACAGGTGCAGTAATCTGTGAGCTGCTCTGACAGATGGTGCTTAAAGCTAGTGAGGGAGATAAGTGTTTCCAGTTTCAGAGATTTTTGTAGTTTGTTCCAGTCATTGGCAGCAGAGAACTGAAAGCAGAGGCAGCTAAAGAAAGAATTGGTTTTGGGGGTGACCAGAGAGATATACCTGCTGGAGCACGTGCTACAGGTGGGTGATGCTATGGTGACCAGCGAGCTGAGATAAGGGGGGACTTTACCTAGCAGGGTCTTGTAGATAACATGGAGACAGTGGCTTTGGCGATGAGTATGAAGCGAGGGCCAGCCGACGAGAGCGTACAGGTCGCAATGGTGGGTAGTATATGGGGCTTTGGTGACAAAATGGATGGTACTGTGATAGACTGCATCCAATTTGTTGAGTCGGGTATTGGAGGCTATTTTTTAAACGACAATCGCCGAAGTCGAGGATTGGTAGGATGGTCAGTTTTACAAGGGTATGTTTGGCAGCATGAGTGAAGGATGCTTTGTTGTGAAATAGGAAGCCAATTCTAGATTTAACTTTGGATTGGAGATGTTTGATGTGGGTCTGGAAGGAGAGTTTACAGACTAACCAGATACCTAGCTATTTGTAGTTGTCCACATATTCTAAGTCAGAGCCATCCAGAGTAGTGACGTTGGACAGGAGGGCAGGTGCAGGCAGCGATCATTTGAAGAGCATGTATTTAGTTTTACTTGTATTTAAGAGCAATTGGAGGCCACGGAAGGAGAGTCGTATGAAAATGTGTTTTTTGAAAAAACTCTACATAAATTGTTTGGCTGGAATGGAATGTTTGTAGCCTGTATACAGTATTTTACTGTGATTTGTGGTTGTTTCATCTCACTATCCTAAGATCAATGCAATTACAGTAAGTCACTCTGGATACGAGCATCTGATAAATGACTAAAATATAAAGGTTTTACATGCAGATCTCATTACTGCATTTAATTCATATTTTAAAAAAGTTCAATGTAGATGTCACATGTTTTGATTTGTACAGTTCAGTATTTAAAAAAATTGCAGTTATTTGTTACATTTGCCTGTGTAGAACTTAGCAGTACTAGAGTACTAGATTTAGAGTATTTAGCATAAAAACATGATTATTTGTCTCTCTGAAATGAAACCATCAAGGGATAGATTGTAATTTTAATCAAATACATATCTGCCATTGAACAACACCATGCCATGATTAGATAGGGGAAAAACAGGTCAATCTTTTTCATAATTTCTTTAAACAATATTAGCTTATTTATCAACATTTCTGAAAATGGATATATTGTTTTGGAATGGACCTTCTGAAAACTATTCAAATATAAAACATACCGCAATGCAAGCCTAAATAGTTAAACAAGATAGCTTTCAATCCATTGACATAATTCATTATTAGCTATATGGTTTATCTGACCGTAAAGATACATTTACCCTGTAACGTTTGTCCTCTTCTTCTGACGAGGAGTAAGAGAGGTCGGACCAATGTGCAGCGTGTAAGTGTTCATAACGATACTTTATTTACATGAACACTAAACTACAAAATAACGACAAGAATAAACAAACAAAAATCAAACCAGTCCCGTGTTGTACAGACACAGGAAACATATTCACCCAACTCAAAAGTGAAACCAGGCTACCTAAGTATGGTTCTCAATCAGGGACAACGAATGACAGCTGCCTCTGATTGAGAACCACACCGGGCCAAACACAGAAATCCCAAATCATAGAAAAGGGAACATAGACAACCCACCCAACTCACGCCCTGACCATACTAAAACAAAGACATAACAAAAGAACTAAGGTCAGAATGTGTCATACCCTCCATTTCTCCTCCATTGTTTTTAATGCCTTTGTCAGGGAAGCAAGGAAGTAATTGGCAATTGTGTGAAGCACGGCAGGGACATTGCAGTATTTGTAGATTTACAGTTTACATTGGGAACGTTATTTTTCCAAACATAAAAATAGTGCCCCCTAGCTGAAAGAGGTTAACAAGCTAAGCTGTGTTTTGCTATATTGCACTTGTGATTTCATGAAAATTAAATATTTTTAGTAATTTAATTTGAATTTGGCACTCTGCAATTCAGCGGGTGTTGACGAAAATGATCCCGCTAACGGGATGGGTGCGCCAAGATGTTAAATAACGCAAACACAGGTGCTAAAAACATATATGTAACATGTATCCTTCCAGAATACCAAACATCATTAATTACCAAAATGGATGAGCCAGCAGACATAATTGAGACAGTTGAAACCCTGTTATCCCAGTTATCGCCTGAACTCCAAGCTATAATTAACCAGATGAATGAGGATGGGGTAACAGACATAATACCGATAGATGAAACCCTATTATCCCAGATTCCCGCCAAACTCCTAGAATTAATGAATCATATGAATCAGTCCGGGACGACCTATTAAAAACCTGTTATCCCAGATCCCTGACGCCCTCATATCGTTAATTAACCAGATGAATGAGAGCATAAGATCTTCTACACCGGACCCCCCACAAACCCCTTCATTAACTCCGAAGAGTCTGAAACGCAATACGATGTTTTTGTGGAATTGGAAAATTGTCTAATAAATAGGGAGGGAGATGGTATTGATAGAAGTGTCCGAGTTGTGTACTGAAATAAATTAAGCAATACAGAGATTCGACAGTTTTTCAATTTCACATGGATGAATCAGAATCTTGACGATGCAGTGTTTTATGTGATGATATTGGATACTCTGAATGAACTGTTAGACAGGGCAACAGCTTATGGCGAACCTCGGGATGTCTTAGAGTTTGAAATTTGTGGAGATAGCATGCAAAACACTATATCTTATTTCACCCAATGGTGAAGCATATCTTGGATAATTTATAGCGACTTGTTCAGTCAAATTTATCCGTCATAGCTGATAGAACCCACGAGCTTGTAGTGCAAATAATATGGCAACACCTGGGTGGTGGGGGGCAGAGAAGGAAACTAGATACCCTAATGCAATCAGAAATCATAAGCAATAAAAGGGCATACCTCATAAACGTTCACAATCCTGGTAATAATCTACGCTTTGCAATAGACCTAGCACTTTTACTCAACCCTGGATGAACGGGTCTAGCGGCGTTACACAATCCTAGAGAGCTCCAAACGGCCGTGGGTCTAGGTATACAGGATGCGCTGCCATTCTCCGACAGAGTCAAATTTGAAAACTTTCTGAACATCAAGATTGTGGTTTTGTACCACAGTAGAGCTCATGCAGCTCTCTTGAAAATCCTATACAACCCACAACCTCATCCTCAGATTCTGTACTTTTATGTGCAAAACTACCATTATTATGCTGTTACCAACATCACAGCGTTTTTAGGAGTATGTCATCATGTCATACCGGCTATTCCCGAAAGGGGTGGCACTCGTGCTGTTATAACTATTCAGTATGTCTTGATGAAAATTGTCCGATGCAGCCCTTAAACCTGACACTGTGCGGATGGAAGCATGGAACCCCAAGTCCTGTAAATCTTTAGGCAGTTGTGACATTAACAAGAAATGTCCAAAATATCATTGCAATTACAACCTTAAAATAGACAGTCCTAAACCTCATGTGTGTGGAATCATACATTGCCCAATCTGTAAAGGGACTTTGAAAAGCAGAGACGTGAGAAAAGCAGGGGCCTTGGGTTTTGAAAAATCTGTGAAAGGTTGGTTACCCCATTTCTTCACATCTGAGGAGAATCTACATTATATTGGATCTTAACCCAGCCCCGAAATGTACAGGTGTGATCAAATGTCTCCCAAAGAGCGAGAGAGATTCCTGATGTGGTATGAGACAGTAAGACTTAGAAGCTTTGATTTCCATAAAGAGATGGAATCATACTGTGGCAATGACGTGGTTATACTTCGTGATGGATGCCTCAGATTCCGAGAAGAGGTAATCAAAGATGCCGTCATTGGCCCCTGGAGTCACTACCGATGCCAATTCAAGTCATACTTTGTAGATGGATACGTACAGATTGACAGTGTTGAGACCGTGTTTGAGTACAACAGTTATTTCTTCCACGGTTGTAAATCTTGCTTTGTGCCCCAGGCCATGTGTGTCCTAACCCAAAATATTTTTGGGGAAATGTACCAAGAGTTCCAAAACAAATTGGAATCTTTACAGGCTACTTAGGGGTTGAAACTGAATGTCATGTGGGAGCATGAGTGGACCGCATTCAAAAAGTCTGATCCACATGTTTGAGCCTTCCTTTCCAGCTTTGACACACTTGAACCCTTGGAACCACAACCGGCCTTGTATGGAGGACGTACCAATGCTTTGACATTGCGGTATGTAGCGCAACTCAACAAGACAATAGTATATGTCGATTTTACATCCCTTTATCATCATGTAATGAGTTCCTTCATGCTATCCTATGGAGCATCCTGAAATTATTCGCCGCTACTTTGACTTACCCCAAAACTATTTTGGTCTGATCAAAGCAACTGTATACCCTCCTTGGGGTTTGTTTATACCAGTGTTGCCTTCTTTCCCCTTTGTCGCACCTAGAGTGAAAACAACAATCAGGAAAACCCTTGTGATCACTCAGATCAAGAAAGAGCCCTGACAGGTGTATGGGTCACAGTTGAATTCTTTAAGGCTCTAGAGATGGGGTATCATGTGGCCAAAATCTTTGAAGTGTGGAACTTTTCCAGGAAATCAGACACACTTTTAAAAGAGTACGTCAAGACCTTCTTGAGATGCAAGCAAATGGCTTCAGGCTATCCTGCGTCGGTCACAGATCAAGAGATCAAAGACAAGTACATTCAAGACTATCACGACAGAGAAGGCATACTTCTTGACCCTGACAGAATAGAGGTCAACAAAACCAAAATAAATGTCGAAATTGCACTTAAACATTCTTTGGGGGGAGCTTTCGCAGAGAATATGCTAACAACGTCGATCATTACATTTTGGGAATTTGTTTATTTCGGACCAATACGAAACTTCACATTTTTCATTCTTGAGTCAAGACATTGCCCTGGTGCAATGGAGATGTAACAAGAAGTGGGTTCTACCCCTGGGTAATGTAAATATTTTTCTTGCAGCATTTACCATGGCCTTTGGCCGACTTGAACTGTACACTCTCACAGAGCAGCTTCAGAGGCGGGTTTTTTACCACAACACAGACTCTGTGGTCTATGTAAGCAAACAAGGTGATTGGAACCCCCCCACTTAGCAACTTTCTGGGTGGTTTAACAAGTGAACTCGAAGATGGTGACCATGTCACAGAATGGTCCTCCTGTGGTCCCAAAAGCTATGCTTTTAGGACTAAAGACAATCGCGTAGTGTTGAAAGCCAAAGGTATGACTCAAAACTATGAAAATGCCCTGCGTGTAAACTCGGAATCAATCACAAGCTTGGTCGAGGGGTTCATAAACGACCGGAATAGTGACTTGGAGACTTTGAGCTCCTACAAAAACATTGTTAGGGATTTAAAGGGCTTCCATCTAAGGAGTGCCCCACTTACTAAAAGATTCAGGGTAGTCTATGACAAGAGACTGCTTTTACCTGACAGGACCACATTGCCTTTTGGCTACTGACTTACGCTACAAGCCCCAGTGTGTCTGAACCTCTTGTGACACCCCATCCCGTGAACGGGACCGTTGTCATCATCTGACACTAATTAGCATAACGCAACGGACATAAATATTACTAGAAAATATTCCTATTCATGAAAATCACAAGTGAAATATATTGAGACACAGCTTAGCCTTTTGTTAATCACCCTGTCATCTCAGATTTTCTAAATATGCTTTACAGCCAAAGCTAGACAAGCATTTGCGTAAGTTTATCGATAGCCTAGCATAGCATTTTGTCCAGCTAGCAGCAGGTAACTTGGTCACGGAAATCAGAAAAGCAATCAAATTAAATAGTTTACCTTTGATGAGCTTCGGATGTTTTCACTCACAAGACCACCAGTTAGATAGCAAATGTTCCTTTTTTCCCTTTTGTAGGCGAAATAGCTCAGTTTGTTCTTCACGTTTGGCTGAGACATGGCATGGGAATTGCAGTCACGAAAACGGCTAAAAATATTCCAAATTAGCTCCATAATATCGACAGAAACATGGCAAACGTTGTTTATAATCAATCTTCAAGGTGTTTTTCAAATGTCTGTTTGATAATATATCCATCGGGACAATTAGTTTTTCAGTAGGACTGATTGGAGTAATGGCTACCTCTGTATTTACGCAAGAATCTCTCTTGGAGCATCAGGTGACCACGTGCGCAATGTAGCCGCCTACGGGTATTCTTCAAAAAATGCGTAAAACTAGTTACAATGCTGTAGACAGCTTCGGGAATACGGAGAAAGAGCAATCTGGTTGATAGCCCATTCACTGCTCAATAGTGACACATTGGAACGCAGTTTTACAGTTTTACAGTTTTGGAAACTTTAGAGTGTTTTCTATCCTAAGCTATCAATTATATGCATATTCTAGCATCTTGTCCTGACAAAATATCCCGTGTACTACGGGAACGTTTTTTTCCAAAAATGAAAATACTGCCCCCTAGTCACAAAAGGTTAAAGATGAACCTCTTGTTAATCCAGCCACTCTGTCAGATTTCAAAAAGGCTTTACGGCAAAAGCATACCATGCGATCTGAGGACATCGCCCCGCTTACAAAACCATACAAACATTTTCCAACCAGGTAGAGGAGTCAAGAAAGTTAGAAATAGCGATACAATTAGTCACTTACCTTTGAAGATCTTCATCTGGTTGCAGTCACAAGAGTCCCAGCTACACTAATGTTCGCATGCACTGCATGCTTCCTCAGTCCCCTAACAGAAAGGTCTCATTCTTCTTCATTTTTCAGAAAACAAGCCTGAAACAATTTCTAAAAACTGACATCTAGTGGAAGCCAAAGGATCTGCAATCTGGGTCCTAACCCATTAGATACTCAATAGGCATTCAATTGAAAACCAACCGCATCAAAGAAATCCCACTTCCTGGATGGATTTTCCTCAGGTTTTCACCTGCCATATCAGTTCAGTCATACTCACAGACATTATTTTAACCCTTTTGGAAACATAACTTTAAACCTACCAATTTTATGCATATCCTAGCTTCTGGGCCTGAGTAACAGGCAGTTTACTTTGGGCACGTCATTCATCTGACTTTCCGAATACTGCCCCTTGTCACTAAAACTAAAAAGTGTTGAGAATCTGTGGTATGATTTAAAGATTGCGGAACCCATCCAACTTGAAGGACAGTGAGCAGTTGTGCCTTGAAGAATGGGCAAAAATCCCATTGGCAAGATTTGCTAAGCTAATGGAGACATACTCCAAGAGACTTGCAGCTGTCATTGCTGCAAAAGGTGGCTGTACAAAGTATTGACTTAGGGGGGTGAATAGTTATGTATGCTCAAGTTCTGTTTTTTTGTCTTATTTCTTGTTTGTTTCACAATAAAACAAAGGTTGCATCTTCAAAATAGTAGGCATGTTGTGTAAATGAAATGTTTGCAAACCCCCCAAAAATGTAATTCCAGGTTGTAAGGCAACAAAACGTTAATGTGCTATTTCAGTTTATTTTTAATGCATGTGAAAACCTTTTTGATTTGCCAATATTGGGTATTGTGTGTATATTGATGGGGGAAAAAACTAATTTAAATAATGTTACAATAAGGCTGTAACATAAAAATGTGAAAAAAGTCAAGGGGTCTGAACACTTCCGAATGCACTGTACATGCCTTGAAAAGAGCCTTCATCACGTGACCCCTGAGCTCAATGCCACTTTTGGTGTTTTGACTGAAGGCACTCCTGATTACTGTCGTGGAAATTTCCTTTATTTACCAAATCATGAGAGCAAACCACACACAAGTCAGAGATATCATAAAGTCCATCTTTAATTATATGAACTCCATCACAACCCTGTGACTCTCAGATCAATTCAGTGTCTATAAATTAATTCTCTGTGTGTCCTTACACATTGCAACTGAGATCCTTTATAGCAAAGACACACATAGCCAGACAGCCTTGGCCATAAATTATTGTTCAGCTTTGTCTCCTAAACTATGTTATTTTCTCAAACTCAGAACCATAAAACAAATCCTCATATCAACAGGCATATATCAAATCCACCCCTCCTTGACAAGATCACAGAGACACATTGACTGGCACACAGACCTTGTGGAGCCAAGAGATACACGCTTGACCTCTCCCCTCTCTGCGGCCCAAGTAACTTAGTCCTGACAGAGAACAGATGACTGCAACCCGGCCACAGTATTATACAAAAATAAACATTCTGATGAGAAGTAACTTACAAAACATATAATGAATATAAAACATCTTACCTATGTTACCAACTAATTCTGATTATTCCCCAACATTACATTGGGTGAATGTATTTTGGGCATGGGTATAAAGTATCTTCTAATGACTTATAAAGCATTCATGTTTTAGAGCTTCCTATGGGGCTATAGTGGGCAAACGCCAACTACATAATTCTAGCCTATACAGGTGAATTAAAGTTATGTGTTTGGGGTATAATGTAAAGAATTTTAGGTTGTGAATTGGATTGTAATTCAATCTTTTTTTATATGTGTGTTAAATCTATGTCAGGGATTTATGAGACAAATTATTGAATGCACTTTAAAGAAACTAAACATTGAAATACAATGAAAATAAGAAAAAAATGTTTTGCACTTGAGAGAATGTTGAATAAATTAGTTAAGAGAACCTTTGAATGACATGCCACGTTCTCCTGTTTCATGATTTATCTTTTGTTGCAGGAACAATTATCTGCTGCACCAGTCCCAAAACTGGGACCTGTAATAATCTCAATGTTGATGTGTTGGCTACTCTTGTGCGCAATAGCTTGTGGATAGTATAGTGTTGACTAATTTAAGTAGCCAACTGTTAATTTTCTCTTCTTGACCACAGTTGTTGTGGTTTGAACAATTTATTTCTATTGATTTTGTGCTTTGGTGGAAGATTCTGGTGGTAAGTGATTCCATTTTTCTAGATTTAGTTGGGTGGCACCTGACCAATTTTGCATGGAGAGCTCTCAGTTCTGTTTTGTAAGCAGTGCACTCATGATTTACGCTCTTATCTTTTCAGCTGTGGGGGTTTGGAGCCAGACACACGCTCTGTTGCAAGATAGACAGTTTAGTTTGAGTTGATTCAGATCTCTCTCTCTCCTCTCTTCTCCTTTCTATTAGTTTACAATTCAGAACATGCCGGAAAGGAATGGGAAGAATATAAAATAAGGAACATTGAACCCACTCACCGTTGGCTCGCAGCCCTGCTCCGGCCCATGTCAAACAAGTAGTCTTCCTAGGCCAATAGCAATCAACACAGGGCTGGTGCGAGATTGAGGTAATCGCTTTTCTCTGCGATGACTGGCATAGATGTCCATGGACCTGAAACCGTTTCTTATTTTTTTAAGGACAATCTTATCTTTACTAATTTATTTACAACACCTCTCTCTGACACACCTGTTGTAAATATGCAGTACAAAGAAATATGCACACCGTTCACAACAGGCATCTTTGCTTATAGCCATGAGCTAAATTAATTTTGGCTGCATTGATATTGTTACCTTAGCTTGTCCTATGCTTTGGCTACATTAGGAATTGTATTTTATTGTTATTCAGCATAGATGCAAAAAAATGCTCTACGATAAAAAAAAACATTTTTTTTTTCAATTATTAATTTTCAGGCAACTCCCCCTACTCAAAATGACTTCCCATGGCTATGGTTAGAAGGCAGCTGTTATTGGGCTGGGGAAAGGATGTGCCATAGACAGAATGTTTTGGTGAGAATGGGAAGGTGTAATGGTAGTGGGTGCTTGCCAGGTTCTATTGCAGTGGAGTTTTTTTTTTCTCAACATATTCAGTGGTGTTGCAGTAGATTATATGTAACGCACCACCTGGATTCTCTCCTATGTAGCAACATTTGAATTTCTGTTTTTTACATTGGATAAAAGTAGATTCAGAGCTACAAAATGGAATATCATACACTGCAATTGAGGAAACAATGGGAAAGTTATTCCGCTTTGAATGTTGATCAACCTGTAAACTCACTTTTGAGAAAATGTCTTTCAACATTTGGGTACCACTATTGGAGTGCCTTGCTTTGTCTACACTCATTCAGCATTGTCCCCACCCTCTTAAAGCCTTAGTCTCACCCATCTCTTTATGGGTTGATCTGTGTGTTCTGTACAAACTTGCCAGCTACTTCCAGACATCTAAGAGAGAAAACAGCTCACTGAACATTACTCACCCTAGCAGAGCTGGTTAGGCAGGTTTCATGGTTTCCAGAGCATTGGTGACTAACAGTGTTGCTGGCAACAATTGAATTTTGCTTTCATGCCGACGTTGACTGACACCAGACATATTCAACGGGTGTTGAGCGTTCTAAAATTAATCAGTTATTCTGCGCTCTGGCACACTAAGATGAGAGCCTTTTGTTAAGAAATGTAGCTAGGTAGGTAAAGAATTCATCCAAACGCATGATGTAACGTTAGTTAGCGAGCCAGCCAACTAACGTTAGCTAACTAACAGTACACTTGAAATGAAACCACTTTCTGTGAAAATTAGAAACGTGTAATATCTGAATGTCGCTAGCTAGATCGTGTTTGGATGAGTCTCTTGTCTTGTGCCAAAAAATGCATTTTTTCGTGACTTGCGACATATGCCTAGTTTCCTGAATCAGGTCACGTATTTGTGTGTTACCTTGCATTAAGCTGTCACGTAAGATTGTAGAGAATACTGTAGGTTAGTGTGTGTATAGACAGTGACTCCTCCCAGTTCTCTAGACATAGCCTCAGGGGCAATATTAGGCCTCTCTCTCTTTATTCTGCAGACTGATGAGCGGGATTTTTGGGAAGCATTCGGCTGCAGCTAGGTATAGATGCAGCCTGAAGAGCCCAGCCCAGTCCAGCCAAACACTGCACAGAATATCATGAAGGATGATTCATGAAGCAAAAAGGAATGCTACTAAGGGTTGAATATTAGGAGGGAGAGTGATAAAGAGAGATTGGGAGAGAGACACATCATTCGTCTCATTGTGAGTGTTGAGATGGCATGAGATGATAATTCCAGTGCCAACTACACAGGCCATCAGTAGCTTGGATTGCATCCAGACCCTACTACCCTCTCTGTTTCTCATTCAACACCCCAGGCCTGGAGTTCCGTGCGTGCAATCAGTTAGGAGACGTGTCAGAGAGGGGAGAGACAGTCAATGAGCCCTCAAAGACCTCAAGAGCATACAGACTGATTAGGAATGGAGAACAATGTGTGATGTAAAAATAACGAGATGGAATGAGGGTAACAACTCTTAGCCGCCTGCTAATTATGTAACGGAACATCTGATCATCTGGTGAAGTGTAACCTCTACCCTAGCCCCCAGAGCTAGCAGCTAGCACTACCCTGGCACTTCTAACCTGACACTCTTGACATTTTACCTGGAGGAATAAGAAATCAATTATTGTATGACCAATGACAGATCTGAGATCTGTAGGCCTCTATAGATAATTCTAGCCTAATCAGAGAGACAATGGAGACTTATGTGAGATAGGGGTTATCATAGGTATACAGTAGTTGCCATTATGAGCAATGCATGCATATTCATAACAAGAGTGCTTCAACAATTGGTCATACTGCTTCTGTTGCAGAACCTGGAAAAAATGTAAAGTTTTCACTTATACAAATACTCTTATGGATATGTTTTGAAGTTGTTACACTTTATCATAATCAGTTGGACACTCTTGAACTGAAGTAAGCATTATGTGCTACAATGGTGAGTGATAAGGTAGTGTTGATCGAAAGGTTTAAATTGAGAATAGTGATACTCTCTGTTAACTTCCCTGCGCACGGAGCCCGCTAGCGGGCTGAAATTCACAACATACGTTGATCGCTACATAAATAGTCATATTAAACATTCATGAAAATACAAGTGTCTCACATGTATCGCAAGCCTAGAATCTTGCTAATCCAACTGCGTTGTCAGATTTAAAAAAGGATTTACTGTGAAAGGATATGATACGATTATCTGAGCATAGAGCCCATAACATTTTTGGGGGGGAACCAGCACAGGCGTAACATAATCACAAACTGCAATAAAATAAATTGTTTACCTTTGACGATCTTCGTCTGTTTGCAATTCCAATGCTCATTTTAACAAAATTAATTATCTTTTGTTTGATAAAATCCGTTTTTATAGCCTAACACAAAACATTTTGTGAACCGCTTGTGTTGTGAATTCCGTCTCATTTCATTTTTGACGACACATTCCAGGTAAATAACTCACACAGAACGTGACTTTTCCAGTCATGTTTGGTTTCACTGCAATCACCTGGTTTATTTGTAACACAATCAAACCTGATGGGCCATTTCGGGGGACGTATTGACTGAAACAAAGCGATTTGAAGACAACAAGCACCAATGATTTGCCCGCTGTTTGGTTAAATGACTGTCTTTTAACCCAATGACCACTGATCGTCTTGAACTCGAGCTGGGTAGATAGCCAATGAGCTGAGGTAAACGGCAATACGCCATGTTTATGTGTTGCAAGACCAACCCATGTAGCAAGCTCCAGCGTAAAGTGAGTCATCCGCTATTGAAGTTTCATACCGGAAGGAGAAACACATATTACGCACTGCATTGTTTGGTAAACGCGCAGATTCAGCTGTTTATATATCAATCATTATGGCGACTAAGTCAGGGAAAGCTAAATCTAAGTCTAGATATACAGATATACACACAATTTTAGAATACATTGATTGGAAAGGTGATACAGAGATTGTTGTAGGACGATTCATTTAGCAATTGTGGAGGAATATTTTTTGAACGGGAGAGGACATCGTTTTGGACTGGTAAGTTCTTATCATGCTAATGTCCTTGTTTGAAATTAATAATATAAAATATTATTTGTGATATTTTTTTAATTTTAGAAGCAATATATTAACATGTAATGTCATGAAATGTGAGATGCGTGTGTCTGCCGCCCCACCCCAACCCACATGAAATAGCCTATTTGAGGCTGTTCAGGAGAGGGCAGGACCACGTCAATGGCCAAAGGGAAATGGAGACAGTAGATACAGCTGGTCTGTTGTAATATAATAAAGACAGTAGATCTAGCTGGTCTGTCATAAGATAAAATAGACAGTAGATCTAGCAGGTCATAATAATATATTCAACCTTATGTTCCCTGTACTCTCTCTATATATATATATATATCTGTTTATTATACTGGACTGGCCACCCCTCATAGCCTGGTTCCTCTCTAGGTTTCTTCCTAGGTTTTTGCCTTTCTAGGGGGTTTTTCCTAGCCACCGTGCTTCGACACCTGCATTGTTTGCTGTTTGGGGTTTTAGGCTGGGGGTATATAAATAGATTTGATTTGATAGAGGACTGAGGGTCTTCCAAATATTGAAAGTGTGTATATAGTTACCCATGTTATTTTGTAAATGTATATATATATGTATATGTATATATATATTTATTTATTTCTTATATTTTTTAAACAATACATGTTTTTTTTCCTTTTGTTATTTTTCCATTTATTTTTCTCAATTTTTTTTGTTGGGGGGGATTTAGAATACCATTTTGGTATTTTGTATATAGTTATTTGTTTCAAAATGTATACCTTCACCAATTTGGCCACTTGGGTACATTTGGGCTACTTGTGTGACACCTGGGTGACTTCATAATAAATGTCATGTAGCACACTCATTTTGGAAGTTATTATTCTGAAACTTTGCACAAGTACTGTTGCCATCTTATATTTGTCACTGAAATTGTCCCCCATCATCCTATCTGAATTGTTGTTTTATCTTGTTCAATTTAAAGATGATGATTCAAAAATAAAAAATAAAAACGTATGTTTTTTCCATTGTTTTATCTAAACCAGATCCATTGTGTTATATTCTCCTACATTCAATTCACATGTACACAGACTTCAGAGTGTTTTCTTTCAAATGGTACCAAGAATATGCATATCCTTGGTTCTGTGCCTGAGCTACAGGCTGTTAGATTTGGGTATGTCTTCAGGCAGGAAATTGCACAAAGTCGGGGGGGAGCTGTAATAGGTTCTAACTGAAGACTTTTATTCAGGGCTCTTTTTTCGTCTGGCGTTAAGGTGGCGCTATTGTCTAATTCACACTCTTTGGCAATTTCTACTTGTAAATACCAGCGCTCTGATATAAAACAGTAATTCAAGTGCCTTATATCAGCTGGCTTGTGCTGAGGTGGAAGGGTAAAAATATTTGAGGTGTGTCCTTAAAAACGTGTGCTAATGTAGCTATTTCAAGCGGTGCTACTGGTAATATTTACCATTTTCTTTCAATCTCTAGGACCCATTTCACAATACTTAAGTCACTTTTTCAAAACTCTTCACACAGTGAGCACAACAGCAGTCTATGTAGACTGTGGATAATTTTTTATTTGCTTTGGCACAAAATGCATTAATTCTTTCAAATTTCAAAAATTATTTTCTCAAACACGACCACCACCATAAACTCTATGTACCTACAGGCCAATTTGCGCATGTTTACATACTCTTTTCAAAACTGTATACTTAGGTTTTGAACTTAACACAAAATTGAATAAAAACAGCAATACCATATGGAAATATATTCCAAATCTAAACAATGAAATAATATAAAAACTATTAGACCAACCACAGCTGATTCCCATTGTAGCTGAACACCTACCCATGTGTTAGTCTTTCAAATTCATTACCATTTATACAAAAGGGGACATTTTAGGAATAATGCTGTGCTGTAATGTAAACATGGACCCAGCCAGAGATCGAGAAGTGGCTGATAGAGGAAGAGGAGTGTCTGGGAGAGGGAGAGGAGTACGTATGCGTGGTGGAAGAAAACTGAGAGGAAACGCAAGAGCTGTAGTCTCAGATGAGATTAGGTCTACTATAATAAATCATTAAATAAATAATGGTCTATCAGAGGGGCTGGTCTGAGAGTGCAGCCACATCTGCAACGCTCAGTGGCATCTTTTGTAAAAAAAATGTATGGGAAAACAACAGGTAAGATGTGCATTCTGCAAGGGCATCTGAGTGAAATGCACATTACAGTAGTAAATTGAGCAAAAACTCCAACCCCACTTGTGTGTAATTGATTTTGTATTTCTGCTTAGGTCCCAATGGTTATCTCCCACAGGCGGAGAGGTAGGATTTTCACTCCTGTGCAGGAAACTGCAATCATTGATATGGTCATCGGAAACCATGGCATAAAACTCAGATTTGGGACAGAGTGTTGGCAGATGTAATTACATTTGGAAATATTCATAATGTAAGCATAACTATTTCTTAAGTCCTGAAACAACATCAAGTCAGAAAGAAGCAGTTGTACACTGTCCCCTTTGAGAGGAAATCTGAAAGAGTAAAAAAACTCAGGAACCAATATGTCCAGGTAAGATGGCTATAAAATACAGAACTGGTTTTGATCCAAACCAAACAGGGCAAAGGCACACAATGGCACGTTTTTTAGGTACAATGTAAACTACCGTAATAGCCTGACTCTTATGATGCCTTGTGGATTTATTAGAGAGTCATGGAGATTGAAGCCTGGCAGACACCCCACATATTCATCTTTGTGGATGAGGCTGGTTCAACTTGGCCAAAGCATGGTGGCGAGGAAGGAATGTGATTGGGAAAACAGCCACAGTGGATGTCTCGGGCCAGAGGGGTGCCAACATCACCATGTGTGCAGCAATGGATTGCTGTTACACAAACCACTAATTGGGCAATACAACACAGAGCGTCCGATTTCATTCATGGATTACCTCTATGGAAGGGTTGTGCCAGGTGATGAAACGGTAGCAGTGAGGTGAAATCGGCCAACGTTTGTATTTGTATGGGACAATATGGCATTTCACCACTCCAGTGCAGTCACAGAGTGGTTTGCAGCCCAACCCAGGATGGTGTCACTTTTCCTCCCACATTACTCTCCATTCCTCAACCCCATAGAGGAATTATTTTCCTCATGGAGTTGGAAGGTTTATGACCACCATTCACATGATCGAATGTCTCTCCTGGACGCAATGAATGCTGGATGCCTTGACATACCTGCAGAAGATTGCCAGGGATGGACCAGGCATGCCAAAATATTATTTCCTAGGTATATTGCCCAAGATGACATAAGATGTGATGTTGATGAGAAGCTGTGGCCAACTGCAGAAGACAGGGTTGACTAGCATTGCTTCTATTTCGGTAGATGGTGTGTATATAAAAATTATTGTATTTTGGAATCACTCTGACCAAAAAAATTACAAAATATATGGAATATTGCATATTGTCTGATTCATTCCTGTAATATATAGTGCAGTGAATTCTAAATGGTAAAGTGTTTTAAATGATTTATTTTTTTAGGTCATTGTTTTGAGTGACAATGTGTGATTGTTGGGTGATGGAAGAATGAGTTGATTTGAGACATGTATGAAGCGTTTTGGTAGTTTTAGTGCATTTTGGATGTGAAATTAACTGTGGTGCCAAGCTAAAAGTTGGTTAGGAGAACTGTCTGAAGAGTTTTGAAGAAGTGACCTAAGTATTGAGAAATGGGTCCTAGCGATTGTAAAAAATAAATAAAAATACCACTCACAAAATGCTGGGCTTAGCAGTAATGCAATTGGTTTTGGCATCAATTTTGCCAGCAGAGGCACAGTAGCCTGTAACAACTGTTTTAATATAATAACACTAGCAGCAAAACAGTCAAAAGACATTCCTGTTTTTTTCTTTATATCGGATGCTATTTTTCTCCATAAAGCTTCTGTGAAAAGTTTGGACTGATTAGGCCTACAGTATGTGCAATTCCCATTGAATTAAAGGTGTCAGTGACTGTCTGAAGTCTGTTTAGAAACACCAAGATATTACAATAGACTGCATTTTCCACTTTCATCTGTTGGACCTAACGGTCAAATTGCGGGCTGTTTGCGTGTCCGTGTGTTTACCTTTCACTTGGCAAAGTCACTAACAGGCCTTATCAATGGTGATGGTAGGCTTGTCTTATTATAGCGTTTGGGTAATTTCAATTTTTGTAAATGCGATTGCAATGTATATAGATTAATATTTCCATGTTGAAGCCCTCTCACAAATAAAAACTAGATGAGAACTATTGTATGCTATTTATCACTAAGAAACTATATTCAATGGATAGGAGAAACATCCACGCCTCCTGACAAAGAGGTCTTAGGCTGCACACATTGCTTTATGCTCATGGAGCAAGTGATATTTTTTTATGATATTATGCTCCCAACCCTATCCTATTTAGAAATGTTGTTGGTTTAAAAACAAATGACTTTTTAAAAAGTATTATTATTATTTAACAACTTATTAGCAATATTCACCTTCTGTGGGTTTATGGTGAGAATGTACATGCCTTGAATGCAATGCAATTTCGTCTGCTATTTCTGGAGAAGTGCAAATCTGTAACATTACATTTGCGAGCAGTATAACGGTGAGTGGACATTCCCCGTCTTTATTGGATCTTTAGCCAGCTGCTGTGAAAAGTGTGGATGTGCGTCAAATTCTCCATAATCTAAGTTGCCTTGTCTGTATTAAGGGCCTACGCCCACGGAGAGCAATAATGGTGCCTATAACAGTATTTAAAACACTTTGTTGTTTTGATTTTATTCGAATTCAATTAGAATTATACACTGTCTTTTTAGGCCTTATCAATAGCCTAGTGAATTGAATCTTTCTTATTGACTACGTTTGGCATGTCTATGACAACATTTACATTTACATTTAAGTCATTTGGCAGACGCTCTTATCCAGAGCGACTTACAAATTGGTGAATTCACCTTATGACATCCAGTGGAACAGCCACTTTACAATAGTGCATCTAAATCATTTAAGGGGGGGTGAGAAGGATTACTTTATCCTATCCTAGGTATTCCTTAAAGAGGTGGGGTTTCAGGTGTCTCCGGAAGGTGGTGATTGACTCCGCTGTCCTGGCGTCGTGAGGGAGTTTGTTCCACCATTGGGGGGCCAGAGCAGCGAACAGTTTTGACTGGGCTGAGCGGGAACTGTACTTCCTCGCTGGTAGGGAGGCGAGCAGGCCAGAGGTGGATGAACGCAGTGCCCTTGTTTGGGTGTAGGGCCTGATCAGAGCCTGGAGGTACTGCGGTGCCATTCCCCTCACAGCTCCGTAGGCAAGCACCATGGTCTTGTAGCGGATGCGAGCTTCAACTGGAAGCCAGTGGAGAGAGCGGAGGAGCGGGGTGACGTGAGAGAACTTGGGAAGGTTGAACACAAGACGGGCTGCGGCGTTCTGGATGAGTTGTAGGGGTTTAATGGCACAGGCAGGGAGCCCAGCCAACAGCGAGTTGCAGTAATCCAGACGGGAGATGACAAGTGCCTGGATTAGGACCTGCGCCGCTTCCTGTGTGAGGCAGGGTCGTACTCTGCGGATGTTGTAGAGCATGAACCTACAGGAACGGGCCACCGCCTTGATGTTAGTTGAGAACGACAGGGTGTTGTCCAGGATCACGCCAAGGTTCTTAGCGCTCTGGGAGGAGGACACAATGGAGTTGTCAACCGTGATGGCGAGATCATGGAACGGGCAGTCCTTCCACGGGAGGAAGAGCAGCTCCGTCTTGCCGAGGTTCAGCTTGAGGTGGTGATCCGTCATCCACACTGATATGTCTGCCAGACATGCAGAGATGCGATTCGCCACCTGGTCATCAGAAGGGGGAAAGGAGAAGAGAAGACCATGTGAGGTTATGACAGAGCCAAGTGACTTGTTGTATAGCGAGAATAGGAGAGGGCCTAGAACAGAGCCCTGGGGGACACCAGTGGTGAGAGCGCATGGTGAGGAGACAGATTCTCGCCACGCCACCTGGTAGGAGCGACCTGTCAGGTAGGACGCAATCCAAGCGTGGGCCGCGCCGGAGATGCCCAACTCGGAGAGGGTGGAGAGGAGGATCTGATGGTTCACAGTATCGAAGGCAGCCGATAGGTCTAGAAGGATGAGAGCAGAGGAGAGAGAGTTAGTTTTAGCAGTGCGGAGCGCCTCCGTGATACAGAGAAGAGCAGTCTCAGTTGAATGACTAGTCTTGAAACCTGACTGATTTGGATCAAGAAGGTCATTCTGAGAGAGATAGCGGGAGAGCTGGCCAAGGACGGCACGTTCAAAAGTTTTGGAGAGAAAAGAAAGAAGGGATACTGGTCTGTAGTTGTTGACATCGGAGGGATCGAGTGTAGGTTTTTTCAGAAGGGGTGCAACTCTCGCTCTCTTGAAGACGGAAGGGACGTAGCCAGCGGTCAGGGATGAGTTGATGAGCGAGGTGAGGTAAGGGAGAAGGTCTCCGGAAATGGTCTGGAGAAGAGAGGAGGGGATAGGGTCAAGCGGGCAGGTTGTTGGGCGGCCGGCCGTCACAAGAAGCGAGATTTCATCTGGAGAGAGAGGGGAGAAAGAGGTCAGAGCACAGGGTAGGGCAGTGTGAGCAGAACCAGCGGTGTCATTTGACTTAGCAAACGAGGATCGGATGTCGTCGACCTTCTTTTCAAAATGGTTGACGAAGTCATCTGCAGAGAGGGAGGAGGGGGGGGAGGGGGAGGAGGATTCAGGAGGGAGGAGAAGGTGGAAAAGAGCTTCCTAGGGTTAGAGGCAGATGCTTGGAATTTAGAGTGGTAGAAAGTGGCTTTAGCAGCAGAGACAGAGGAGGAAAATGTAGAGAAGAGGGAGTGAAAGGATGCCAGGTCCGCAGGGAGGCGAGTTTTCCTCCATTTCCGCTCGGCTGCCCGGAGCCCTGTTCTGTGAGCTCGCAATGAGTCGTCGAGCCACGGAGGGGGAGGGGAGGACCGAGCCGGCCTGGAGGATAGGGGACATAGAGAGTCAAAGGATGCAGAAAGGGAAGAGAGGAGGGTTGAGGAGGCAGAATCAGGAGATAGGTTGGAGAAGGTTTGAGCAGAGGGAAGAGATGATAGGATGGAAGAGGAGAGAGTAGCGGGGGAGAGAGAGCGAAGGTTGGGACGGCGCGATACCATCCGAGTAGGGGCAGTGTGGGAAGTGTTGGATGAGAGCGAGAGGGAAAAGGATACAAGGTAGTGGTCAGAGACTTGGAGGGGAGTTGCAATGAGGTTAGTGGAAGAACAGCATCTAGTAAAGATGAGGTCGAGCGTATTGCCTGCCTTGTGAGTAGGGGGGGAAGGTGAGAGGGTGAGGTCAAAAGAGGAGAGGAGTGGAAAGAAGGAGGCAGAGAGGAATGAGTCAAAGGTAGACGTGGGGAGGTTAAAGTCGCCCAGGACTGTGAGAGGTGAGCCGTCCTCAGGAAAGGAGCTTATCAAGGCATCAAGCTCATTGATGAACTCTCCGAGGGAACCTGGAGGGCGATAAATGATAAGGATGTTAAGCTTGAAAGGGCTGGTAACTGTGACAGCATGGAATTCAAAGGAGGCGATAGACAGATGGGTAAGGGGAGAAAGAGAGAATGACCACTTGGGAGAGATGAGGATCCCGGTGCCACCACCCCGCTGACCAGAAGCTCTCGGGGTGTGCGAGAACACGTGGGCGGACGAAGAGAGAGCAGTAGGAGTAGCAGTGTTATCTGTGGTGATCCATGTTTCCGTCAGTGCCAAGAAGTCGAGGGACTGGAGGGAGGCATAGGCTGAGATGAACTCTGCCTTGTTGGCCGCAGATCGGCAGTTCCAGAGGCTACCGGAGACCTGGAACTCCACGTGGGTCGTGCGCGCTGGGACCACCAGATTAGGGTGGCCGCGGCCACGCGGTGTGGAGCGTTTGTATGGTCTGTGCAGAGAGGAGAGAACAGGGATAGATAGACACATAGTTGACAGGCTACAGAAGAGGCTACGCTAATGCAAAGGAGATTGGAATGACAAGTGGACTACACGTCTCGAATGTTCAGAAAGTTAAGCTTACGTAGCAAGAATCTTATTGACTAAAATGATTGAAATGATACAGTACTGCTGGAGTAGGCTAGCTGGCAGTGGCTGCGTTGTTGACTTTGTAGGCTAGCTGGCAGTGGCTGCGTTGTTGACACTACACTAATCAAGTCGTTCCGTTGAGTGTAATAGTTTCTACAGTGCTGCTATTCGGGGCTAGCTGGCTAGCTAGCAGTGTTGATTACGTTACGTTACGTTAAAAGAACGACAATAGCTGGCTAGCTAACCTAGAAAATCGCTCTAGACTACACAATTGTCTTTGATACAAAGACGGCTATGTAGCTAGCTAGCTACGATCAAACAAATCAAACCGTTGTACTGTAATGAAGTGAAATGAAAATGTGATACTACCTGTGGAGCGAAGCGGAATGTTGACCGGGTTGTTGACGTTCTATTCGGTAGACGTTGGCTAGCTGTTGGCTAGCTAGCTAGCAGTATCTCCTACGTTAAGGACGACAAATAGCTGGCTAGCTAACCTCGGTAAATTAAGATAATCACTCTAAGTCTACACACTCTAAACTACACAATTATCTTGGATACGAAGACAGCAAAGACAACTATGTAGCTAGCTAACACTACACTAATCAAGTCGTTCAGTTGAGTGTAATAGTTACTACAGTGCTGGTAGACGGTGGACGTTAGCTAGCTGCTGGGCAGATAGCAGTGTAGACTACGTTAGGACGACGAAATACGATAATTACGCAATTATCTTTGATACAAAGACGGCTATGTAGCTAGCTAAGAAGAAATTGCTAAGGTTAGACAAATCAAACCGTTGTACTATAATGAAATGTAATGAAAAGTTATACTACCTGCGGACCGAAGTGTAGATGCGACCGCTCGCTCCAACCCGGAAGTAGAAAAGACTGGAGTTTACAATAGGGCTAACGTTAAGGACAACAAAGTCAAGGTATTGGAGTGGCCACCATAACGCCATGACCTCAATCCTATAGAACATTTTTGGCAAGAACTGAAAAAGTGTGTGCGAGCAAAGAGGCCTACAATCCTGACTCAATTACACCAGCTCTGTCAGGAGGAATGGGCCAATTGTGGGAAGCTTGTGGAAGGCTACCCGAAACGTTTGACCCAAGGTAATCAATTTAAAAGGCAATTTCTAACAAATACTAATTGAGTGTATGTAAGCTTCTGATCCACTGGAAATGTGATGAAAGAAATGAATGCTAAAATAAATCATTCTCTCTACAATTATTCTGACATTTCATTTTTTAAATAAAGTGGTGATCCTAACTGACCTAAGACAGGGATTTTTATTATGATTAAATGTCAGGAATTGTGAAAAACTGAGTTTAAATGTATTTGGCTAAGGATGTGTGTAATCTTCCCACTTCAACTTTATGTAACTGAAATCATTTCATTGAGTTTTTTTTTGTATTAGTCTTTTTATTCACTTAGTTGCTCATGTTTTCTATTGTTGTAGCATTGTCAAGAGGTTAGGTAACCTGCAAGTAAGCATTTCATTGCACTGTGTGCTCCATGTACTGTATATAATGTGTATATGACAAATAAACAAACTTGAGCTTAGAAGGGAATGGGCAGAGCAGCCAGAAAGAGAGGCGAAAAGATGGTGAGCTTTGTGGTTAGATTGTAGTTGAAAAACACATAAAAAATACATACTCTCTAAAGTTATGTGTCCTCAAATGTTATGCAATCTAAAAATGTGACATTAGCTGATACAGCTGACGAAATGAAATTATTCATTGAAGTCTTATTTTATTTTTCTATCCTTTTTTGTCTCATGTCTTTTTATGTTCATATAGCTTAGGGACTATGTACTGTATCTTCCTATTGGTCATGTTTTGTGTTGTGTTATGTGGACACTTGAATTGCTCAGGTTGTGTCAGTATACAGTAACTTTAAAGTAACTTTAAACTGTGTCACATTCTCACCTTAGTTATTTTGTTATGGCTTTGTTTTAGTATGGTCAAGGCGTGAGTTGGGTGGGTTGTCTATGTTCCTTTTTCTGTGTTGTGTTTTGCGTTTGGCCTGGTATGGTTCTCAATCAGAGGCAGGTGTCGTTAGTTGTCTCTGATTGAGAATCATACTTAGGTAGCCTTTTCCCACTTGTGTTTCGTGGGTGATTATTTTCTGTTATGAGTATGTCACCTTTCAGAACTGTTTAGTTTAGTTTCTCCTTTGTTATTTTGTTTAGTGTTATCGGTTTAATAAATATATGATGAACACTTACCGCGCTGCGCTTTGGTCCTCACCTCATTCCAGCGACGATCGTCACAAACTGCCCCTAAAAAAACATCTTCTAATTTAGAAATCAGCCTATGTGGAATCAATTTGAGTGAAACATTTTTTCTACTGTCAATATTGACTACAAAGTGTAAATATGACAATTTTGGTTATCAAGTCAGTATCGCCCAAAAGTGAGTTTTGTGAGTGACTTCATCGCAATGTAAATTAGGTTTGGTTTTGTTTCAAACCTACCCACATTCCAATAGCTGGCAGCACAGGATTAATCATAAATTCAGAGCGAGCTGAACATGACCCGATCGTAAGGCCTGTGGTAAATTTGGGTTGACTTTGGATATCCCTCTGGGGCTAGTTATGGTAGATATATAAAATTCCAATAGCTACAAATTTCAATAACTTATAAACCTCAAACTAACTATAAATTGTAGAAATTCATGTACAAATATTGAAAGCATTAAATGAGAACTAAAAGGGATGCAACATGAAAATATTGTCTAATTTGCATTGTTGTAATTTATTACTATCTAAAGTCAAAGTCAGGTCTCACACCAGCTAACTGAAGCTACAGTAATTTACTAAATAATTTGGATAACTCTTCACTCCTGCTAATACACATACGAGACACTCACATCAAACCACATCCCAATACCACTTCACGTTTGAATTCAGTCATGGCCGCTAGCTGTTCTTAATAAACCAAATCTAAAACGAGTCCAAATCAGGAAGTGCAGTTGCCCTTTAAAAGTAACTAATTACATATTCCACCTCTACATTGCTACCTTTCAGATGAGCCAAGGAGGAGGACAGATAAGAACAGCAGCAGTCAGGGGCAAATGGTAGGGAAGAGAATGATTTTTCATGACCCAGACACAGGCCCAATACAAGTTAAGCTACACCAGTATCTCCTTGACTGCTTTGGATTGCAAAACTGAAGAGACTCACCAGACACAGAGTCAGCAACAGAAAAGTAGGATATGATTGAGAGAGACACACCAGATAAGACACAAAGACAGCAAGAGAATAATATAATATGATGGAGAGAGACACCAGAAGAATGGAACAGGCATTAACTTCTTGGTGACGGGGCAGTATTTTCACATCCAGATGAAATGCATGCCCAAATTCAAATGCATGCTACTCATCCCCAGAAGATAAGACGTGCATATTATTGGTAGATTTGGATAGAAACCACTCTGAAGGTTCTAAAACTGTTTGAATAATGTCTGTGAGTATAACAGAACTTACAGTATTGTAGCAAGGGAAAACCCAGAGGAAAAACCATTCCGTTTTTTTTTTAGGTGACTATCTTTTCAATGGGTTTTCATTGGGAATCCAGATTTCTAAGGGACCTTCTTGCAGTTCTTACCGTTTCACTGGATGTCACCAGTCTTTAGAAATTTGTTGAGGTTTTTCCTTTGTGTAATGAAGAAGCAGCCCTGTTCAAAACGAGGGTCATGTGAAGTGTACTGTTAGATAGAGGCGCTCGACCAGAAAGGTAGCGTCAGTTTGTTTTGCTCCTGTATTAAATACAGATCATTCCGTCTTCAATTTTATCGATTATTTATTTTAAAAATACCTCAAGTTGTATTACAATAGTAGTTTGAAATGTTTTGGCAAAGTCTACAGGTTACTTTTGAGATATTTTGTTGTCACGTTGTGCAAGTTGGAACCGGTGTTTTTCTGGATCAAGCGCGTCAAATAAATGGACATTTTGGATATATATCAACGTAATTAATCGAACAAAAGGACCATTTGTGATGTTTATGGGACATATTGTAGTGCCAACAAAAGAAGCTCATCAAAGGTAAGGCATGATTTATATTTTTATTTCTGCGTATTATGTCACGCCTGCAGGGTTGAAATATGTTTTCTCTCTTTGTTTACGGAGGTGCTACCTTCAGATAATAGATCATTTGCTTTCACCGAAAAGCCTTTTTGAAATCTGACATGTTGGATTCACAACACGTGTAGCTTTAATTTGGTATCTTACATGTGTGATTTCATGAAGTTGGATTTTTATACTAATTCATTTGAATTTGACGTTCTGCAATTCAGCGGATGTTGACAAAAATGATCCCGCTAACGGGATGGGTGCGCCAAGAGGTTAATCCAGCCACTGTGTGAGATTTCAAAAAGGCTTTACGGCGAAAGCGCGCCATGTGATTATCTGCGGACAGCATAAAACATACAAAAGCTTGAAAAACATATTTCAACCAGGCAGGTGTGCCACGAAAGTCAGAAATAGCGATATAATAAATGCCTTTGATGATCTTCTTCTGTTGGCACTAAAAAAGGTCCCAGATACATCACAACTGGTTCTTTTGTTCAATAATGTCCTCATTTATATCCATAAAAACTCAGTTTAGCTGGCGCGCTTCTTGCAATAATCCACCCAGTTTCCTTCCATCAAAATGAATCCCAAATGTTACTAATAAACTTTTTCAAACATGTCAAACAACATTTATAATCAAATCTTAGGTACCCTAATATGTAAATAAACAATCAAATTTAAGACAGAGAATCATTATTGTCTTTACCAGGAGAAAAATACCAAAGCTCTCTTCCACGCGCTTGGAAACATTACAGCCAAAATGGGAGCCACATAGAAAAACTACAATTTCTGGCTGATTTTTCCAAAAACCAGCCTGAAACTCTTTCTAAAGAGTGGTGACATCTAGTGGAAGCCCTAGGAACTGCAATCTGGAAGGATTTTGCCTTATAATAAAAGTGACAGCCATTGGAAACAGTGGTAGGCTGAAATATATTTTTTTGGGGGGGGGGTGGTTTGTCCTCGGGGTTTCGCCTGTCATATCAGTTCTGTTATACTCACAGACATAATTTTAACAGTTTTAGAAACTTTAGAGTGTTTTCTATCCAAATATAATTGTTTGCATATCCTAGCTTCTGGGCCTGAGTAACAGGCACGCTTTTCATCCGGACGTGAAAATACTACCCCCTACCCAAGAGAGGTTAACTAGGCAAGTTATTTAAGAACACATTCTTACAATGGCGCCTAGGAACAGTGGGTTAGCTGCCATGTTCAGGGGCAGAACGACATATTTTTACCTTGTCAGCTTGGGGTTCTATCTTGAAACCTTTCGGTTACTGGCCCAACGCTCTAACCACTAGGCTACATGCCACCCTGTCATCAAGGCAAAGGGTGGCTACTTTGAATAATCTAAAATATAACATGTATTTTGATTTGTTTAACACTTTTTACTTACTACATGATTCCATATGTGTTATTTCTTAATGTTGAGGTCTTCAATATTTTTCTACAAATGTAGAAAATAGTAAAAATAAAGAAAAACCTTGAATGAGTAGGTTTGTCCAAACTTTTGACTGGTACTGTATATCATAAGGATGTGGTGATGTTAAAAACTTCTCCAATTGTTGTTGAGATCTGATATTTTGTGCAGGACAAGATGTAGGCCAATGTCATAGCCCTATAATCAACCAATCATATTTCTCAAATATTTTCAGGCTAAATTCCAGTTTAACTTGGAGAGGACAGTTAGGCCTAACTACTGACAAAAAGCACACTTCTGATGAATAGCTACAAAATAAAGTAAACAGCCATATTAGATTGGAAGATACACGGTAATTTCATCAAAATTGTGAGGCTCTTCAAGCTCATTAGTTGCCCATTCAACATATTTGCTGCTACTTTACTTAATCCAATTTTAAATGTCTCCCATCCTAACTGTTTTAAATTCCCTGAGACCCACCAGAATGTTGATTCCCTGGCCAAATATTCCCAGATTTTGTTTTCTATCATTACCGCAGAACAAAAATATGTCCCTGCTGAAGACTTGGTCTGCTAATATAGTACTAGTAAAGTGCACTACTCTTGTGGAGAAAAACACATCACACCCCTCTTGTGACTGTTCACACCCATCTGTTTCTGTATTAATGAGAGATTTCACCTGTAGGTGAAAGTAATTCTCAGCTCTGTTAAAAATACACTAAAGAAATATTATTATACTTAAAATAGTGATTCAGGAGGAACATTAAAACAGAATAATATGCCCCACCATCATTAGACAACTATACTGAAAACCTAAACTCAAATGTACACAGCGTTGTACAAGATCTTCAGTTTCTTGGTCATTTCTCGTATGGAATAGCCTTCATTTCTCAGAACAAGAATAGACTGATGCTTTTCAGAAGAAAGTGATTAGTTTCTGACCATTTTGAGCCTGTAATCGAACCCACAAATACTGATGCTCCAGATACTCAACAAGTCTAAAGAAGGCCCGTTTTATTCCTTTTTAAATCAGGACAACAGTTTTCAGCTGTGCTAACATAATTGCAAAAGGGTTTTCTAATGATCAATTAGTCTTTTATATTGATAAACTTGGATTAGCTAACACAATGTGCTATTGGAACACAGGAGTGTTGGTTGCTGATAATGGGCCTCTGTACGCCTATGTAGATATTCCATATCATTTCTGATCAGTATTTTTGATCAATTTGATGTTATGGGCTAATGGGCTAAAGCTTAGCTTTTCTTTCAAAAGCAAGGACATTTCTAAGTGACCCCAAACTTGAACGGTAGTGTATATGAAGTTTTGTGAGTGTGCATAGAGTCATTGCCAGATGCAGATAGTCTGGGTAACCACTTAAATAAATCTGAGGTTGGTAGGGCTTTCAACACAGTTCCCATTGAAATTCCCTTGAGATATGAATGAAGTTGCACTTCCTAGGGCTTCCACTAGATGTCAACCGTCTATAGACATTTGAGTGAGGCCTCTACTGTGTTGTGGGACTGAATAAGAACAGAAGTCTGGCAGTCAGCCATTTTCTGGTCACGCGCATTACCACATGATTTCCACTTGCGTTCAGTTGCTCCTGAAGACACAAAGGAATTCTCCAGTTGGAACTTTATTGATATATGATTGATATATCCTAATGATTGATTATGTACTTAGTTTGAAACATTTCTTCGGCCTGTAATATACATTTTTGAAGTTTTTATCTGAAGTAACGCTCGACCAGAACAAGCTTTTGGATATGTTTACCAAACACGCTAACAAAAGGAGGTATTTGGACATAAATGACGGACATTATCGAACAAAAAAACATTTATTGTGGACCTGGGATTCCTGGAAGTGCATTCTGATGAAGATCATCAAATGTAAGGGAACATTTATCGTGTAATTTATGGTTTATGTTGACTCCAATATGGCGGCTAATTTGACTATTGTTCTGAGCGCCGTCTCAGATTATTGCGTTTGCTTTTTCCGTAAAGTTTTTTTGAAATCTGACACAGCGGTTGCATTAAGGAGAGGTACAGTGCCTTGCGAAAGTATTCGGCCCCCTTGAACTTTGCGACCTATTGCCACATTTCAGGCTTCAAACATAAAGATATAAAACTGTATTTTTTTGTGAAGAATCAACACCAAGTGGGACACAATCATGAAGTGGAACAACATTTATTGGATATTTCAAACTTTTTTAACAAATCAAAAACTGAAAAATTGGGCGTGCAAAATTATTCAGCCCCCTTAAGTTAATACTTTGTAGCGCCACCTTTTGCTGCGATTACAGCTGTAAGTTGCTTGGGGTATGTCTCTATCAGTTTTGCACATCGAGAGACTGAAATTTTTTCCCATTCCTCCTTGCAAAACAGCTCGAGCTCAGTGAGGTTGGATGGAGAGCATTTGTGAACAGCAGTTTTCAGTTCTTTCCACAGATTCTCGATTGGATTCAGGTCTGGACTTTGACTTGGCTATTCTAACACCTGGATGTGTTTATTTTTGAACCATTCCATTGTAGATTTTGCTTTATGTTTTGGATCATTGTCTTGTTGGAAGACAAATCTCCATCCCAGTCTCAGGTCTTTTGCAGACTCCATCAGGTTTTCTTCCAGAATGGTCCTGTATTTGGCTCCATCCATCTTCCCATCAATTTTAACCATCTTCCCTGTCCCTGCTGAAGAAAAGCAGGCCCAAACCATGATGCTGCCACCACCATGTTTGACAGTGGGTATGGTGTGTTCAGGGTGATGAGCTGTGTTGCTTTTACACCAAACATAACGTTTTGCATTGTTGCCAAAAAGTTCAATTTTGGTTTCATCTGACCAGAGCACCTTCTTCCACATGTTTGGTGTGTCTCCCAGGTGGCTTGTGGCAAACTTTAAATGACACTTTTTATGGATATCTTTAAGAAATGGCTTTCTTCTTGCCACTCTTCCATAAAGGCCAGATTTGTGCAATATAGGACTGATTGTTGTCCTATGGACAGTCTCCCACCTCAGCTGTAGATCTCTGCAGTTCATCCAGAGTGATCATGGGCCTCTTGGCTGCATCTCTGATCAGTCTTCTCCTTGTATGAGCTGAAAGTTTAGAGGGACGGCCAGGTCTTGGTAGATTTGCAGTGGTCTGATACTCCTTCCATTTCAATATTATCGCTTGCACAGTGCTCCTTGGGATGTTTAAAGCTTGGGAAATATTTTTGTATCCAAATCCGGCTTTAAACTTCTTCACAACAGTATCTCGGACCTGCCTGGTGTGTTCCTTGTTCTTCATGATGCTCTCTGCGCTTTTAATGGACCTCTGAGACTATCACAGTGCAGGTGCATTTATAAGGAGACTTGATTACACACAGGTGGATTGTATTTATCATCATTAGTCATTTAGGTCAACATTGGATCATTCAGAGATCCTCACTGAACTTCTGGAGAGAGTTTGCTGCACTGAAAGTAAAGAGGCTGAATAATTTTGCACGCCCAATTTTTCTGTTTTTGATTTGTTAAAAAAGTTTGAAATATCCAATAAATGTCGTTCCACTTCATGATTGTGTCCCACTTGTTGTTGATTCTTCACAAAAAAATACAGTTTTATATCTTTATGTTTTAAGCCTGAAATGTGCCAAAAGGTCGCAAAGTTCAAGGGGGCCGAATACTTTCGCAAGGCACTGTATATCTATAATTCCATGTGTATAACTTTTATTATCATCTACATGAATGATGAGTATTTCTGTTGAATCAATGTGGCTATGCAAAATCACTGGATGTTTTTGGAACTAGTGAATGTAATGCGCCAACTAAGATTTTTTTTTATATAAATATGAACTTTATCAAACAAAACATACATGCATTGTGTAACATGAAGTCCTATGAGTGTCATCTGATGAAAATCATCAAAGGTTAGCGATTAATTTGATCTCTATTTGTGCTTTTTGTTACTCCTCTCTTTGGCTAGAAAAATGGCTGTGTTTTTCTGTGACTTGGCTCTGAACTATCATAATCATTTGTGGTGCTTTTGCCGTAAAGCCTATTTGAAATCGGACACTGTGGTGGGATTAACAACAAGACTTCCTTTAAAACGGTATCAGATACATGTACAGTGGGGCAAAAACGTATTTAGTCAGCCACCAATTGTGCAAGTTCTCCCACTTAAAAAGATGAGAGGCCTGTAATGTTCATCATAGGTACACTTCAACTATGACAGACAAAATGAAGAAAAAAAATCCAGGAAATCACATTGTAGGATTTTTAATGAATTTATTTGCAAATTATGGTGGAAAATAGGTATTTGGTCAATAACAAAAGTTTATCTCAATACTTTTTTATATACCCTTTGTTGGCAATGACAGAGGTCAAACATTTTCTGTAAGTCTTCACAAGGTTTTCACACACTGTTGCTGGTATTTTGGCCCATTCCTCCATGCAGATCTCCTCTAGAGCATTGATGTTTTGGGGCTGTTGCTGGGCAACACGGACTTTCAACTCCCTCCAAAGATTTTCAATGGGGTTGAGATCTGGAGACTGGCGAGGCCACTCCAGGAACTTGAAATGCTTCTTACGAAGCCACTCCTTCATTCCCCGGGCAGTGTGTTTGGGATCATTGTCATGCTGAAAGACCCAGCCACGTTTCATCTTCAATGCCCTTGCTGATGGAAGGAGGTTTTCACTCAAAATCTCACGATACATGGCCCAATTCATTCTTTCCTTTACACGAATCAGTCGTCCTGGTCCCTTTGCAGAAAAAGAGCCCAAAAGCATGATGTTTCCACCCCCATGCTTCATAGTAGGTATGGTGTTCTTTGGATGCAACTCAGCATTCTTTGTCCTCCAAACACGACGAGTTGAGTTTTTACCAAAAAGTTATATTTTGGTTTCATCTGACCATATGACATTCTCCCAATCTTCTTCTGGATCATCCAAATGCTTTTGAGCAAACTTCAGACGGGCCTGGACATGTACTGGCTTAAGCAGGGGGACACGTCTGGCACTGCAGGATTTGAGTCCCTGGCGGCATAGTGTGTTACTGATGGTAGGCTTTGTTACTTTGTTCCCAGCACTCTGCAGGTCATTCACTAGGTCCCCCCATGTGGTTCTGGTATTTTTGCTCACCGTTCTTGTGATCATTTTGACCCCACGGGTGAGACCTTGCATGGAGCCCCAGATCGAGGGAGATTATCAGTGGTCTTGTATGTCTTCCATTTCCTAATAATTGCTCCCACAGTTGATTTCTTCAAACCAAGCTGCTTACCTATTGCAGATTCAGTCATCCCAGCCTGGTGCAGGTCTACAATTTTGTTTCTGGTGTCCTTTGACAGCTCTTTGGTCTTGGCCATAGTGGAGTTTGGAGTGTGACTGTTTGAGGTTGTGGACAGGTGTCTTTTATACTGATAACAAGTTCAAAAAGGTGCCATTAATACAGGTAACGAGTGGAGGACAGAGCAGCCTCTTAACCTCTCTGGCCCACCCGGGACGCAACCGCACCCCCTGCCAACAATAAATGCAAATGCGCTAAGTCAAATGCTAATAGCACTCGTTAAAACTCAAACGTTCATTAAAATTCACATGCAGGGTACTCAATTCAAGCTACACTCGTTGTGAATCTAGCCAACGAGTCAGATTTGTAAAATGCTTTTCGGCGAAAGCATGAGAAGCTATTATCTGATAGCAGGCAACACCCCGAAATACCAGAAGGGGACGTAAACAAAGGAATTAGCGTAGCCGGCGCTACACAAAATGCAGAAATAAAATATAAAACATTCATTATCTTTGACGAGATTCTTTGTTGGCACTCCTATATGTCCCATAAACATCACAATTGTTTTTTTTTTCCGATTAAATCGGTCCTTGTGTACCCAAAATGTCCATTTATGAAGACCGTCAGTTCCAGGAAAAACACATTTTTTAAACGTGACGTTATTTTTTAAATTAAAAAGGTTGCCTATAAACTTTGACAAAACACTTCAAACTACTTGTGTAATCCAACTGTAGGTGTTACTAAACGTTAATAAACGATCAAATTGATCACGGAGCGATCTGTATTCAATAGGCACAAGTTTGGGAAACATAGCCAACTTTTCCGGTTCCATTGTTTACAGCTGTGGACCTGACAACCGGATGTTGCTATTACTCAGATGACCAAGGATTTAGTTGAATCGAAATCACAACTCTGGCGACATCGTGTGGAAGCTATAGGAACTGTATTCTCAGCCTTAAGTATTTTTCCTTCCAATATACAATACATAGACTGGATTGATTTTTTCTCCATCGATTTAGTGACCAGGTTTTCTGCCGATTTTGACCACGGAACTCGTTCTGTTATAGTCACAGACACCATTGAATCAATTCTAGAAACTTCAGAGTGTTTCCTATGCACACATACTAATCATATGCATATACTATATTCCTGGCATGAGTAGCAGGACGTTGAAATGTTGTGCAATTTTTAACAGAATGTTGAAAAAAGTAGCCCGATCTCGAAGAGGTTTTAAGGAAGAAGTTACAGGTCTGTGAGAGCCAGAAATCTTGCCTGTTTGTAGGTGACCAAATACTTATTTTCCACCATAATTTGCAAATAAATTCATTAAAAATCCTACAATGTGATTTCCTGGATTTTTTTTCCACATTTTGTCTGTCATATTTGAAGTGTACCTATGATGAAAAGTACAAGCCTCTCTCATCTTTGTAAGTGGGAGAACTTGCACAATTGGTGGCTGACTAAATACTTTTTTGCCCCACTGTATGTTTGAGGAATTTTAATTACGAGATAATTTTTTTAATTTGACGCCCTGCACTTTCACTGGCTGATGTCATGTCATCCCGTCAACGGGATTTAATTTTTATGAAACAAATGTATTTCCTGTGAAGGAGAGCTATCTATCTTACACTCAGCTTTCTGAGTTGAGGCACATTTCAGATTACAACATGAATTTTTCTCAGACACGCATCCTTACATAAGCACAGAGAGTATGTGCCACTGTGGAAGTGAAGCCCTGTTGATGGCAATGGTGCAGAAATGTGGGCAATGTGTGCGGGTGTGTGATGAGCAGTAAAGGTAAGTGTAGTGGGTTGAGGATGATGCCTGACTGAATTGGTAACTCACGCTGGCATTTCCACTCTGATCCAGCCCATTCCAGCCCTTCCAAGACCATTAGGGAGGGTACAGGATCAAAGTCATGTCCAACACACTATCAGGATGTATAAGTAAACTTCTATCAACTGGCCATTATCTGTATTCCAAATGGTCATAGCTAGACTTGTATTAAATTATCAGACTATGCAGTTCAGTTGTTGTCGGTTCATTTATTTTATTTAAATTACTTGCTCATGCTTGTCTCAGAGATAGCAAGCTGCATTTCATTTAAATGATCTGTTCTGCTCAGTCTATCAGAGAGCTTCATCTCTTGGCTTATTCTTATCTGAATAAGATTGGATATCAAGGTCTTTTCACCAGTCAAAGGAAAAGTGCAACCAGACATTAGATATTGACACAAACTCAATATTGACTTTTAATTCATATGTACTTTTCATTTGAATCTATGTCACCTAGAGAAAGGTCAATGAGTAAGGTTATTGGACTGTTGTATTTGAGGAAATGTATTGTATACAGTATATAGACACAATGCTTAGTAAAGTCACAAATTTGTCATACAGTTTAAATGTATAGAGACTTTCTATCAGATTCCTACCCTCAGTGGACAGCACCAGTGATGCTAATCATAATCAGCGTGGCTGGTGAGACTGTTCAGTTCATCCTAGTGCCAAATGTGTTTGGAGATGTTCAGTACAAAACAAGATTAACAAGTTCAGAGCTGACATACGCAGATACAGTATACAGTGAAAATCAAGTCCAATCTGAAAGAAATCAAGCCTTGTTTCCCGCCGGGAAAAGTTCAAAGGTCCTTTCACAGTGTAACACAAAACAGTCTGTGATTTCTCGACAGAATCCATATTTATTCCCTGTTTTTGCATGTATTACATTTACGCCACCAAGGGAGATAACGTAATAGCACTAGTGCTCTGGTCTAGTAAAGGCAAAATGTTTCGTAGATGTGCTGACTAATGGAGTGTAAACTATAAAAGAAAGAAAATAGGAAAGTTGCACACTATTTTTGTTCCCAAATATTTAATGGGTTGCTACAGTTTACCGATTACATGTTTGAGAATATAATTAGAATGTGCGACATTCATTCTTATTTTTTTATAGTTTTGTTCTGGTGACATGAGACACAGGTTGCAACCTGTACTGTGCTGCTCCAAAAAAAAATTAAATGCACTCACAGTACAGTATGGACCTGGGGAGTGAGAGAAGTTATAGGGGCAGGCAGTGCAGCCCTTTAAGTGCATGTGCTGCCAGATGGTGCTCACAGAAGCATGATCATTTGGCATTTGTTTGCCAAAGTGCTCTTGGGGGATGGAGAGAGCAATGGGAGGGAAGAAGGGAGCAAGAAGAGGGGAGGGAGGGAGGGAGGGAGGGAGGGGGAGGGAGGGGGAGGGAGGGAGGGAGGGGAGGGAGGGAGGGAGGGAGGGAGGGAGGGAAAGCCCACAAGCGTGTCTCTCCTCAATGGCCGTACTGCTCTCTCTCTCCATGTCAGTCCTTGAGAGCCTCCCTCTGATGTCCCAGCATACCTCTTTGCTTCTGTACTGTAAACAGGGCCGGCCACCAGTCACCTCCATGGCATTACATGTAGTTTGCTAATGGTCCTTTTTGATTCTCATGTGCTTAACAGATGCCCATATCAAAGATGCCTTGTCGCCAGGTTATCGCTGAGGCTATGCCAGGAACCTAATGACACAAAGTCACCACCTGGGATTTAAACTGTCCACCCTTTGATGTCGTTATGTCTATGTGTGTGTGTGTGCGCGTGCTGTCAATTAATTACATCCTTGTCCCAGAGTATAGGCCTGTTAGTGATGAAGATCCATGCTAGGCCATCTATCATTATATGGGTCTGCACTTCTCTATTTGAGCAATTCCATAGTAAGGTTAGCCTGAGCATGAAAAAACAAAATAGCTTATTTCCTAATTAAACTACTTTCAAATTTACCTTGAATGTGTGTATTTTGATGTAAAGACTACATTTGACCTTTCTATTTGCCAAATTGAATTATATTGTTACTGAAATGTAGGATACAAAGTCTCAAATAAGTATTTTCAGTCAACAGGATTTCATAGCTTTTGGCACATCATTTGTTTTGGTACTGACATCGGTCCCCCTGTGTTTCTGACTAAGTCGGAAGGTTTTTGGTCCATTTTGGTCCATTGAGTGCTAGTATAGAATGCTACAGTCTAGTAAAGATAGAAAGCTGATTTGGACAGGCAGTGTCAAATCTGTAAAAGGTTTGAGGAACGGTTGTTATTGTGGACGCGTTTCTACTATGATGGTACGCAAATTTTATGTGCAAAGCTAACTTTCATCAAGGGCTTAGGTGATGTATAATTGGTTTCCTTTCTCTCTTTGTCAGTATTAGTTCTAAGCATAACGGATGTGACCGTTACGGACGCTTCATAACATGATCAATGACTAACTAGTCAGCATCACTGCATAATGCGATCATGATCAAATGTTCATGCCCTTCCTATTGCTTTCATTAGCATAGAAGCTAGCAGGCAATCTTTATTGGTGTGTGTGTGATCTATTTCGGGTGTGCTCAAGTTCTTGTATGTGCGTTGTTCTGCTAACTAGAGCATTGCGTGTAATTACATGGCATAATAAAGGTCTTCAATTCATAAACATAATTAAGGTCTTTAAAATCCAGAAGAAACTTTCACCAGTCATGCAGAGTTTGTTTACTTCTTTGAGTAAGTACAGGGATTTGGTATTTTTTATATATTTTGGGGGGTATTTTATTAGGATCCCCATTAGCTGTTGCAAAGCAGCAACTACTCTTCCTGGGGTCAACACAAAACATAAAAAATAATACAGAATGACATAATTGTAGCGGGGTGCGTAATTGGTGGCAGAGAAGTCAGGCGCAGGAGAGCAGAACTTGGTAATCACCGGAGATTTATTAAGCAAAATCTACGGCATCCAGAACAACAAGAAAAAATGGGCACAAAATAACCTTTCATGCGCAACCGGGGAACGAGCAGAAGCACTACAATAAACAATCCCACACATGGGGGGAACAGAGGGTTAAATACACAACAAGTAAATGAGGGAATTGAAACCAGGTGTGAGAAAAGAAAAACAAAACAAATGGAAAATGAAAAGTGCATCGACGATGGATGGAAGACCGGCGATGCCGACCGCCGAGCGCCGCCCGAACAAGGAGAGGACCCGACTTTGGCGGGACGACCCAGAGGGCGATCCGCAGGGCGATCCGGACAGAGACAGTGGAACTCCCGCAGCATTGAAGGGTCAAACACGTCCTCCACCGGAACCTAGCACCTGTACCCCTCCCACTCCACAAGGAACTGAAGGCCCCTCGCCCGACACCTCAAATCCAGTTTGGAATGGACGGAGTATGCCGGGGCCCCCTCGATGTCCAGAGGGGCCGGAGGAACCTCCCGCACCTCAGACTCCTGGAGCGGGCCAACCACCACTGGCCTGAGGTGAGACACATGGAACGAGGGGTTAAAGAGATGGGTGGATCTGAAGACTTTAGAGGGTGAACCATGCTAAATGGGTGTGGAACAAAGAACAGCACTAAAGCTGTTTAATGTGTAAAAGGTTATCTTTATTTTACAACAATAGACTACGTAATACTGTTAATGGTTTGCCTGAAGGGGAAATTAGTGAGATAATGTTGAGATAATCTATTTTGGCAATTTGGTGAAAGTATTCAATTTCTACATATATGTTTCCCAAGGATTAATGTAGAGCAAGTGTGAAAATCATAGCAAAATGTTAGTGGGCCCTTTTCTCCTAAATGGGAATAAAAGTTTGTCAACCTTCAAAGCAGCATAACTTCCCAATTTTTCATCCATCTACAGTGTATTGTATAACATTTTGAAGCTCTGAGTCTGTACTTTGATCCATTTATAATTTTTATCAAATAAGTGTTGAATCTGGTGAGGCTGCTCTCTGGCTCTCTTTACTTTTGACTGACTGTGTGTGTGTGTCTGCGTGGTGCGTTTGTCAGTGATAAGTGCCCTCATACTTAGCCCTGCTGGGTATTTCCCTGCAGCCATGCTGGCTCCATGTGGGTCAGCGAACGCTATAGATGTATCAAATGTCATCACACCACAAACACACTATCAGGAAACGGACAAAATGTAAACACTCTCACCATGTCCCCTTTATCACAACAGAATGATTCTACACTGAATTAAACCTAAATGAGAGGCGTTAGCCATAATTTGAGGTTAACAACCATAGAATAATGACACAAACTCAAACCCTACATGGTGTGGGAGTCCTTGGCAGTTCTATATTGGCGCTCTACCCCAATGCCTTGTGGGTGTTGCATTTTGTACCAGAAACAATGCCTTCACTACAGTGAACATGCATAGTGAACTCCATCTGGAGCCAGTGAGAGAAGCTGGATAGCACTTCTTAGCCATTGGGGAACGCAACCGCTACACGCTCCCGTGACACATTGTCCATCTAATTGCATTAGGTACAGTGCATTTGATGGGTTCTGGCTGACAACTGACTACTACTGCAGCACAGGGGGACACTGAGGAAGAGATTGTGTGTGAGGCACTGACTCAAGGCGAACTATGTCCTCTCAGTCATGGTTTCACAGTGCTATTAAACCCACATTGGCTGTAATGGTGTGTCTGTTTACTGCCGCTGGGTGGGGATGATAGACACAGCGAGGGTCAAAGAGAAGCTCTGTTATTAGCTCCTAACTGTCTTTCTGTTTTCTTCTTTCTTTCATTTTTTTGCCCTCGCTCTCTCTCTTTCTATTTCTTTCTTTTTACTTCTGTCTATTGGCCGGATTCAATCTAACCTGCTTTGGAAATGTTCAAGTGCTCTATTTGTCTACATTATGTATCTATACTTGACCATAAGGAAACTGTGCAAATAATAAAATAAGTTGTATATGCTGCTTTTATAGTCAGCCCAATTCTGATCTGTTCTATACTAATTGGTCTTTTGACCAATCAAATCAGAATCTCATCTTTTCCAGAGCTGATCTGATTGGTCAAAAGGCCAATTAGTGTTTACACAGGGCTGCCTGTGTAAACAGCCATATAGTACAATCCTAATTTCCTCCACAATTATAATTTGGTCAAGAGAGACATTGAGTATTTCTCAGAGCTGTCTTCACTTTAGTTTCAATCAGGGCTCTTCCATTCATAATCAATATGACCGATTTTTCAATGAGAAATAAACTGCTGGGGCTATCTATCTGTCATGTGGACGACATTATACATGGTCACTTAGGATCACTTACATCACTCACACATGAATTTAGATGGTTGGTTTCTCTTTTTCTCATTCTGTATCTCTTCTCCCTCTCTCTCTCGCCTTTCCTCTCACAGCTACTCACAAATAAAGATCCAAGCTCACTCTCTTTTACACACACATACACCCATATTACCACTATCTTGGATACAATTAGGGGAGAAGAATCGCCATTATTCCTTCACCTGTGTGATCCCATTTTCAGTGCGATCAAAGGGAGACACTGCCAGAGGAAATGGTTGGTGTAGAGATTGATTAGTGGGCCTGAGTGGAGCTCTGTAATCATGGCTGGCTGCAGCCTCAGCACTATCCCCTCTCTGCAGCCCTCTCCCCTGAGGACGCCCTGCTAACCAATAGTCATGTGGCTTAGAGGAGTAGAGGAGAGAGGAATAGGAGGGAGGGAGGAGGCAACGTAGGAAGTGGGAAAGCTTCTGCGGGAGAAACCTTTCCTGCTCTCTCCCTGTCTCTCTCTGCTCCTTCTGTGTATGTCTCCCTCATTTTGTGTCTCGTTTGGTCTCTTTCTAGGTGTGGCTGTATATTTTTTTCTGCTCCTCTCTTTCTCTCGTTTGTTTATTTATTTTGCTCGCTTACGCTCCGTACTCTCTTTTACATGTCTCTTTTTCCATCCACCCATCTATAATTTCCACTTTCTATCAGCTTTTCTTTCACTGCATACAGGTAGACAGAGCCCAGAATCAAACAGACAACAGCAGACACTCATTCTCACCCCCTCCTCCCTCACTTCCATTCCTCTCTCCTCCTTCCTCCATCTGTTTAATTTCTTATTTCCTGGCCAAGTATAAATATTTGTGGCTCTCTTCCCACTATCAGATGTACCTGACCTTTCTCTATTTTAAGATGTTGTCCTCCAAACACATTAATATCAACACCTTATTATGTCCCCACCCACTTATTCTAATATCTCTGCTCATAAAAACCTGAGAAGGAATGTTGTGTATCTCAGCTTGAAAGAGAGTAGAAACAATTGGAATGTACTTTTTTTAGGTAAAGAGAGGGAAAACAGAAGCCTTGTGATTAGATCTTCCTGATCACCTCCGGAGGCAGTCGAAGACACGTTATACGGCTGTCCTTGAAGTGTAAATGAATCCTGACAACGAAAGCATATACATCTGGCCAACATTACGGTTGTCACATCGGCCAGTTGAGGTAGTAATTATGGACAACGATACCTCTACAATTCCTCCAGAATTATGGATCATGCTCTTCATTAGAAACCAAGTGCATACGGCACTGTGGTCAGATGCCACCGTCCAATCGAAATGATCCAGGTAGCACATAGCCGAACGTTCTGAGAACCAGCGTGGTTGTCCTATGGTTATATTGCGTACAACCTTCCCACGACTTACTGGGGAATGTTGCTTGGCTTTGGAACATTCTCAGCACATTTAAACTCTTGAAACTCCCCATCCCGGATCCGGGATTGTGACTAAGCCTCAGGCTCATTAGCATAACGCAACGTTAACGATTTCTGAAAATCGCAAATAAAATTAAAATAATGCGTTTGCTCTCAAGCTTAGCCTTTTCTTAACAACACTGTCATCTCAGATTTTCAAAATATGCTTTTGAACCATAGAAATTGACTAATTTGTGTAAGAGTATGCAAAGCTAGCATAGCATTTTGTGTAGCATGTAGCACGCAACATTTTCACAAAAGCCAGATAACCAAATAAATAAAATCATTTACCTTTGAAGAGCTTCTGATGTTTTCAATGAGGAGACTCCCAGCCACATACCAAATGCGCAGTGTTTCCTGAAAGCGTCTGTGTTTCCTGAAATCGTTCCGTTTTCTACATTGCGCCTGGCTACCGAAACGAACCGAAAATGCAGTCACCTACAACGTGAAACTTTTTCCGGATTAACTACATAATATCGACCGAAACATGGCAAACGTTGTTTGGAATCAATCCTCAAGGTGTTTTTTCACATATCTCTTCATTGACATGCAGTTCGTGGAAGCTTGCTTCTCTCTCTGTGCCCCATGGAAAAATACTGGCAGGTGACTTTTGCGCACCAATTTCGGCGCAGGACACCGGGCGGACACGTGGTAAATGTGGTCTCTTATGGTCAATCTTCCAACGATCTGCCTACAAATACGTCACAATGCTGCAGACACCTTGGGGAAACGACAGAAAGGGCAGACTCATTCCTCTTGCGTTCACAGCCATATAAGGAGATCATGAAAGACAGAGCCTCAAAATCCTTGTCATTTCCTGGATGCCAAGTCATCTTGGTTTTGCCTGAAGCTCACGTTAAAGGGCACGCACAGAGAAGATATTTGTATTTCTGGACACGTCAGAGTGTTTTCTTTCGAACAGTAGCAATTATATGCATAGTCGAGCATCTTTTTGTGACAAAATATCTTGTTTAAAACGGGAACGTTTTTCTTCCAAAAATGAAATAGCGCCACCATAAGTGTAAGAGGTTAAGAGGAGGGATGACCTTAATGTATGTCAAATAGAGGCACTATGGCCTCAAGTACATCTGCCTCACCAGGCACCCATATTGGTAGGATGTGTGTATAGACCTCCTAGCTCTAAGGTGTCCTATCTGGATGATTTATGTGCTGAATTTGACCAGGCCACAAATAGCAACAGAGATGTATTTATCTTGGGTGATTTTAATATAAATTGGAAGGATCACAATAATTCGAATAGAACAAAATTAATGAGATATGCCAAGAACTGTGGTTTGAAACAAATGGTTAATTATACTACTAGATATTCAATTAAGTTGGGTCATCGTTCAGACACTTGCATTGATCTGATTTTCTGTAATATACCATTGCAATGCTTAAAAGCCAGACAATAATATTGTGACGATAACCATGAACACCAAGATTCCAAAGAAACCCCCTAGGACTGTGGTCAAAAGAAACTTTAAAAGATTTAATCATGTTGTCACGTTCTGACCTTTATTTCCTTTGTTTTGTCTTTATTTACTATGGTCAGGGCGTGAGTTGGGGTGGGCAGTCTGTTTGATTTTCTATGATTTGGGTATTTATATGTTTCAGCCTACGACTGCAGCAGCAACAGCAACAACAGCGGCCGGCATCTCAGGACTCCTGGACATGGGAGGAGATACTGAACGGAGAGAGACCCTGGGCACAGGCTGGGGAATATCGCCGCCCCAAAGCAGAGCTGGAGGCAGCGAAAGCTGAGCGGCGGCGATATGAGGAGGCAGCACGGCAGTGCGACAGGTACGAGAGGCAGCCCCCAAATTTTTTGGGGGGGTGGCAGACGAGGTGTGGGGCTAAGCCAGGTAGCAGACCTGAGCTCACTCCTCGTGCTTATTATAAGCAGCGTGTTACTGGTCAGGCACCGTGTCATGCGGTTAAGCGCACGGTGTCCCCAGTACGTACCCATAGCCCGGTGCGCTATAGGGCAGCCCCCCGAGAGTGTCATGTGAGTGTGGGCATCCAGCCAGGGCGTATGGTGCCTGCTCAGCGTGTCTGGTCGCCGGTACGCCGTTTCGGGCCAGGGTATCCTGCGCCGGCTCTGCGTGCTGTGTCTCCGGGGCGCTGGGAGCGTGCAGTGCGTCCTATGCCTGCGCTCCGCTCGTGCCGGGCAAATGTGGGAATGGAGCCTAAGGGAGAGGTGCGCGTAGTAAGCACTAGATCTCCCGTGCTTACCCACAGCCCGGTTCAACCTGTGCCTGCACTCTGGAGGGTCCGGGCTAGAGTAGTTGTCCAGCCTGGGGAAGTGGTGCCAAGGCTGCACACCAGAGCTCCAGTGCTCCCCCACAGCCCGGTCCTTCAGGTGCCTCCTCCTAACACCAAGCCTCCTGAAGGTCTCCCCAGCCTGGTGGGTCCTGTGGCAGCCCCACGCACCAGGCTGTCTCTCTGTCTCCTCCCTGCAGGTGGTCCTGTCTGTCCGGGCGCTGCTGCCGGAGTCTCCCGCCTGTCCGGTGCTGCTGCCGGAGTCTCCCGCCTGTCCGGCGCTGCTGCCGGAGTCTCCCGCCTGTCCGGCGCTGCTGGAGTCGGAGGCGCCAGAGCCCATCAGCCCAGAGGCGCCAGAGCGTCCACCCCTCTCTCCTGAGCTGCCCCTCTGTCCCGAGCTGCCCTTCTGTCCCGAGCTGCCCTTCTGTCCCGAGCTGCCCCTCTGTCCCGAGCTGCCCCTCTGTCCCGAGCTGCCCCTCTCTCCATTGGGTCATTGAGAAGGGTTTCCATGGTTAGAAAGCCACGGAGACGGACTATAAGGCGGACTAAGACGATGGTGAAGTGGGGTCCGCGTCCCGCGCCAGAGCCGCCACCGCGGACAGACGCCCACCCAGACCCTCCCCTATAGGTCTAGGTTTTGCGGCCGGAGTCCGCACCTTTGGGGGGGGTGGTACTGTCACCTTCTGACCTTTATTTCCTTTGTTTTGTCTTTATTTAGTATGGTCAGGGCGTGAGTTGGGGTGGGCAGTCTGTTTGTTTTTCTATGATTTGGGTATTTCTATGTTTCGGCCTAGTATGGTTCTCAATCAGAGGCAGGTGTCATTAGTTGTCTCTGATTGAGAATCATACTTAGGTAACCTGGGTTTCACTGTGTGTAGGTGGGTGATTGTCCTTGTTCCTGTCTCTGTGTCTGCACCAGATAGGACTGTTTTTTTTACATTTCTTGTTTTTAGTCAGTTGTTCATGTGTACATTTACGTATTAAAAAAATCATGGACACTTACCACGCCGCATATTGGTCCTCTGATTCTTTTCGCCTCTCCTCTTCGGAAGAAAATGAGGAAATCGCTTACACATGTGCTATTTCTAAATGATTTGGCTGCTGTACCCTGGGAGCTGATTTATCTAGAGGATGATTTAAATCACGCTAAAGAATGTTTTATTGATTTGCTCACTGAGGTAATGGACCATCATGCCCCTATAAGAAAGAGTACAGTTGGTGCCCGTCCATTTCCATGGATTGATGATGAACTGGGTGAGGCTTTTTCTCAAAGAATTATAGCAAAATTAGAAATCGTTGAACATAAGTATAGAACATTACATAATTATGCAGTTATATTGAATCGAAAGAGAAAATGTATTTTACAACAATGCGTTTATTGATTGTAAATATTATTCTAAAAAGGTATGGAACACAGTTAAGGGCTTACTTGGTACATCTATCTCATCATGCCCATCTAGTGGAGGTTGACGGGAGAATAATAACAAAACCAGTTGATATTGCCAATCATTTTGCAGATTTTTTTACAAAGAAAATGTAATTACTGAGCAAGAATGTAAACATACATTCTTCCAAGCAAGCTTTTGTCCAATGGCTTGATGATCATATTATGAGCAACAAGATCTTTTCGTCTACAAACTGTGTCAGTGGAGGAGGTGTTTAACCTATTGAAGTCATTACCTGATGGTAAATCTACAAGTATGGCCTTATGGACAAGCTTTTGCTTCGCTGTGCTGTTCCCCAGATTGCAGTTCCACTGAGATACATATTTAATTGGTCACTTGAAAAGTGGATTTTTGCGAAACTGTGTCCTATTTTCCAAATGACTGCAAAGAACCCATTACTCCTGCCAATAGTCAACCAATTAGTCTACTCCCTACACTCAGTAAGATATTTGAGGATATTGTGAGTACACAAATGTGGGAGTACATGGAAAAGAATGATCTGATTACAGCCAATCAGCATGCTTATTGCAAAAACCATTCCACTACCACTGCATTGGTTGACATGACTGACCAGTGGCTCAATGCTATGGATAATGGCAAGTTTGTGGGTGTACTATTTTTAGATTTCAGTGCAGCATTTGATTTAGTGGATCATGAAATAATTTTGACAAAATTAATGCATTGAATTGGTTATTGTAGTAATATTTATTGAATGTAGCACTATGCTATTCAGCGGTTGTTGATGACACTTATCCTGATATCGGGATTGCAACCATAACAAGTTAACATAAAACATAAATAATGTTCCAACTGGAGAATTCCTTTGTCTTCAGAAAAGCATTGGAACGAGAGTTAACTCTGTCGGGAGCGTGCGTCATGAGACCAAGGCTCTCTGCCAGACCACTGACTCAAAGAGGTCTCATAAGCCCCTCCTTTATAGTAGAATCCTCATTCAAGTATCTAATGACGGTTGACATCTAGTCGAAGCCGTAGAAAGTGCAACTTTCTCCATATCTCAATGTGTGTTTGGTAGGCCAAGCTTTGAACAACTACAAACCTCAGATGTCCCACTTCCTGGTTCGATTTTTCTCAGGATTTCGCCTGCCATATGAGTTCCGTTATACTCACAGACATCATTCAAACAGTTTTAGAAACTTCAGAGTGTTTTCTATCCAATACTAATAATACTATGCATATATTAGCATCTATTAGCAGCTATTCATCCAAAAGTGAAAATGCTGCCCCCTATCCCAAAAAGGTTTAATTGAAAACATTTTTGTTTTGAATCTGACGTTGTTTTGCATGAGTCACTGCATTGAAAATCTCTTCCCAACTATTTTGCAATCTATATGGCGCAGCTGTGAATTTGTTGGTGCTTAATTAAATGAAATGGGTATATATTTTTAGTTATCACAATTTTCTTAACCAATTCTGGTGTTTAATTGCAGGGCCGACAGACAAGTTTCTTACTTTTTCCCCCTTCCACTTGCCTCTTCCAGTTTCGCGGTAATGCTGCAATTAGTTGGTTGTAGTTTTGGGTAGAGCAGACATTTCCATAGATTTATGTTCGTTGTATGTGTGACATAACTCCACCAGTCCTATTTATGATATCATTTTTATTTATTTATTCTTTTTTTATCAATTAATGTATTTGAGTTTAGCCACAAATATTTATGTATTATACTTTAACTTTTTATACTTAATTATATTTTAGCAGTTACATTTCATTTTGTATATTTAAAACCAAATACTTTTAGACTTTTACTCAAGTAGTATTTTTACTAGGTGACTTTTACTTGAGTATTTTTCTATTAAGTTATATTTACTTTTACTCAAGTATGACAACTGGATAGTTTTCCACCACTGCATAAGGAATTGGTTTTGATGGTCATACCATGGACCATTTAGCTATTAGATTTAAAATTGTAGGACCCCTTTAGGCATACATTTTTGTATGATTTGATAAAATATTGAATATTGCCTTTACTACTATAGTCCATATAAACACATTGAACAACAAATTCATAAATGGCAAAAAGGATTGTCCAAAAAATTGTCATAATAAGGAATATATCTAGGAACTATAAGAAAGCTCATGAAATTATGGGGTGTTTTTGGACACATTTAAGAAGATTGCCTGCTGCTGTTGTTCGAGAGATATTCTGCTTGCAGCTGATGGATTCTGACTTCTAAACTTGAAATAATCATCAGGTATCCTATGGAAATGACAAGGGCCACAATCTGGTTTCTACACCAGTAGTTAATAATGGAGGAATATATATGGTGGAGTCAATTAAATTTGGATATGAGCCAGTGGCTTGGAATGTAAATGAGAGGCAATCACATGGTTGCATTCACTGATAAGTGTGGAGAGCAGTGGATTAGTGAGGAATTGTGGCCGAGGTCAGGTCAGGTCACATTAAGGGAGAAGGAGCAGTTTATTACCCGCATCACTTAGCTTCCTGCCTAACATTAAATATGTAATGTTTAGAGGGGAGGAGGAGGCTTCACCCAAACTGGGGTATATACAGTGTATATACAGTATATACCTTAATTTGCAAATAAATTCATAAAAAATCCTACAATGTGATTTTCTGGATTTTCTTTTCTCATTTTGTCTGTCAGAGTTGAAGTGTACCTATGATGAAAATTACAGGCCTCTCTCATCTTTTTGAGTGGGAGAACTTGCACAATTGGTGGCTGACTAAATACTTTTTTGCCCCACTGTATATATGTAACGTATACAATGGAAGTCGGAAAGCAAATGCAGGTGGTGAGTTTAATAATAAACGGAAAATAGAACAAAATAACAAACACAATCAATAGTGTCTGGGGAAAGAACCTAAGGGAGTGCCAGATATAAGGAAGGTAATAAGTAAGGTAATGGAGCCCAGGTGTGCCTCATGATTATGTGCAGGTGTGCGTAATGATTGATGCCAGGTGTGCGTAATGATGGAGCCCAGGACGGGTGGTTAGTATACCTGCAACGTGGAACGCAGGTGGAAACACGTCTTTGTCTGTACAGATGTCTGACGTTTTGGGTGAATACACTTGTTTGGAGCTTTAATAATCGTCTGTGAGTTTTTACTCCACTCATGTAGACCCTAAGACAGTTGAACATGCAACATATGCGAACATGACCTCACTGTGAGCATTCCTATAAATGGAACAGGGATGACATTTTAATCAGGTTGGTAACTTATGACCTGGTCAAAACAGTTTAGAGTTTTGTCCCAATTCACATTGGAACCAGCCTGATTCCTGCGTTTAAAATTATATTTCACTTCACATATCAGGTTAGTTCCACCATGCTAATCATAATCACAATTGATAATGTAATCAGTGCTCTGTGTATGTATTTGTGTTTGACCGACCAGAATCTTTGATGAGGGGCCGGGAGCTGATCTATCCTGCCATGCACATCAATGGGGTGCTGGCAAAGACCTTACCCCCAGCATCACCTCTTTGCCTGCTCCCCAACGGTCATTGGGGAGCAGGCAAGAGGTGAGGATGGAGGTAAGGTTAGTTAGGTTTAGTTTGGCCTGGTCAAACTTCAACATAGTATAGGTTTGTTTTGTCAGATATCACCTAACTGCCACTGGGAATTGAGCAGTGACTGTGTCAGACTGCTTTTTCACTCGGGAGCCTAAGGCACTGCATCTCAGTGCTAGAGGCATCACTTTAGACACCATGATTCAAATCCAGTGTTTCACATTCGGCTGTGATTGGGAGTCCCATAGGGCGGAGAACAATTGGCTCAGCGTTGTCTGTAATGGTTTGTGCCGTGGTTTGTGCCGTGGCGGAGATCTTTGTGGGCTATACTCGGCCATGTCTCAGGATGGTAAGATGGTGGTTGAAGATATCCCTCTAGTGGTGTGGGGGCTGTGCTTTGGTAAAGTGGGCAGGTTTATATCACCCCTGGACAGGGCCAAACAGGAAGGTCATCGAATGGGGCCACAGTGTCTCCTGACCCTCCCGTCTCATCCTCCAGTATTTATGCTGCAGTAGTTTGTGTCGGGGGGCTCGGGTCAGTTTGTTATATCTGGAGTACTTCTCCTGTCCTATCCAGTGTCCTGTGTGAATTTAATTATGCTCTCTCTAATTCTCTCTCTTTCTTTCTCGCTCTCGGAGGACCTGAGCCCTAGGGACATGCCTCAGGATTACCTGGCATGATGACTCCTTGCTGTCCCCAGTCCACCTGGCCGTGCTGCTGCTCCAGTTTCAACTGTTCTGCCCCTGCTATTATTATTATTTGACCATGCTGGTCATGTATGAACATTTGAACATCTTGGCCATGTTCTGTTATAATCTCCACCCGGCACAGCCAGAAGAGGACTGGCCACCCCACATAGCCTGGTTCCTCTCTAGGTTTCTTCCTAGGTTTTGGCCTTTCTAGGGAGATTTTCCTAGCCACCGTGCTTCTACACCTGCATTGCTTGCTGTTTGGGGTTTTAGTCTGGGTTTCTGTACAGCAATTTGAGATTTCAGCTGATGTACGAAGGGCTATATAAATACATTTGATTTGATTTGAGTAAACATCTGACCCACTGGAATTGTGATTGTGACAGTGAATTATAAGTGAAATAATCTGTCTGATAAACAGTTGTTCGAAAAATGACTTGTGTCATGCACAAAGTAGATGTCCTAATCGACTTGCCAAATCTATAGTTTGTAAAAAAAAATATATTTTTGAGTGGTTGAGAAATGAGTTTTAATGACTCCAACCTAAGTGTATGTAAACTTCTGACTTCAACTTCTGACTTTGTAGATAGTGTGGTCTACAGCTTATCATGAGGTATTCTACCTGAGGCGAGCAATACCTCTAGACTTCTTTAATGGTGATAGCTCCTTGAATTTCTCAAGCAATGAGAGACCAGGACTGCCAAAACAAATTTTGGCTCTTACATGGCAATGACCTCACTCTCTCCCAACTCGACAGTGGCTATCAGAAGCGGATGGCCTCCCGAGTGGTGCTGCGGTCTAAGGCACTGCATCACAGTGCTAGCTGCATCACGACAGATCCTGGTTTGATCCCAGGCTGTGATGCAGCTGGCCGCTGCTGGGAGTCCCATGAGGCGTTGCACAATTGGCCCAGCGTAATCCGGGTTAGGGGAGGGTTTGGCCGGCCGGGTTGTCCTTGCCCCATCGTGCTCTAGCAACTCCTGTGTTGGGCCAGGTAAAATGCATGCTGACATAGTCACCAGGTGTATGGTGTTTCCTCTGACCCATTGGTGCAGTTGGCTTCCAGGTTAAGCGAGCATTGTGTCAAGAAGCAGTGTGACTTGGCTGGGTAGTATTTCGGGCTCTCTCCTGAGTCCGTACGGGAGTTGCAGCGATTGGACAAGACTATAACTATCATTTGGATATCACGAAATTGGGATTAAACAAATGAATAAAATAAAAAGATTTATCGACAGCAAGAATGAATGGTGCTAGTCAAGGAACAATTGATGCCTGGAGAAATATATTTGACTATAAATAATAAGCTCAGCTAAAGCCCAACACATGCAACAAAAACAACAATACATACAGTGGGATCTGAAAGGATGGACACACTTGACAAAGATGAACAATAATGACTGTATGAAATAAATAATTGAAATGCTGAACTATAATTTATTCTTCAAATACTTCATATGGGCAGGTGGGACAGTTGTAGCCAACATCCGGTGAAATTGCAGGGCGCGAAATTCAAATTACAGAATTATAAATATTTAACTTTCATAAAATCACAAGTGTAATACATCAAAATAAAGCTTAACTTCTTGCTAATCCATCTGTCAGATTTCAAAAAGGCTTTACGGCGAAAGCACACCATGCGACTATCTGAGGACAGCGCCCCGCATACAAACACATGAAAAACATATTTCAACCAGGCAGGTGCAACACGAAAGTCAGAAATAGCGATATAACAAATGCCTTACCTTTGATGATCTTCTTCTGTTGGCACTCCAAAATGTCCACATTACAACACAAATGGTCCTTTTGTTCGATAATGTCCTTCTTCATATCCATAAAAACTCAGTTTAGCTGGCACGCTTCAGTCAATAATCCACCCAGTTTCCCTCCATCGAAATGCATACAAAATGAATCCCAAACGTTACAAATAACCTTTTCCAAACAAGTCAGACAACATTTATCATCAAACCTTAGGTACCCTAATACGTAAATAAAATATAAAATTTAAGACGGAGAATCGTTATTGTCTTTACCGGAGAAAAATACCAAAGAACGCGCTCTCTTCCATGCGCTTGGAAACACTACAGCCAAAATGGGAACCTCTTAGAAAAACTAGAATTTCTGGCTAATTTTTCCAAAAACCAACCTGAAACTCTTTCTAAGACTGTTGACATTTAGTGGAAGCCCTAAGAACTGCAATCTGGGAGTACTTGGCCTTATAAGTGATAGCCTTGGAAAATAGTGGTAGGCTGAATTTTTTTGGGGGGTGGTTTGTCTTCGGGGTTTTTCCTGCCATATCAGTTCTGTTATACTCACAGACATAATTTATAAAATACTGCCCCCTACTCAAGAGAGGTTAATAGTAATTAAATTGCTCAGAGAAAGAGATTTTGCTGCATTTTTTTCTCTCAAAATGTAGGGGTAAAATTGACACCCCTAAAGATTTGTATAAACAAACGTTTTGTTATTTGGTCACATATTCCTAGTTAGTTTTGGTTGTGTTTCAGATTATTTTGTTGCCAAGAGAAATTAATGGTTTAATTTTGGAGCATTTTATTTTTTCCTAGATAAGAATATAATGTGTAAAACTTCTACATTATTATGGATGCTACCATCTTTACAGATAATGAATGAATGGTGAATTATGTCTGATAAAATTACAGAGGGTCAAATATCATACTCTAAAGACATGATAACCTCTCACCGTTACGAATAACAGGTGAGGTTTGCATATCTTGGCAGTAAGATCTTCGAACCTCTCACAAAATAATCTTAAACACACCCAAACAAACTGCAAATGCATCCAACCAGTTTGTAGAGTCATAAGCTTGATGAAGTCATTGTGTGCTAGGAATATGAGATCAAATACAACCCTTTTGAGCACCTGCCCTCTAAAAGGTCTGTCAATGGCCCTGTCCATGCACACACACACATGCACGCACAAACTCACGCACGCACGCACACACACACTGAAAATTATTTGTGACTATATGAACTTAAGTAAACCACATTTGGAAACCAAATAGGAACCTGTCATCAGAATGTGTCCTCCCAACAGCTATTTCAATTGATAAGCAGGAATTCATGTAACAACTGTCATTACAGAATGCAGAATAATGTTTTTGTAAGATAGTTATTATAGGACCATTAATAATTATTATAGGACCATTAAATGGATAGGTGTCATTAAACTGTGTTACGTGCTGGAGACCTAATTGGATATGATAAGGAAAACAAAAGCCGAACACAAAGAAGAATGAATTTAATCCGTCAAAATTGAACTATTCAGGTTATTGATTACAGTTCAACCTTGACAAAATTTTCAGTTCTTACTATAAAACTCAGTAATACATTATTTGATCTAGTCCATCTGTAGATGTTCTTTAGACTATCAGTAATATTTTTGACCCTTATCCTAAACCAAAACTTCACCCTAGCTCTAACCCTTACCCGTACTCGTACCCGCCTCTATTCAATCTGTAAAACAGGTTACACAGATTATGCGATAGAAATATGAAGGTCATTTCCAATTGAGCTGACATATGCAGTGTTTAGAACTAGAAACTACTATTGCAATTTGGTCCAGAGTAATAGCATTGTTTTACCACAGGTGTACCAAAAGCTGCTTAGCTTACCTCAGATTGCCTGACTGCTCAGTAGTTTTAAACAACTACTGTAGGTTATGCTTCCAGACATATTTTCTTACACTTTAAAAAAAGAGCAAGTTGGTGGTTGAAGGTATCCCTCTAGTGATGAGGGGGCTGTGCTTTGGCAAAGTGGGTGGGGTTATATCCTGCCTGTTTGGCCCTGTCCGGGGTATCATCGATGGGGCCACAGTGTCTCTTGACCCCTCCTGTCTCAGCCTCCAGTATTATGCTGCAGTGGTTTATGTGTCGGGGGGCTAGGGTCAGTCATATATGGAGTATTTCTCCTGTCTTTTCCGGTGTCCTTTGTGAATTTAAGTATGCTCTCTCTCTTTCTCTCTTTCTTTCTTTCTTTCTCTCAGAGGACCTGAGCCCTAGGACCATGCCTCAGGACTTCTTGCTGTCCCCAGTCCACCTGGCTGTGCTGCTGCTCCAGTTTCAACTGTTCTGCCTGTGGCTATGGAACCCGGACGTGCTACCTGTCCCAGACCTGCTGTTTTCAACACTCTAGAGACAGCAGGAGGGGTAGAGATCGAAAAGCCAACATTTACTCCTGAGGTGCTGATTGTTGCACCCTCGACAACTACTGTGATTATTATTATTTGACCATGCTGGTCATTTATGAACATTTGAACATCTTGGCCATGTTCTGTTATAATCTCCACCCGGCACAGCCAGAAGAGGACTGGCCACCCCTCATAGCCTGGTTCCTCTCTAGGTTTTGGCATTTCTTGGGAGTTTTTCATAGCCACCGTGCTTCTACACCTGCATTGCTTGCTGTTTGGGGTTTTAGGCTGGGTTACTGTACAGCACTTTGATATATCAGCTGAACTAAGAAGGGCTATATAAATACATTTGATTTGATGTGGAGGGTGTCCAGTGGTGGTTGTATGCTAAAGATGGATGTTACAAGGCTGTGAAAGAGGGATAATGTTTCAAATGAAGATATTGTTTTGTGATTTACCTCTTATGTGTCATCAGTCATACTAATATGTAGCTACTCAGACACACACACCCAAAAACCACACCCACATTCAACACTTAGGTTGGTGTCTGTGGTCTCCTCCTCTCTGCCACCCTCTATCTTTTATGGGCTTGCCTGCCCTGCATGGAGAGGATGTGTCACCGTTCTGTCAGTGGGCAGAGTTGTGTAATATGACCATTCGACCCTGGGTTTCCCCTCCCATTTCCCTCAGAACGTCTCGTATTAGCAGCACACTAATCTGTCAACTCGGTCTCCTCTCGCCCCATCTTAGGCGCTGAACCTTCCCCACCAAAACTATCACCCAGCCTGTCAGGATCAAGACAGAGACACACAAGGGAGAGAGGAAGAGGTGTAGAGAGAGAGACCAAGAGATCAAAGCATGCATTCTATAGTGAGTCAAATGTGTATGTCACCAAATCCTTTATATAAATGAATATAGTCAATATGGTTCAATGGGAAAATGAATAAAAAGTAGTTTCTTTTTCTGGTGTGTCGTGATTTTATTTTCATTCTGTTGGAAAATAACAATGGTTAGATGAAAATGGGCCATGTAATACGGTTGCTAATATCAAGCTCTTGACAGGATGCAATTATTACTTCTGAAGAGCACCCATGTACCTAGAGGCACCAAGCTCATAAAGTATATATTGTTCTGGAATCATGTATAGTTAACTTATTTTGGTGTCTCATGTTGATCTATGCAAACATAAAAATATATCAGCTAGCACATTTGGTACCTTGGAAGTTGTGGGAACACACGTCTTTGGTTTCACACACACGTTCTAAAAACAGAACATTTTGCCTGTTCTGGGAATCTTTATTTTTAAGTTGAAGGGAAGTTCTGCCAATGTTTTAGTTTAGTTACTTGAAAGATTCCTGGAAGGTTATATTAATGTAATTCTAGGTTATTTGGAGGTTGACTTTCACTGAATGTTTAAAAAAAAACTTTTGATAACACTGTTAGCTTATTTTGCATTGACTTTTTCTTAAATTCCAAGCACAGTTTAACCCTCCTGTTGTGTTCATTTCATGTTAATTCTGTGTTCCCTGTCCAAAATGACCGCCATTATAGCTGATTACAAATCCATAATAATACATATATTATGAACTAATGTGTTAGATCTTTTTAATCAACTTAAGTTCTCATGAACATTACAAGCTTTGAACTTCTATTTGCTATTTATGGCCTGTAGGGCTCATTGACCTGAGCTCATGCAATTGATTTTTGAGTAAAAAAAGCATAATGTATGGATTATTTTAACTACAACAAATATTCAGATGAAACATATTATTTATCACAGACTACTTTGCATCAAAGTTTAACAAGGACTCTCTCCTCCACACCAGTGTCATGATCAAAGATATGATCAAGAGCCTCACATACAGTATATTGTTTGGTCATTGTGCTGCCACAGAATGAATTGTGAGCAAGGCATCAAAAAAGCTTTATATACCAGAGCTGCAAGAAAAGTTCTATACATTATTGAAATATTGTTGCGATTGTTTGTGAGAATGCCAAGAGGTTTGGTTCCCATGGGGGAAATATTCTATTAGGGAAAGATTCCAGTGGGGATTGCCATGGAAGAATGGAAGTGACATTTGTGTGTGTGTGCATGTGGGGTCTGGGACAGGGAGTGTGTCCATCTGATGAATGGGCATGTGCCTGAACTCAATTGTATACACTAATTGTAGTCTCACCCATTCATTTTTAATGACCTGTCATTTTTGATAGAGAACACCACAGGTGTACAAAAGTTAAATAAAACACCCAAAATTTTATGAAAATCATCAACATGTATTTTGTGTATTCAGATGCCCTGTGTGGACAAAGTTATGGAACCTTATAACAATCAGATTAAATGAACTGCATTTTTCAGAGTGAAAACTTGTAAATCGGTCCAATTCGACCGGAACACAGCAGGAGGGTTAACCATGCAAACATTTCTTTGTAATTATGTCATGGCGTCAGTGAGATTCAAACCTACTTTCTTTAGTTCTCTATCCATGGAATTAGTCCACTGCACCACCAGGATGGAGCTAGCAGTCCTTGTTTTTTTATACATACTGTACAAAGCTGTTCCAGAGCTGACGGAAAACATGTTGCAAGATAGCACCAGTACTTTCAAAGCAGTAGCATCAAACACGGAAAAGAAAAGCCAAAATTTTTCTGATGATTACTCACGTTTTAGGCTCAAATTTCACTGTCTTACTACAAATTCTGCCATAGAGCAGTCTACACAGACAATATGAACACATTTGACCAACCATAAGAGATGGATAGTGCAGAAAGAAATATGCATTCTAACTTAAACAAATTGGGCGGCCATCATCACTTCAGTCTTTTTCGACTAGCTAATGCATAGTGGTTTCAGAGATGGTCATGGTTGCACCACAGCCACGCTCAAGGTCCTAAATGATATCACAACCGCCATTGATAAGAGACATTACTGTGCAGCCGTATTCATCGACCTGGCCAAGCCTTTCGACTCTGTCAATCACCACATTCTTATTGGCAGACTCAACAGCCTTGGTTTCTCAAATGATTGCCTCTACTGGTTCACCAACTACTTCTCTGACAGAGGGCCTGTTGTCCGGACCTTTGGCAGTCTCTATGGGGGTGCCACAGGGTTCAATTCTCGGGCTGACTCTCTTCTCTGTATACATCAATGATGTCGCTCTCACTGCTGGTTATTCTCTGATCCACCTCTACACAGACGACACCATTCTGTATACTTCTGGCCCTTCTTTGGACACTGTGCTCACTAACCTCCAAACGAGCTTCAATGCCATACAACTCTCCTTCCGTAGCTTCCAACTGCTCTTAAATGCAAGTAAAACCAAATGCATGCTCTTCAACCGAATGCTGCCCGCACCTGCCCGCCCGTCCAGCATCACTACTCTGGATGGTTCTGACTTAGAATATGTGGACAACTACAAATACCTAGGTGTCTGGCTAGACTGTAAATTCTCCTTCCAGACTCACATTAAACATCTCCATCTCCAAATTAAATCTAGAATCGGCTTCCTATTTCGCAACAAAGCATCCTTCACTCATGCTGCCTAAGATACCATCGTTAAACTGACCATCCTACCAATCCTCGATTTCTGTGAGGTCATCTATAAAATAGCCTCCAACACTCTACTCAACTAATTGGATGTGGTCTATCACAGTGCCATCCGGTTTGTCACCAAAGCCCCATATATTACCCACCACTGTGACCTGTACACTCTCGTTGGCTGGCGATCGTTTCATACTCGTCGACAAACCCACTGGCTCCAGGTCATCTACAAGTCTCTGCTTGGTAAAGCCCCACCTTATCTCAGCTCACTGGTCACCATAGCAGCACCCACCCATAGCACGTGCTCCAGCAGCTCTCTCTCACTGGTCACCCCCAAAGCCAGTTCCTGTTTGGCTGCCTTTCCTTCCAGTTCTCTGCTGCCAATGAGTGGAACAAACTGCAAAATAAAAATCACTGGAAGCTGGAGACTCTTATCCCCCTCACTAGCTTTAAGCACCAGCTGTCAGAGCAGCTCACAGATCATAGCTCTTCTGTAAACAGCCGATCAAACTACCTCATCTCCATACTGTATTTATTTATCTTGCTCCTTTTCACCCCAGTATCTCTACTTGCACATTCATCTTCTGCACATCTAACATTCCAGCGTCTAATTGCTATATTGTAATTACTTCGCCACCATGGCCTATGTATTGCCTTACCTCCCTTATTTTACCTCCTTTGCACTCACTGTATACAGATTTTTTTCTACTGTATTATTGACTGTATATTTGTTTATTTCATGTGTAACTCTGTGTTGTTGTATGTATTGAACTGCTGTGCTTTATCTTGGCCAGGTCGCAGTTGTAAATGAGAACTTGTTCTCAACTAGCCTACCTGGTTAAATAAATGTGAAATAAAATAGTGACACCAACTGATATGAACAAGTAATGCAGGTTTGATTAGAATAGAGCACAATAGAATGAGTGACATTCAATAAAATCGACTTCATGAAAAGGGGTTCATTATTTAATTAAAAGTAGGTAATTTAAAGATTTTGCAGGCAAGCAGTGAGTGCCAGGGAACCAACCTCTGGTGGGCCAGATGGAGACCAGCGCAACAACAAGGATAGTAGTTTTATGACTTAGACATGTAGAAAACAACTTTGTTACAAAGCATTTTGTGTATAGAGTTCAAAGCCTTACATAAAGCTTACAGAATGAATAATTTGCATTAAAGCACTGTAATCAAATAAACAAATATGTGGTTTTGTGACATAAAACTACATAGTATGTCATCCCTTGACAATGTCTCTGGCCCTTTTGATATCAGAATAATAACAAGGTTTGTGGTCGTTTGACCCACCTTAGGCCAGAAGTGTTTCCAATGTACATGATCAAACAAGGAAAAACCTATCCCTATAGTCATAGAACAGATAACAAAGGGAAGCAATCAATAATATTAATAATACTTTGACATAGCCTACAAGTTGGATCCTGTTTTACCTGACCAGGTCATGAAAAACTCCAGTGCCCCAGAAAAGATACGAACAAATCTTGCCACACCACTTTTGAACATTTGGTGCCACCTCTGAGCGATTCATTTTTGTATTTTTAAAACAGACCCCATTTAGAAGGAAACAAGCACTCATTAAGATCAAGTGTGGGCAACACACCTAAACAAAATTAACCAGAACAGACGCTGAGAACAGAATTTATATGTTTTTAAAGGGGAACTGCACTCACCAATTTGGCCTATTTTTTTGGCAGGTTCCTCAAGAAATGCTGTCAGTCATGACAGAAGCCAAACTTGAGTTGGGAGTGTGGTGTGATGTGAGTGTTTCCTGGGTCTGTCCTTGCCAGCAGCTGTTTTCACCATTCAATCACAACATAGAAACCGCATGCAGGTTGCGTTCAATAACTACAGCAGATGTATGCTGAAATGCCAAAGGAATCTATGAATAAGTCAGTAGCCTAAAGAGTGATATGAAATAATGTGAATGTTGAATATATGTAGATATTGTAAACTAAGTGTTCTGATAACTTTTAAATGTAGAAACAGCTCCATGTAGAATAACAATGTGCACCTTGTATTGTTATTCCCAGCCAATACAGATACTGTGCCTGTTAGCATTTTGTTGGGCAGTATAATGGGGCTACTTTCACAAACATGTCATAGTGGTCATACCTTCCTGTACGGTGTCCTGTATACAACAGGAGTTCCCTGACCTTGGTGCAGAATGCACAGGGTTTCTCCCTCATAATATTCAATTCAATAATAAAAAAATAATTTATGTCTAGTAAGATGTTAAAGGTTGAGACCGAGTTTGCGTCTCTCACATGAGTAGGCAGACCACTCCATAAAAATGGAGCTCTATAGGAGAAAGCCCTGCCTCCAGCTGTTTATGAGGGACAATTAGGAGGCCTGCGTCTTGTGACCGTAGCGTACGTGTAGGTATGTACGGCAGGACCAAATCAGAGAGGTAGGTAGGAGCAAGCCCATGTAATGCTTTGTAAGTCAGCAGTAAACCTTGAAATCAGCCCTTGCCTTGACAGGAAGCCAGTGTAGGGAGGCTAGCACTGGAGTAATATGATAGATTTTTTTGGTTCTAGTCAGGATTCTAGCAGCCGTATTTAGCACGAACTGAAGTTTATTTAGTGCTTTATCCGGGTAGCCGGAAAGTAGAGCATTGCAGTAGTCTGACCGAGAAGTGTCGAACGCATGGAATAATTTTTCTGCATCATTTTTGGAGTTTAAGAGTGGAAAGTTTGCAGCCATCCACTTCCTTATGTCTGAAACACATGCTTCTAGCGAGGGCAATTTTGGGGCTTCGCCATGTTTCATTCGCATAGCAGTGAATGTTTTCGAATAACATCCCCAAGAAGTAAAATATATAGTGAAAACAATAGTGGTCCTAAAATGGAACCTTGAGGAACACCGAAATGTACAGTTGATTTGTCAGAGGACAAACCATTCACAGAGACAAACTGATATCTTTCAGACAGATAAGATCTAAAACAGGCCAGAAGTGTAGACCAATTTGGGTTTCCAATCTCTCCAAAAGAATGTGGTGATAGATGGTATCAAAAGCAGCATTAAGGTCTAGGAGCACGAGGACAGATGCAGAGCCTCGGTCTGATGCCATTACAAGGTCATTTACCACCTTCACAAGTGCAGTCTCAGTGCTATGATGGGGTCTAAAACCCGATTGAATCATTTCGTATACATTGTTTGTCTTCAGGAAGGCAGTGAGTTGCTGCGCGCAACAGCCTTTTATAAAAGAATTGAGAGGAACGGAAGATTCGATATAGGCCGATAGTTTTTTATATGTTCTGGGTCAAGGTTTGGCTTTTTCAAGGGAGGATTTATTACTGCCACTTTTAGTGAGTTTGGTACACATCCGGTGGTTAGAGAGCTGTTTATTATGTCCAACCTAGGAGGGCCAAGCACAGGAAGCAGCTCTTTCAGTCGTTTAGTTGGAATAGGGTCCAGTATGCAGCTTGAAGGTTTTGATGCCATGATTATTTTCATCGTTGTGTCAAGAGATATAGTACTAAAACACTTGAGTGTCTCTCTTGATCCTAGGTCCTGGCAGAGTTGTGCAGACTCAGGACAACTGAGCTTTGACAGAATACGCAGATTTAAAGAGGAGTCTGTAAATTGCTTTCTAATAATCATGATCTTTTCCTCAAAGAAGTTCATGAATTTATTACTGCTGAAGTGAAAGCCATTCTCTCTTGGGGAATGCTGCTTTTTAGTTAGCTTTGGGACAGTATCAAAAAGGAATTTCGGAATGTTCTTATTTTCCTCAATTAAGTTGTAAAAATAGGATGATCGAGCAGCAGTAAGGGCTCTTCGATACTGTCTTTCCAAGCTAGTCGGAAGTCTTCCAGTTTGGTGTGTCGCCATTTCCCTTCCAATTTTCTGGAAGCTTGCTTCAGAGCTTGGGTATTTTCTGTATACCAGGGAGCTGTATGAGTTTCTTATGAGATATGTTTTGAGTTTTTAGGAGTGCAACTGCATCTAGGGTATTTTGCAAGTTTAAATTTAGTTCCTCAGTGAACCACCTAACTGATTTTTGTCCTCTGGCGTCCTTGGGTAGACAGAGGGAGTCTGGAAGGACATCAAGGTATATTTGTGTTGTCTGTGATTTAAAAGCAAGACTTGAGTGCTGTACACTGAGTTGACTATGCCTTTAAACATCTTGGAAAATTCCAAAAAATGTCATGGCTTTAGAAGCTCCAATTGACACAAATGATGTCAATTAGCTTATCAGACTAAGCTAATTGACATCATTTGCTTCAATAGGAGGTTCATCTTTGGGAGCAATTTATATATCTGTACAAACAATAGTAAGTATAAACACCATGGGACCACACAGCAATCATACCGCTCAGGAAGGAGACGCATTCTGTCTCATAGAGATGAACGTACTTTGGTGCGAAAAGTGCAAATCAATGCCAGAACAACAGCAAAGGACCTTGTGAAGATGCTGGAGGAAACAGGTACAAAAGTATCTGTATCTACAGTAAAAAAATAGTCATTTATCGACATAACCTGAAAGGTCGCTCAGCAAGGAAGAAGCCACTGCTTCAAAACAAGCCAGACTATGAAGATCATACTCTGGTCTGATGAAACAACAGTAGAACATTTTTGCCATAATGACCATCATTATGTTTTGAAGAAAGAGGAGGCTTGCAAGCCAAAGAACAGCATGACAACCGTGAATCACAGGGGTGGCAACATCATGTTGTGGGGGTGATTTTCTGCTGGAGTGACTGGTGCACTTCAAAAAATAAATTGCATCATGTGGATATATTGAAGCAACATGTCAAGACATCAGTCAGGAAGTTAAAGCTTGGTTGCAATGGGTCTTCCAAATGGACAATAGCCCCAAGCATACTTCCAAAGCAAAATGGCTTAAGGACAACACAGTCAAGATATTGGAGTGGCCATCACAAAGCCCTGACCTCAATCCTATAGAATATTTGTGGGCAGAACTGAAAAAGCATGTGGGAGCAAGGAGGCCTTCAAACCTGACTCAGTTACACCAGCTGTGTCAGGATGAATGGGCCAAAATTCACCCAACTTATTGTGGGAAGCTTGTGGAAGGCTACCCAAAGCGTTTGACCGAAGATAATCCATTTAAAACCATTGCTACCAAATACTAATTGAGTGTATGCAAACTTCTGACCCACTGGGAATGTGATGAAATAAATAAAATCTGAAATAAATCATTCTCTCTCCTTTTATTCTGACATTTCACATTCTTAAAATAAAGTGGTGATCCTAACTGATCCTAACTGTGATTTTTTTACTTGGATTAAATGTCAGGAATTGTGAAAAACTGATTTTAAATGTAGTTGGCTTAGGTGTATGTAAACTTTCAACTTCAACTGTATATTATTCGTAGCCATCTATTTACCACCACAAACTGATGCTGACCAACCAGATGTATAAGGCCATAAGCAAACAATAAAATGCTCATCCAGAAGCGGCGTTCCTAGTGGCCGGGGACTTTTATGCAGGCAAACTTATCAGTTTTACCTAATTTCTACCAGCATGTCAAATGTGGATCTAGATGGGAAAAAACGTCACCTTTAATCCTCACAGAGAAACAAACAAGCCTCTCCCTCACCCTCCATTTGGAAAATCTGACCATAATTATATCCTTCTGATTCCGGCTTACAAGCGAAAAAATAAAGCAAGAAGTACCAGTGACTCACTCAATATGGAAGTGGTCAGATGATGCGGATGCTACGCTACAGGACTGTTTTGCTAGCACAGACTGGAATATGTTCCAGGATTCATCCAATTGCATTAAGGAGTCTACCACCAGTCTACTTCCATCAACAAGTGCATCAATGACGTTGTCCCCATGGTAACCATATGTAGAATTCCCAACCAGAAGCCATGGATTACTACAGGCAACATCCGCACCGAGCTAAAGGCTAGACACTAATAGGGCGCTTATAACAAATCCCGCTATACCCTCAGATCAAACAGGCAAAGCACCAATACAGGTGTCGTGGAAATTCATACAAAGGAACACTCAAAGTCAATCTTAAATTAATCATCCTTTATTTGTCAGCACACTGGAGAGGTTCCAACCAACTCAATGCACCATAGTACACATGTCAATCAGGAGTTTTCCCTGGGTAGTCCCAGCAGTTGTCTTTAATCCTCTACGGGATGGATGTCCCTAAACTGGGACGATTGTTTCTAACGTGCGGTAATGTGTCTAGAATTGCGTAGAAACGTGAAAAAGACAGAAATGGCGCTGTCATATGAGAGATATACCCACAAATTAAGTCTCGGAAGGATTGGGTGTAGGAGAGCTGGAACCAGGAAAGGGGGAAGTATAATAAAATAATAAAAGGACATTACCAAGGGGATGACACATTGGAGAGACACACAAGACAATCCGGATCTCCCAATCATCTCCCTATTGTCAAGCAGCTTCATTTTGAGCTCTTGAAAAGTTATTGTTTTCGAGAGATTATCTTACTGTTTTTCTGGGTTTGATTTCTGCTGTGTGTGTATGAAACCATGGAGCCCTCTGGGAGCTGAGATGCAGGTACATAGCCAGGATGGAATGTCCTCCTTAAGGGGAACAGACCGGCCTGTTTGGCTGTGCTTCCACCTATCCCCTGTGCCTTGTTCAGAGTGAATCTGACGTACTGTACTTTGACCTGGCAAGGTGTTTGTTACTTATTCACGAGATGGTCGAGAATGCACCATTATATTAATAAGATACCTTTTTGTGGCAAACTAACATAAGCATGAGGCGGCACTGGCTTTGGTTTTTCAAAACAGGAAGAGGGTGAGACTAGTCAGCTGGAAGGGAAGATGGTGGACAAAGACTGGGCAGGAAAATCATTCTGACAGACGGGGAGAGAGCATTGGGAGCCTGCAGCCTGCAGCCTCAACTTCAATTCAATTCTATCTTTATTGTCCACAGGCAGCAATGTTCGCCATGGTTGTCCCAGCTAGGTTTGATGTGTGCGCTAGATGTTGCTAGATGTTGCGCTAGATGTTGCTATTTAATTGTATGTTAATCGGGATACAGAGTTTGAAGTTGCATTCAAACACCTGACCTCAGTTTTCGAAGGTGAGTAAGTTGTTCAAAGTGTAAGCTTAGCAGCACAGTCCAGTCCTCCTGTAGCCTTTGGTGTTTTTGTTAACTGAGCTTTGCTTTTTGAGCGCTGAGTTTGGGGCTGGAATGTAGAGGCAGAAGCACATTGTTGCAGGTTTATACATTTCCACTTGCCTAATCCGGCAGACTCATGCCTAACCCTGTTTTAGAAGATTATTGCTTGTGCCTGCTTCCCCCCCAAAAAAACAGACAAACTCTCTCTCTCTCCCAGAGCCAAAACTCCTAGCTTCAGCACTTCTCAGGCTGACCCCCTCCACCCCTTCCTTTGCCTCCCTCTGTTTATCCTCTCATGTCACTGCTCTACTTTCGGCTAGGGGGTTATGGGATGAAGAGCTGTCTGAAGGCTAACCTGAAGGCTAGTCTTTCTTTCTTCTTCTTTTTTACAGACTTGGATCAGTCTTTTTGTCCTCTTTTCAAGTGAATTCCCCTCCTTTTTCTCTATTTCACATATTATGTTAATGACATTTTTTTTGGATTATATTTTTTTAGTCTCATCACCTTTGTCTGATGTCTCTATTTTTTTTTGTCTCTCGTCCTTCTCTCTATTTCCCCCTCTCCACGACTTGGCATTTCTATTGGTTGATCTACTGACACCTCCATTCATCAATGTCAATCGCCGGTTTTAAATCTAAAGAGAGTAGCACCCATCGATTGCTGGTGTGAGGAAAAAAAATAGAGAATGCAAATTTGAGATTGTGCAGGTCGATATAGGAATAATAAGTGTAAACTGGGATCTCTTAATGATTTTGTTACCATTGCGCTTAGGACCTCAAATCATGTCTGCATGGAGGAAACATAAGGGCTGGATACATCACCTTCCACACCTATCTCCAATTTCCTATTACCTGTTTTTCAATAATTCCATCACATTATAGCTATGAATATTTGAACAAGGAGAATGTTTGATGCCAAAGCAGCGCTCCCTCTTTTTTTGCATTACCTGATTCAAATTCTCCCTATTCTTCTGGAAACAGAAGCTATTATTGCGAGGATCCTGTCATGCAGAAAATACGTGTGTCTTTGTAATTGTACGCTTAGCCCCTATTTTCCTCTACCAATTTTTTTTTATACAGAGCTACAAAGACATAGTTTGAGTTAGAAAATTGCTATTGCCACAGAACCACTTCTAATTATTTGCATGCCTTCAGAATGTACAATTGGTTATGATACAGATTTGGTGCATTTTCTCCTCATACAATAAACCTCATTGTTGTGTCTGGTAGGCTACTAAAGCTCCATTATCATGTTTATTGCTTATCTGAACACACAACATTGTTGAATGTTCCATTTCACCATTGTGTGTAATATTTCATCAATACGAATTGAATGCATGTCATATTATTACTAGACTGGTGTCATCGCAGCAGGTCTGCAGCATTTCGTTAGCTAAAGGAAGCTCTCCTTTGATCTCTGCTAATGATTCCTAGGGAGCAGATGAGCTGCGCCTGGCTGTGCCGAGCTTTTGATCTGTCTCGCGAGTTTTGTCACCAGTGCCACCGCTATCACTATCCTCTTGGGTTTTCATCAGGCACTAACAGGACCCATCATGGACCCTCATGCATTTTGACACCGTAGCTGTGGTGGCATCCTACATATCAATAACTGCACATCACTGGATGATGGTGAATGTGAGTGGAATACAGGATGGTTCCATATTACCCATTGGAGGTGGGTTGTACTGTAGTTCTAGGATATGAATTACACTGCTAGTGTGGTTTTTGACCTAGCTGTCTCATGAAGCAGTGAGAGAGAAATTGGTCATTGGGTTTATTTGTAGCTAACCAGAGTGCAAGCACCATTGACAGCATGTTGGTCGATGTTATCGGGTGTCCTGATCAAAAGTCGTGCTGTTTTAATCAATGGTGAATTCATTTTCAAGCACTTCCCCTGTCAAATCTAGTGACAACTGTATCATCAGCTAATCTCTTGGCAAGTGGATAATCATTCATTCATTTTATTCAGAGATAGGTGGAATGGAACCTTAGCCAACTTGCATTGAAGTATGAAGATGGAGAGAGGGAAAGAGAGCAAGGGAGAGAGAGGGGTGGGAGAGTGATAGAGAGAGCGAGCAATAGAGAGACCAAGCTGGTGCATTGCTTGCTGGGAGCAGGTAGAGTATATGGGTCAGCACAGTGAATCATCAGCATTTTCTTCCTCCCAACCTGCCTGAGCAAATGGAAAAGGGCCAACCAACATGCTTCTACAAACTACATTATTAAGACTGCGACTCTTTCTCTCACTCTCTCTTCTTTCTCAATTCATCCCTTCTCTCTCTCTCTTTCCCTTCTCTCTCTATCCTTGTATTTGTCCGCACTCCGTACGTCTGCATAATGTATTGTACTCTCCTCCTCCATCGCTTTCTTTTTCTCTTGCTCGCTCTCTGTATACTGTACACTCTCCTCCCTACTCTATCCCTCTCTCTCTGTCTCTCTACGATCGATACACACATCTCATTTCATTAGCACAGATGAGTTATTCTATGCCGAGGGATCTTTCCTTTCCCGATAACACTTTCTTATTTTAATAATGTGAACAACACCAGTAAGGGTTTGGTGCATGGGAAAGTGAAGTGGCTACTTTCAACGTATTAGTTTTTACTCAACCATAACATGAGAGAAACCTATTACTGATTGAACTAAAAACGGGGAGTTGCTCTAGGAGCACGAGGGTAGGTGGAGTATTGTATTAACAAGCTGTTTTTTAGGGTGGGTTGTGCATGCTCTCACATGAGGCCCTCAATTCCAATGCTACGTGTTGTTGTGTGTTTGTTGATGATGTTGCAGTGCTGAGCATGGTGTTTGCATTTTAATCACATACAGTATTTGTGACATTAGGGAATAAATGCAATTAATTCCAATGTGGGTAGAAATCAATCACCAGTTGCTCTGTAATCATAAAAGGTTGTTAAAAGCTAATACTTATTAATCTATCACGTAGCACTGTGTGTATGTGTGTGTTCTGGTGTGTAACAAGTCATTTCTAGCATATAAGCAAAACCATCGTGTGTGACATTAGTGGAAGAATTCTGCTGAAAGCAGATCTTTTACACAAGTTAACAAGGTTCATAATTTTCCACACGATGTGTACAAAACATTATGAACACCTACTATTTCCACTACATAGTGTCGTGGAAATTTCCTCTATTTACCAAATCATGGGAGCAAACCACACACACAAGTCAGAGTTAGTTATCAAAGTCCATCTTTAATTATATGAGCTCTATAGCATTTTCTGTGACTCTCAACAGTTTCAGTATCTCTACTGAAAAGTTGAGAGCCCCACACAATGGCAAATAGGATCCTTTATAGCGAAGATCCACCCCCTCCAAGACGACATGACAAAACACAGGTCTTAGGAACTTACACAAAGAAAGACTTTACTCCAGAGAGGAGTATCCCCTAGCCAGACAGAGTTGGCTATAAATTATCATTCAGTTTTGTCTCCTTTCTCAAACTCAGAACCATAAACCAATCCTCCATATCAACATGCATATATCAAATTGTCATTAGATACAACCAATTCTAAATACAACCAATCCTGGACAAGCTCATGGAGAGGAGAGTGAGGCTATAGGTTAAGATAAAAGGGAGCATGAGAATGATTCCAGACACTGCCATCCTCCTTTTCCCCTATGAGAAAAGTAGGGTGTAACTGGCACACACATAGTGGAGCAAAAGATATGTTTACACATGATGACACTTTGACCTCTCCCCTCTCTGCGGCCCATGCAACTTAGTCTTGACATAGAACAGATAACTGCAACCTCGCCACAGTATTATACAAAAATACCATTCTTGATGAGAAGTAACTTACAAACATATGATGAATATAAAACATCTTACATATGTTAAAAACAAATTCTGATTATTCCACAACATTCCCCTCTCAAGGGACTCAATCCCTTCTAAAAAATCTGAATATTAATTACATACTCAATATTTAAAAATTCAAATCCCCTCAATGTCAAATACCGTAGCTTATATGTAAGCGTTCTCCTTCTGGTACTAAGTTTACAACCTTTATTCTACAAGACAAACTTGCACATGTTTAATAACACAGAATAATCCATTTGAGGAAAATAAAAACATAACATATAAATGCTCTTTAAGTTACATGAGAACCAGTGTCTAAACACAGGCCTCCTCACAACATATAGGACAGACATCCCTCTAAGTCCTCATGCTCAGAAATATACTCAGGAATAGAGAATAGGGCATTGAAATCATTCATATTCCAAATCATGAGTAACAACCCAACGATTTATCAAACCAATATTTAGAAAAGCATTCCTCAGTGAATCAAATTTGCCTTATCACGCAACAGTACAAACCTCAATTCTACACACATCAATATTAGCAGATTTACATACAGTATAATTATCCCATAATTCTACTATTAACATTTTTAATCATGATTATAATACAGATCAGTATCTCAATGCATTCTTAATCTAAATTACTACAATTTACATGGTGTAGACCTCTTCAATCAACCTGATACCACAAAAGTATAAACAATTTTAATGGCACAGTTGACCAAACCTCCCTTACACAGGCACGGCATCTTCTGGCATCTTCGTTTTTCTTCAGATAGCTTTACAGTTCAAAGTGGACGGCCCATGATAATGTCCCAATTTCAATGTCTCATCTTTACCACTCATGTCTTGTCCATTCGTCAACCAATATACCAGCATCATAAGAAAATGTTAGAACAGATCTTCCTCCATGATCACTCCAAGTGGACTCATCACAGTATGAGAGAACCATGAAAGAAAAGCAGTTGATAGCTTAGATCTGATACTGTACACCAATTTCTGGCTTGGTTCTTTTCTCTCGGTAGAAGTGGCTTGGAAAGCCTCCTTCAACGCCTTTGTCACTCTTCTTCAGCCAGTTAGAGGGGGTTTTGAGGTACACACACCATTCGGTCCAAATTATCTCTCCCATGCATTAAGATACCGTCTGATGTCACTTTTCATGATAACCTCGAAAAAACAGATCAGAACAACAGTTTAGTTCAGTTCATTAACTACATGATAAATGATTACTTTTACCAATTATTCTTAATACACATATCTAAACATATTTCACAGAGAATATCAAAACATTCTATTGAAACTATTCTTTCAAATTGGTTTATACTCCCCATCTCACTGTCAACTCCATCGTAGAGCCAAGGATCAAGAAATTAGACCTATACCTCGGGAATAGAATAAAACAAACACAACAATACAATACACTCAACAATACAATACACTCATTCACATATCACTTAAGTTGTATAACTTCAATTCAAACCCTCAAAAAACTGAATCCTCCCCCATGTTTTACACACATCTCTCCGTATGAGAGTAATGTAAAATAAAACTGAAAACAAATGTAAAACAACATTTCAGCTAACCTAATCAAATTAAAATCACTAAATTGAAAAAATAATCCACAAAGAAAAATTATTTAACCCCTATGGTCATAGGAAAATAGACCTAAAGCAGCATACCCTTAGTTAAAAGCAATGCCCTTCATTCACAGTGGTACAAATTACAAATATGGCTAAAGAACATATTTACCAATTACACAAATTATTTTGAAAGCAGTATTACAAATGACCATACATTTATTATCCAAATGGCTTTCCAATGCGGGTGATCAAACCACAACGGAAAGTCATCAGAAGGTCATAGGTCATACAAAACCCTTCAAAGCAGTGTTTTCACTATAGTAAACAATTTGCAAACAATAAATCAACTAGTTACAAACATTTTTGTATTTCCATGTTCCCAGAACATTCCTTTATCAAAAGCATTTGTGTGTGTAATGAAAACTCAGAAAATAAAACACATTAAAATCCCAATGTGGTGAGTGCCCCTTTCAATGAGGTAGTTTATGGCCTCAATATCACTCTCCCCAAGAGTATAGTCTCTGGAAACATTCCAGATAGAGACAGTGAAATATCAATTTTCCCGGAGAAAACACCAAAACACTTAATATTCATTACACTACATCGATTCAGAAATTCAAACGTGAACTATTAACCAAACCTAATGATAATTCCACTGTACCTCGAATCATTAATCATAAATTTTAATCAAATCAATGTATATGTATGATACAATGTTTAATTAAGTCTCAACTCCTAAAAAAAACTTTTAATCAGCAACCTAATAATTTCAATCTGTTGATATAAATTTAGTAAAAACCAATCCTGATTTTATTAAACAAATCTAAAATCCTTCAAAAGTCGGTGCTGTCTCATCATCGTAAAAATAAACTTTAACTTAATTTTTCCCCCCACTGATATCCACAAAGGTCAATAATGTTCAGCACATCCATTAATGATCTTCCTTTCGTCTGTACAGGGTCTGAAATTCCAATGTATGCAGATGATACAGTGATAAATTCATGCAAATAACAAACTACACAAGAACTCACTACTATAATGATTCAGATGACAAAATTGCTCAGAGATTCATGTTTACATCTCTATACAAATAAAACACAGTCTGCATGTTCCTCAAAAACAACCACTTATGGAAAAAGCTCCAGGTGATATCTGATTTTAAATGCCAAGGCATCATACTTGATTCCAACCTCTCTTTTAAAAAGCAAATAATAAAGGAACTCAAATACCAATATTCAACCTAGCTAATTTCCCAAAACATATGAAATTGCTTTGACTATTGCGGTAACAACACTATAATTAAAATCTATGATACTCCCCCACTTAACATACTAGTTTAGTCTTCTTCCAACGGGCTCTCACACTACTCAATCCAGCAATCACCTTAAATGACCTGACATTGCTCCTCATAATGGAAACATACTATAATGTTAGACTACATGAACATTCCTGCTCAAATTAACTGGTGTTACTTAAACAATCAAACCAAGAATCAATAACCATCAGAATCTATTCTTATGATGTTTTATGATTCAGACATCCAGTCTCCCAATTCTCATAGCCTAATACAGTAAATATAAACGCCACAAATCTATGATGCCCACCCAGCAAATCAGCTGCTAGAAATGCAGAAAAAAATGTACCTGAACAACGGTCAAAACAATTAGAGTAAGGTTATTGTATATTCAAACTAATAACGCAAATTTACGTATTTCTACAACAATCTACCTGCCTCCAGCAACTTTCCCTGACAATGAGTAGCCAACATAACACAACTAACTCTCTTCCATACTTTCAACTCAACTTTCCTATTTCTTTTTCTCATTGGGCAAAAATATATAACCCCTCTCATTTCAACGTTTTTCCTTACCTTTATGTAAGATTAAAACCCAACTTGATAACTTCCTCTTCTCACTTATGAAATGTATCCTATTTCTTTAAACATAACACACGCAGCTCCAAAATTATAACATGCGTCAGTCAATCTATAAGAATGAAAAACATTTCGCCATTCTCTCCCCGCTATCATTCAGAATTCCTTTAACTTAGGTGACTGTCTTCTCTATTGATACAGTAATTTAAATACGACCCAATTCTCAATACATTATTCCAGCAGATAATTTAGTGAACAGACATCGTCTTGCATCAGAATTCGCTTCGTTATTATTTTAAGTTGAATGAGTCTATCAATTTAACCTAAACAATCTATTGAAAACGTTCAATTTATCTCTTATACAAACACTAGCGACCATAACTTTCCAGGCAAAACATTCAAATAGATTATTTACAATCAAAAACTCTGAATTCAGCCAGCACCATGACTGGGAACGGAACTCAGGCCTCGCTCGTGGCAGGTGAGAATTCTACCACTGAACCACCAAAGCTATTGTGAAAGACTAAGATTCTCTGCATATAAACCCTATTTTTAAGTAAAATCAAAACACGTCACTATCAGTAATTCACAGAAGAATAATAGCCCAATTTTAATAGTACAAACATTACTCCAGCTATGATTCTCATACTCCAGCTATGATTCTCAAATTCCAAATGAATATATTAGCAATCAAAGAATAACATCGACAGATAATGACTAAGAAACAGATATTGCGCCTTCTTAATAAAAGTAGATTGTTTACTTATGCAACGTATTTCAATTACTTTACTACATCACATTAATCACGCAATGATAATTAGTTTGATGGAAAACCTTAGGCTTTGTACGACATTATAAATTACATCGAGAATCCCTCGAATTCTCTTTAACTTTATGGAAAACCAGTTTATTCAATAAATCCCGCAACTTCTCTCATACTGGGAAGAAAAATTATAACATATTCAGACATTAAGGGCAGTTAAATTTCAAATGTTTCACCCAGACGGAGATAATCCAATAAGTGTTTAATAGTTACATCGTGAGGGTAAAACAACCAAAAGTGGACACACTCTAATCAGTTTTTAGAGCTCAATTTCACAAATTTTGTAGATTATTTTAATAGTGCTTAAAAACTTCATCTTTATAAAATTATCCATTTCAGATATCAACTCAAAACCTACGTATGTCTACGAATGGGTGGTTTAAATTGTATCTAATCATGATTATACACACATACCATTCATCATAATTTCAAATAATTCACAGAATCCATATAAAACTTAAGAAATCTTAGGTACTCACACAGAACTTTCAGGATCATCCACACAGGATTGGTCAAATGTTCACACAGAACTTGCAGGATCATCCACACAGGATTGGTCATATGTTCACACAGAACTGGTCAGAAAAACGGTTTGCCCACACAGAGTCAACCCTACCCCGCTCACACAGAACGGTCCGACAACTATTACCTAGTGATCCCATAACAAAATACTCACACAGAGTAAACCCAGGGCATACCAGGCTAGCACATTTAAAATAATTGGAATTCGCCACATCTGAGGGTCACTTAGACAAATCACACAGACTCACAGAATGAGGTCCTTCTTCCAATAGGGCTTCACCAAGTGCCGTGTTTCACCTAGAACACACAGTCCCCCTTGGCCCCTCACCCCGACAGACCGCACCAAATCCCCACTGTGATGGTCACTGGCAACCGGACAGTATCTTTTGAGTCCACAAAACCCCCAGATTACTCTCCACTGACTCGGCCCTGCTTACGCCGCCAAGGTGCCTTCCTTACAAAGGAATTCACACTCAGAGTATACGTAACAGGCATAATTAAAAAACTTGACTACAAATCTGTGTGGTTCGCTCACCTTTTTCTTTAAAAAAAACTCAGTTCGAGATGTGGTATCCACTCGGCTCGCTTCCTCTTAGATCAAAGGTTGGTCCATCTGATTTGTTCCCGGAGTGTGGTTCTCCCTGAGATTTCAAGTTTAGGGGATCCCTCGTGCACGATTCATTTACCTAGATCGTAGGAACGGTCACCGAGTGAAGATTCACATCCCCTCCTCGTCGCCAAATGTCGTGGAAATTTCCACTATTTACCAAATCATGGGAGCAAACCACACACACAAGTCAGAGTTAATTATCAAAGTCCATCGTTAATTATATGAGCTCTATAGCATTTTCTGTGACTCTCAACAGTTTTAGTATCTCTACTGAAAAGTTGAGAGCCCCACACATTGGCAAATGGGATCCTTTATAGCGAAGATCCACCCCCTCCAAGACGACATGACAAAACACAGGTCTTAGGAACTTACACAAAGAAAGACTTTACTCCAGAGAGGAGTATCCCCTAGCTAGACAGAGTTGGCTATAAATTATCATTCAGTTTTGTCTCCTTTCTCAAACTCAGAACCATAAACCAATCCTCCATATCAACATGCATATATCAAATTGTCATTAGATGCAACCAATTCTAAATACAACCAATCCTGGACAAGTTCACGGAGAGGAGAGTGAGGCTATAGGTTAAGATAAAAGGGAGCATGAGAATGATTCCAGACACTGCCATCCTCCTTTTCCCCTATGAGAAAAGTAGGGTGTAACTGACACACACATAGTGGAGCAAAAGATATGTTTACACATGATGACACTTTGACCTCTCCCCTCTCTGCGGCCCATGCAACTTAGTCTTGACATAGAACAGATAACTGCAACCTCGCCACAGTATTATACAAAAATACCATTCTTGATGAGAAGTAACTTACAAACATATGATGAATATAAAACATCTTACATATGTTAAAAACAAATTCTGATTATTCCACAACAATAGACTGACCAGGTGAATCGAGGTAAAAGCTCTGATCCCTTATTGATGTCACTTGTTAAATCCACTGCAATCAATGTAGACGAAGTGTAGGAGACAGGTTAATTAAAGCAGGATTGTAAAGCTTTGAGACAATTGAGACATGGATTGTGTATGTGTGTGTAACGGATGTGAAACACTAGCTTAGTTAGTGGTGGTGCGCGCTAAATAGTGTTTCAATCGGTGACTTCACTTGCTCTGGCTAAACATGCTTCGTGGGTGACTGTTGTTGTTGTGTGCAGAGGGTCCCTGGTTCACGCCTGGGTATGGGTGAGGGGATGGTCTATAGTTATACTGTTACATGTGCCATTCAGAGGGTGAATGGGCAAGACAAAACATTTAAGTGGTTTTTAAACGGGTATGGAAGTAGGTGCCAGGCGCACCGGTTTGTGTCAAGAACTGGGTTTTTCAAGCTCGACAGTCTCCCGTGTGTATCAAGAGTGGTCAACCACCCAAAGGGTAACTCAATATTAAGGTGTTCTTAATGTTTTGTACACTCAGTGTATGTAACTTATCTTGCTCTCCCACTCCCTCTCTTCATACCTGTATGATGAACTGCCAACACAATATAGACAAGTTCATATCACAAATGTATTTCTATTGAATTTATTAAGAGAACCCTTTCTCTGTTAGTGAGGAAATTCATAATGGTTTGGAAGTGTATATTGGAGAGCCATAGGTTCCACTGTTCTGTTACTGAAGGAGAAAGTTTGTTGGAGACACTCAAATTGAAACTGATAGCAATTTTATTTGTAGCAGTGCAATAAAGCAAAGTATGATAATATAATATACAGAGATAGTGAGCTTCAATTGAACAAGAGGTGGATATCTTGAAATTAAAGGCACTTACACTACCCTACAGTACCTGCTGTAAGCCTTTTAGACAGTCCCTGCAGTAAGTGTTTAAGATATTTCTTTAATATGGTATCATTCATTTACATTTTATTAATTGGAAGTGTTTGGCACTCCAATGATATCATTAGGATATAAGATAATGGGTATTTTCTCTCCCCTCCTTTCTTTCATCTCTGGGTCTTCAACTTTACACAAATTCAGTTCTGGATTCATTATAAAGCATATGAACATGAAGCTTCAGTTTTGTAAATAAATTATTCTTAAAAAAATCTATCTACCCCAGCTGGGTAGATGAGGAATGGGCCATCGTGAATCACCCTAAAGGTCTCACCCGTCATGGGGTGGGATGAGACGGGTCTCCCCTGCCCTGGCTAAGTGCTCCTGGAGGTTGATGGAGGGCCGCAGTGTTCAGATGTATGACATGGTTTATGCTCCCATATGAGCCTCTGGCATCAGTCACAGACCCAGTGACAAAGAGTCAAAGGAAGCATAGATGCCTTATCAAAATCCTGATCCTGGTCAGCTTACCACACTGGGCAAAAACTGGTTGAATCAACATAGTTTCCATGTCATTTCAACCCCAAATATCTATGTGATGACGGTAAATCAATGAGGAAAACGAATAGGATTTGCAAAAAGTTATCACCCTATATGGCATTGTTTTAACTTTTTTTTTTTTACCTAATTCCAATTACATGACATTTTTGGTTTAATCAACATTAGTTGACAACTCAGCCAAATGTAAATCAAAACCAGACTTTGAACTGGCATCTGTACCCAGTGGAAGATGACTGTGTGAGTGAATGAGGAACACGACTATAGAAGGTCCAAGATGAGACTTTGCAGGGGTAGAGAGAGATGAGATCTGAGGAATAATTGGAGGCTGGATACTTATTTTATTTCATGATTACATATTACTATTTGCATTAGAATTCAGAGGTTGGATGGCAATGCTCATTTCCACATATTTCAAAACATTCTTCCACCCCTGTCTGGGCCCTCTTAATATTACATTAATGTTCTGCCAAACTGTTTAAAGTTCTGCCAAACTGGTTTCTGGTCATTTTGAATTACAATCGTAGTGTCCTTATACTCTTACACTGCATGTAGAACTTATACTGTCATTTTATTCAGCTAATACTGTGCTATGCAATGAAACTGAAAAACACTTAAATCAGCTGCATAATTTAATGGGAATAAATACAACATTTACATCTAAAATTTATAAGAACTTCATAGAAATACAAATACTTTCAAATGATGAAATTCACAAACCAATTATGTATCTATTATTAAAAAAGGTGATAGTAGTTCATTATTAAATGATATTTAAAGGCCTTAATGTAGAATATGATCCAATCCTGAAAATGACACATTTAGAGATTATTTTAGTTTTACGTGAGCTATACATTTGCATTACATTTTGATTGAAAATTAACTTTGGCCGTTGTCTTTTACAATCAACAGTTTTACTCTCAAATGAACATACAAGTTTTGCACAAGCATATACAATAAATGTGCTTTTTAATACTGTCTATTTCACAGCAGTTCACAGTAGCTTTCCCTTGTAGGTGAGCCCAGTGGCCCACAGATATGTACTCATTCTGAGAGTGATAATGCATTCTAAATTCTCCTCTCCGCTGTCATTACCCCTGACACACAGAGCTAGATAATGCATTTTGACTGCTCAATGTGACACTGTCCTCTCCCTTGGCTCTCCGCACGCCGGCTCTATTTATCAGGCGCATATCTGGATGCCCAACAGTGAACTCTGTGGGGCCTCGTGCGGTCAGGGGGCCTGTCTACGCAAACACAGCAGGCGCCATAGTGACACGTAAAAGGGCTGAAAATTAAGATCTGATTCACTACATAACTATATCTCCAGAGTCCTCCCTCCCTCTATCCCTCCCTCCACTCATCACTCAATCCCCTTCCTTTCCTTGTCGGAGAGCTAGTCTTCCATCTATCTATGTGGTGTGGTGCATTGGGCCCTTGTCATGGGGGGAGTAACAGATATGGGAGACAAGATTCTGTTTTGACAACCGAATTCTGTGTTGCCGCTAAGTTGAAATATGAATCTTAATGGAGAGGGACAGGGCAGAGCGCGGAGCACTCTGTCAAAGTGTCAAGTACACAAATGAAAGTGTAACGCTTGTTAACTCTTCTTATGCAGAGTGTTGGTATATGCCGATATGAGATTTCTGCGTCCCTCATTTTATTAGTATATTAGAATATAATGACACATTATACCTGTCAGGAAAGGACAAACATCCTTGTTCTTGTGAATAGGGAAGGGTATTAAAAAGATTAAAAAGTCCTAAATATTAATTCATGCCTGACCCCGACCACAGAGTATGTGTGTCTGCCGCCATAAGCCTGTGGCCCACCAATGTAGCTAGCATCGTCCAGTGAAATTAAAACTTCCCAAACTGATTAGATGTCACTGTGATCAAAACAAAATGTGTAATTTTTATCCAACACTTATCTCAAAGGGGAGTCACATTTTAAGGAGACAGTGGAAACGAATGGTGAGAGAGGAGATGGTAGAAAGGAGGAGGAGAATGTATTGGTGCAGTATTATGTTAGCTTTGTGTATTGGAATGCCAGTGTTTTCCCTGACGGAGATCCGTTGCGGTTGTCACGATGGCTGGAGAGGGACAGTGGTGGCATGTTAAAAGTTGGTGATGTACACCATAGAGATGACATATGACATGTGGGGGTCACCTTGTGGTGGAGATGGAGGATTATCAAACAAATAGGATAATACACACTATCCAGCAAAGGGTATATTGGGAGGCTGGGGAGACTGAAAGCCCATCTGAGATAAGACTCACTGTCAGTGGTGTTTAAGGCACCCTGGCTGTCTCTCCAGGTCACCATGGATGCAATGGAGTGCAGGCGGCATGTCCCGTCCAGGAGAAAAGATGCAAATAGATGTTTTGATTTTTTTATACCATACCAGTCAAAAATTTGGACGCACCTACTCATTCAAATGTTTTTCTATATTTTTCCTATTTTACTACATCAGAACAAGGGACAGATGTCCATCAAGCAAGTGTCTTCTTCTTCATGTTATACTTTAGTAGGGGTTTCTTTGCAGCAATTCGACCATGAAGGCCTGTTTCATGCAGTCTCCTCTGAACGGTTATGTTGAGATGTATCTGTTAACTGCTAAGCATTTTTCTACTCTGTGTGCATTTATTTGGGCTCAATCTGAGGTGCAGCTAACTCTAATAAACTTTTCTTCTGGATCTTCCTTTCCTTTGGCGGTCCTCATGAGAGCCAGTTTCATCATGGTGCTTGATAGTTTATATAGCTTTGAATTGACTGACATTTTCCCAGAAACAATGCATACACAAAGTGGTATCATTCAGAACTGAGTTGAAATAGTATTTGTTTCTCTGAATATTTCACTTGCTCTTTATCAAGCTTGCCTGGCACAATGGAACCAATTGAGTAACCCCAAAAATGTGAAACTCCACCCATCTGGCATTTCAGTCTGAAAGGAAACAAATACTACTTGAACCCAGCTCTCATATAATTTCGCTGTGTCCACAGAATCTGTGAGAGTATGGGGAGTTACCATACTCTCCATATTGAAGGGGCGCTACAATCCCTGCACCACTTGAGGAATGTGAAACTGATACTCGAGCCCTTTTGATATTCCGGGCAGAGAATTGCCACAAAGTATCAAAAAATAAGTTGCAACTTGTCTCCCAATTTCTGAAATATTTGGGACATGATATTACACCCAATGGCAGGCAGCTGGGTCCAGAGAGATTGTAAGCTATTCTCTCTGTCTATTCTCTCTGTCCCAGAGCAAACCACCAAACACTATATTATTATTATTGATGTCACTGACTGGTATTGCAGGGTACTGTAGGGCTGTCAGAAGGTGAGTGTAGCTGGTGCATGAAGTCAGGCCCAGGAGAGCAAAATGTGTGAGCACCGTATCTCTCCTCTGGACCGTACCCCTTCCACTCCACACGGTACTGAAGACCCCCCGCTGACGCCTCGAATCCAGTATGGATCGAATTGCATACGCCGGGGCCCCCTCGATGTCCAGAGGGGCCAGAGGTACCTCCCGCACCTCAGACTCCTGGAGTGGACCAGCCACCACTGGCCTGAGGAGAGATACATGGAGAGAGGCGTTAATTCGATAATCAAGGGAAGCTGTAACCTGTAACATACCTCGGTCAGTCTCCTCAGGACTTTGAATGGCCCCGCAAACCGCGAGCCCAGCTTCCGGCAGTGCAGGTGGAGGGGCAGGTTTCAGGTCGAGAGCCAGACCCGGTCCATCGGGGCAAACACCGGGGCCTCACTATGGTGGAGATCTGATCAGGTTTTCTGGTGCCTCACGGCCCGCTGAAGGTGCACATGAGCGGCGTCCCGTGTCTCCTCAGCGTGTCTAAACCAGTCATCCACATAAGGAGCCTCGATCTGGATCTGATGCCAAGGCGCCAAAACCGGCTGGTACCCCAGTACTCACTGGAAGGGGGAGAGCTTAGTGGAGGAGTGGTGGAGCAAGTTCTGGGCCATCTCTGCCCAGGGCACGAACGCCACCCACTTCCCCGGCCAGTCCTGGCAAATGGGACAGCAGAAACCTACCCACATCCTGGTTCACTCTTTCCACCTGCCCATTACTCTTGGGGTGAAAACCTGAGGTAAGGCTGACCGAGACCCCCAGACGTTCCATGAATGCCCTCCAGACCCTTTGGCGTGAACTGGGGACCTCGATCAGATACTATGTCCTCAGGCACCCCGTAGTGCCGGAAGACGTGTGTAAACAGTGCCTCCGCAGTCTGTAGGTTCGTAGGGAGACCGGGCAAAGGGAGGAGACGACAGGACTTAGAAAATCGTTCCACAACAGCCAGGATCGTGGTGTTACCCTGTGATGGAGGAAGATCCGTTAGGAAATCCATCAACAGATGCGACTCCGGCAGTTGTGAAATGGGTAACGGTTGCAACTTCCCTCTAAGCAAGTGCCTAGGGGCCTTGCACTGGGGGCATACTGAGAAGGAGGAGACATAAACCCTCACGTCCTTAGCTAAAGTGGACCACCAGTACTTCCCACTAAGAGAGCGCACTGTCCGACCGATGCCCGGATGACCAGAGGAGGGTGACGTGTGGCCCCAATAGGTGAAACGGTCACGGACAGCAGACAGAACGTACAAACGCCAAGCTGGATATTGGAGGGGAATGGGCTCTCTAAGTAACACCCATTTGGTCAGTCCAGATGAGAAAAGGGTGTTTAGCCCCCTCAAGCCAATGTCTCCACGCCTTCAAAGCCTTGACGACAGCCAACAACTCCCGGTCCCCCACGTCATAGTTTCGGTCCGCCGGGATGAGCTTCTTCGAAAAGAAGGCACAGGAGCGGAGCTTTGGTTGTGTCCCCGAGAGCTGAGAGAGCACATCTCCTATCCCAGCCTCGGACGCGTCCACCTCCACTATGAACGCCAAAGAGGGATGAGCGAGCATGGGAGCCGAGGTAAACAGAGTCCTCAGCTGACCAAAAGCCCTGTCCGCCTCAGCTGACCATTGCAAATGCACCGGTCCCCCCTTCAGCAGTGAGGTAATGGGAACCGCTACCTGACCAAAGCCCCCGGTTAAACCTCTGGTAGTAGGTGGAAAATCCTAGAAACCGCTGCACTTCCTTTACCGTGGAGGGAGTCGGCCAATTACGCACGGCTGTAAGGTGGTCACTCTCCATCTCCACCCCTGACGTGGAAATGCGGTACCCTAGGAAGGAGAAGGACTGTTGGAAAAACAGACATTTCTCAGCCTTGACGTACAGGTCATGCTCCAACAGTCAACCAAGCACCCTGCACACCAGGAACACATGCGCGGCGTGTGTAGCGGAGTACATCTGAATATCGTCGATATACACCACTACCCCCATCCGTGCAGGTTCCGGTAAATCTCGTCTCCAAAGGCCTGGAAGACTGATGGAGCATTAATCAACCAGTATGGCATGACGAGGTACTCAGAGTGCCCTGAGGTGGTACTAAATTCCGTCGTCCACTCGTCCCCCTCCCGGATATGCACCAGGTTGTAAGCGCTCCTGAGATCCAATTTTGTGAAGAAGCACACCCTGCGCATTGACTTAATCGCACTAGCTATGAGAGGTAGCAGGTAACCATGATCTGGTGATGCTTCGATAATCAATACATGGGCGCAGTCCTCCATCCTTATTCTTCACAAAAAATAAACTTGAGGAGGCAGGTGAAGTGGAGGGCCGAATGTACCCCTGCTCCAGGGATTCGGAGACAAATGTTTCCGTCTACTCTTGTGACAGGGATACACGTGACTCCTGGGAAGTGTTGCATTTACCAGTAGATTTTTCGCACAATCCCACTGTCGATGGGGTGGTAATTGAGTCGCTTTCTTCTTCTAGAAGGTGAGAGCCAAATCGGCATATTCAGAGGGGATGCGCACAGTGGGATGCGCACAGACTTTCAACCGTAGTCGCTCCGACGGAAACACCTAAACACCTCCCCGAGCACTCTCGTGACCACCCCGTTAGAGCCCTCTGTTGCCACGAAATAGTGGGGTCATGTCAGGGCAACCAGGGTATACCCAGCAACATGGGAAATGCAGGAGAATCAATAAGGAAACAATTATTTGCTCCTTGTGATCCTTCCGCGTCACCATTCCCAGTGTAGCTATGGCCTCCCTAATTAGCCCCGACCCCAATGGTCGACAATCTAGGGCATGAATTGGGAAGGTTATATCCACTGGAACAATAGGAATCCCTAAACTATGGACACATGATCTGTCAATAAAGTTCCCAGCTGCACCTGAATCTATGAGCTCCTTATGCTGGGAATGTAGGGAATAATCAGGAAAATGAATATACACAAACATGTGTGCAACAGAGGGCTCTGGGTGAGCCTGATGCTGACTCACCTGGGGTGAGACTCCCAGTGGAACCTCTCCAGCACCGACCGGCCACAGATGGTGCATGGACCGGCCCCTCCTCCGGTCGCCCTACGTGTAGCACCTCCCAGCTCCATGGGCATAGGAGCTGTGGTGCTGGGGGGTGGAATTGACAGACACCGATCTGGACGTCCACAGGGAGCCAGCAGGTTATCCAACCGATGGACAGGACCACCAGCTGGTCAAAGTTGAGAGTGGTGTCCCTGCAAGCCAACTCCTGTTTGACGGCCTCGTTCAAACTACAACGGTAGTGATCGATCAGGGCCCTGTCATACCATCCCGCGCTGGCGGCCAGGGTTTGAAAGTCCAGAGAGAACTCCTGTGCGCTTCTCGTCCCCAGCCTAAGTTGGACAAGACGCTCACTGGGTGAAATCTTCAAATTGGTCCAACATCGCTTCTCCTTCCTCCGATACAGCATTGGCCCACTCCAGGGCTTTCCCTGAGAGACAGGAGATGAGGGTGGACACGCTCTCGCGGCCCGAAGGAGCTGGGTGCACGGCTGCCAGGTAGAGCTCCAGCTGGAGTAGGAACCCATGACAGCCGTCCCATCATACTCCTTCAGAAGACCGAGCTGAATCCCACTGGGACCGGGGGAAAGAGGGGTGAGTAGTGGTGACCATGGTGGTGATGGTGGAGGCACTGGAAGAACTCCTCTCCCAGCTGTCCAGATTCTGCAGGACGCGATCCATGGCGATGCCGTTGTGTCATGTCCGCATGCTGCTGGACTCGCTCCTCGACCCCTAATCCGGGGTTGTCTGCTCCTGCTGACTCCATATGGTTAGGTGCGTGATTCTGTCAGAAGATGAGTGTAGCTGGTGCATGAAGTCAAGCGAAGAAGAGCAAAATGAGTGAGCAATGTACTTTACTCAAAAACTAAAGACACAAGGTAAACAAATACACTTGCCCTATAACCAACGGTAAATATTATGCACGTGTGAACACAGCACCCGTCGAAAAACCAATCACGCACAGCAAACATGGGGGAAACAGAGGATTAAATACATGAACATGCAATGGGATAATGGAAGCCAGGTGTGTAGAAAATAATTACATACCAATGGAAAATGAAAGATGGATCAGCGATGGCTAGAAGACCGGTGACGTCGACCGCCGAGCGCCTCCTGAACAAGGAGAGTGACCAACCTCGGCGGAGTCACTTACGATGCCAAGGTTGGTCAGCCTCTCTCAGATCTTATTTACGGTCACAAGATGCCTATGAATGACAAGATAAAATGGACCCCTGAAGGACTGACTGCCCTGACGGAATGCCTGACCAGTAGTAACTGTATATAGTGTGATATACTGTTTTATAAAGGATTTTTTTAAGGTGTGATGCATTTCTGTAAGCTTTTCAATCTGTTTGCGTGAATAATGGATTTATGTCTTCTGTGTTGACTCAGGACCATGGGGGGAAACAGAGACCAGTGTGTTACTAGTCTAAGCAATTGGAAAGTGGGGTGAAAGGTTTGGTGTGTTGTTTGAGGGCAGTGGCTACTGTAGCTGTACTAGCATGTGCTGACATTGTTGCAATGTGTCAACTAACTGTGCATGTGCCACATGTTGTTCATGCTCTCATCTCACAGGCTAAGACTGCTCATTCGACTCCAGTGAGTCTGTTACACTATTAGAATGTGCTTCTCACCAGGCCTCATGTGACCCTGAAAAGGTGCAGTGCTCAATCCATCAACTTTGTTTCCAACCAAGGAGGACGGAGAGCCACATGACTGTACAGCTCTGGTGGAACTTGTATCTAAACCAAGGTCATATTTGACTGATGTCCCTTTGCAGAATGCTGATTTGGAAATATGTGTAGACGGCACCGCTCAGAGGTATGAGAAAGGCAACAAGTGGTTACCCTATGCTGTAACAACAGTGGCAACAACACTGAACAGTGCTAAATTACCACCACACCTCTCAGCTCAGGCTGCAGAACTGTTTGCACTCACGAGAGCTTGTATATTGGCTGAAGGCCAGTCACCATTTACACAGACAGTAGAAATGCATTTGCATTTATTTTTCATGACCATGTGTCAAAGGGGGGAGTGGTTCTGTGTTTGCTGAAAAATATTGTGCAAAATGTGTGATTTGTATGAATAACAATGCAGGAAGGGGAATTGCCATGCCTATATCTGCTTATCAACCCCAGAATGGCCTTTTTGTGCATGTGATGATGGATTTCATTAAGTTGTCAGCCTGTCAGGGTTACAGGTATTGTTTGGCTCTAGTGGATAGCTTCTCTAAGTGGGTGGAGTGTCACACCCTGGCCATAGAAAGGCTTTTTATTTTCTATTTTGGTTAGGTCAGGGTGTGACAAGGGGGGCATTCTATGTTTTTTTTCTATGTTTTTGTATTTCTTTGCTTTTGGCCGGGTATGGTTCTCAATCAGGGACAGCTCAATCAGGGACATACTTAGGTAGCTCTTGCCCACATTGTCACGTTCTTTCAAAATCGAACCCAGAAGCAGACCAGGACAAGGAGAGTAGGAAGAAGGTGAGTATTTATTTACAAGTGAATATGAATGGGTAGATATATCCAGGTGGCGTAGCGGGCAGCGGTGGTGAGTTGATGGGAGTAAATAGGTGGATCCAATGGGGTAGCGGAATTCTCCGACGACCAGGCGGGAATGGGGTAAATGATCCGGGTGAGTAACTGAAGACAGAACAAACGGAGGTAAGTTTAAGGCAAGCAATACGTGAAAAACAACAAAACAAATTCTATCTAACTTGAGGCTGATACTATGGCACGACATACTGTTCATGGCTAACGATCCGGCAGGGAATGGATGTCAGGTCAGAGCTTTTGAGGGGGAGAGGTGATGATCAGGACAGGTGTGCAGATTACTGATGGGATACAGGTGCGGGTGAACATCGATCTCCCAAAAAGCTAATTCGCCCGGCAACCAGACAGGGTGCGTTCCAGGTCACCGGAAACAAACTCCAGGACAGAAACACAGGCAAACACAGACTCAGGAAGTGGGATTCGTGACAGTACCCCCCCTCCGACGAACGCCACCGGGCGGACTACCTGGAGCGCCAGGGTGGAGGCGGTAGAAGTCACGAAGCAGGTCGTCATCAAGGATCTGACGCCGAGGAATCCAACTCCTCTCCTCTGGACCATATCCTTCCCAATCCACGAGATATTGGAAACCTCGACCCCGCCGTCTGGAATCCATTATGCGGCGCATCGTGTAGGCAGGACCACCTCCGATCATCCGAAGAGGAGGAGGACGAGGAGGAGGGGGCAACAGAGGACTGAGGAGAACCGGCTTGAGGCAGGAGACATGAAAGGTGGGATGTACTCGAAGCGTTGCCGGCAATTTGAGTCGGACCACAACAGGGTTAATGATTCTCTCCACCACAAACGGACCAATGAACTTTGGTGACAGTTTCCTTGACTCAGTCCGTAGAGGAAGATCCCGTGTAGCCAACCAAACCTTATCTCCGATGGTATAAGCGGGAGCAGGAATACGGCGACGATTCGCCTGGATCTGATACCGGTCAGAAACTCTAAGGAGGAGCTTCCTGGCCCGATGCCAGGTCCGGTGGCAACGACGAATGTGGGCCTGGACAGAAGGAACCGAAATATCCCTCTCCTGAGAAGGAAACAAGTGAGGTTGGTATCCGTACAGGCATTGGAAGGGGGACATCCCAGTGGCAGATGAAGGAAGGGTATTATGGGCATACTCGACCCAGGGTAAATTGAGATGACCAAGAGGTGGGATCAGAGGAGTCAAGACAACGCAGCTTGGACTCCATCTTCTGGTTGGCTCTCTCCGCCTGACCATTAGATTGTGGGTGAAATCCAGACGTGAGACTGACTGTAGCTCCAATGGTCAAACAGAGGGATCTCCAGACAGCAGAGGTAAACTGAGGACCACGGTCAGAAACAATGTCACTGGGCAATCCGTGGACCCTGAAAACCTCCCTAACCAGGATCTTGGACGTCTCCGTGGCAGATGGAAGCTTGGAGAGAGGGACAAAATGAGCAAACTTGCTGAATCTGTCCACAATGGTCAGAATGACCATGTTCCCAATCCCGTGACAAAATCCAGGGCCAGATGCGACCAAGGTCGCCGAGGAATAGGTAGGGGGTGAAGAAGCCCAGAGCTGGGCCGATTGGTACTTTTGTTCTGAGCACAAACAGGACATTCGGCAACAAACCTCCGGGTATCTTCTCCCATGGCAGGCCAACAAAATCATCTGCGCAGTAGCGCCATAGTCCGAGCAACGCCAGGTTGACAAGCTATCTTGCTGGCGTGGGACCACTGAAGAACAGCAGAACAGACCGACTCAGGCACGAACAACCGACCGGGTGGACCGTTACCGGGGCCGGGCTGCGTCCGAAGGGCCGCCATCACATCCTCCTCAATCCTCCATGTAACGGCTCCCACGACAAGGTTTTTGGGAAGGATCGTCTCAGTCTTGGCCCCACTCTCATCCGTCTTGGAGAACATCCGGGACAAGGCGTCCGCTTTGCCGTTCTTCGACCCAGGTCGGAACGTCAGGGAAAAATTGAAGCGTCCAAAAAACAAAGCCCACCTGGCCTGACGGGAGTTGAGACGTTTAGCCGATTGAACGTAAGCCAGATTCTTGTGGTCAGTCCAGACCACAAACGGTTGCTCCGCTCCCTCCAACCAGTGACGCCACTCCTCCAAGGCAAGTTTCGCAGCGAGAAGCTCCCGGTTACCCACATCGTAGTTTCTCTCAGCTGGTGAAAGACGACAAGAGTAGAAGGTGCAGGGATGGAGTTTACCGTCAGTGGAGCTACGCTGGGACAGGATGGCGCCCACCCCAACATCAGACGCGTCCACCTCAACAACAAACTGACGGGAAGTGTCAGGTTGAGAGAGAATCGGCGCGTTGGTGAATCGGCTCTTCAAGTTCAGAAATGCTCGGTCTGCCTCAGGAGTCCAACAGAAAATTCTGGTGCAAGACGTCAGAGCAGTTAAAGGGGCAGCCACCCGGCTGTAATCACGGATAAACCTCCGATAGAAGTTCGCAAATCCCAGGAATCTCTGGAGCTGCAATCTCGTACCGAACCGCCCGAACCTTCTCTTGGTCCATCTTGATCTCACCCCTGGAGATTATGTACCCGAGGAAGGATGTAGTGTGGGTGTGAAAATCACACTTCTCTGCCTTCACAAACAGACGGTTCTCCAATAACCGCTGCAGGACCTGCTTAACATGCTGGATGTGGCTGGAAAGCTCCTTGGAGAAAATCAGGATGTCATCCAGGTAAACGAACACAAACAGACCGATCATATCCCTCAGCACGTCATTCACCAAACTTTGGAACACTGCTGGAGTGTTGGAAAGTCCAAACGGCATCACCTGGTACTAGAAATGTCCCATAGGTGTATTGAATCCAGTCAACCACTCGTCCCCCTCTTTGATCCGAACCAGATGATATGCATTGCGTAGATCAAGCTTCGTAAACACAGTAGCACCCTGTAAAGAATCGAAAGCGGAGCTCATCAAGGGCAAGGGGTACTTGTTCTTGACCGTAATATCATTCAACCCCCGATAATAAATACACGGTCGAAGAGAGCCATCCTTCTTACTCACAAAAAAAATCCAGCTCCCAGGGGTGATGACGAGGGACGAATGAGACCTGCAGCAAGAGACTCCTTTATGTAGGTCTCCAGGGCTTCCCGCTCTGGTCGAGAAATACTGTATAACCGTCCCTTGGAAAAGGCAGCTCCAGGGAACAGCTTAATTGTACAATCATAAGGTCGGTGGGGAGGAAGTGACTGAGCTTTCTGCTTACTGAACACCTCACCCAACTCGTGATATGTTTCAGGAACCAGGGACAAATCAGGAGGAGCAGACTCACTGACCCGACTGGGGACAGCATGAGAACAGGCAGTCCTGAGGCAGTTAGCATGGCACTCAATGCTCCAACTAGTTACCTTACCAGTCACCCAATCGAACAAAGGATTGTGTTCTCTTAGCCAGGGGTATCCAAGAACCAGAGGAACATGGGAGGAAGGCAAAATGAAAAAAGAAATAACCTCTGAATAATTCCCCGACAACAACATCTTAACCGGTTCAGTCCTCATAGTGATCCGAGCCAGACTACTGCCGTTCAGATTGGTTGCCTCAATGGCTTCCGGTAATTGCTCCTTGGAAAGCCCCAGCTGTTCCACTAAGTCGGCATCAATGAAGCTGTCATCGGCACCTGAATCGATGAAAGCGTTAATCGCTAAACTCTGATTCTTATTTATGAGGGTAGCAGGAAAACGAGGTCTGACAGGGCTCTTGAGAGGTTGAAACTGGCTCGCTAACAAACCTCCCAAACTTAACGAGCCGAGCAGTTTAACGGGCGCTGAGGACAAACGGAGATGTAATGTCCCGAGCTACCACAGTAGAGGCAGCTGTTGGTCTCACGTCTACGTTGGCGCTCGTCCTTAGTTAACTCGTGCCGACCCACTTGCATAGGTTCAGGATCTGGCGGCAGGACTCCTCCACTAATCCCGTGTGAGGGAAAATGATCAACCTGTTCTGGTCCACTTCTTGACCCGAATGGTAACCGAGTCTCAGATTGATTAGATGAACCCCACTGCTTCTCCCTCCTTCTCTCTCAGACTCTATTGTCTACCCGAATAGCTAAGGTGACCAAACTATCTAGGAGATCAGCTCGTCCTTGAGTTGCTCCGACAACCCCTTGTAAAAAAAAGCTTGTAGTGATTCCTCATTCCAACCACTCTCCACAGCCAATGTCCTGAATTCTATCACAAAGTCTGCCACACTGCGAGCTCCTTGGCGAAGAGAGAACAAACGTTTAGCTGCGTCCTTACCTCGGACTGGATGGTCAAAAAGCTTTCTCATCTCTACCGTGAAACCCTGGTATGACGTCATTCATGTGTCCCGTCGTTCCCAAACAGCTGAAGCCCATTCCAGAGCTCTACCACGCAGCAGCCCAATAACAAAAGCTATCCTAGCCTTATCTGTGGCGTAAGAGTAGGGCTGCAGATCAAAAAATAATCCACACTGTAAAAGAAATGAACGGCATCCTCCCAGATCTCCCTCGTACTTCTCCGGTGTCGGAACCTTGGGCTCACGGAAGGAACCCGCTCCCGAATCGGCAGGTGATATGGGTGAAACAGGTGGTGGATGATCCGCCGGCAACCTGAGCTGATCCTGGATACTCCGTTAATCTATCCGATAAGTTCCGGATTGAACCCGCTATCTCGTGTAGTGCCGTGTTGTGTTGTCCCAACATCTTCTCCTGCTGGGTAATTGTATGGCAAACGGAGTCCAGGTCCGCTGGGTTCATCACTGGCCGGATCGTTCTCTCACGTTCTTTCAAAATCGAACCCAGAAGCAGACCAGGACAAGGAGAGTAGGAAGAAGGTGAGTATTTATTTACAAGTGAATATGAATGGGTAGATATATCCAGGTGGCGTAGCGGGCAGCGGTGGTGAGTTGATGGGAGTAAATAGGATGATCCAATGGGGTAGCGGAATTCTCCGACGACCAGGCGGGAATGGGGTAAATGATCCGGGTGAGTAACTGAAGACAGAACAAACGGAGGTAAGTTTAAGGCAAGCAATAGGTAAACAACAACAAAACAAATTCTATCTAACTTGAGGCTGATACTATGGCACGACATACTGTTCATGGCTAACGATCCGGCAGGGAATGGATGTCAGGTCAGAGCTTTTGAAGGGGAGAGGTGATGATCAGGACAGGTGTGCAGATTACTGATGGGGAACAGGTGCGGGTGAACATCGATCTCCCAACAAGCTAATTCGCCCGGCAACCAGACAGGGTGCGTTCCAGGACACCGGAAACACACTCCAGGACAGAAACACAGGCAAACACAAACTCAGGAAGCGGGATTCGTGACACACATGGGTTTTGTAGGTAGTTGTTTTCTGTTTCGTATCTGTACCAGACAGAACATTTTCGGTTATTATTTTTGTCATTTTCGTATTTAGTGTTCAGTTGCTAATAAGTTAATTATGCACACGTACCACGCTGCACCTTGTCCTCACCTTCTTCTCTTGAAAGCCATGACATGGAGGCATTTCCATGCAAGCATGCCACAGCAATGGCTGTTGCAAAGAACCTACTGAGGGAAATCGTTCCTAGGTGGGGTCTGCCATCCAAATTAACTTCTTACGGCTGAGATTCCGCTAACGGGATCAATATGACAACAGCGAGTGAAAGTGCAGGGCGCCCAAATTCAAACAACAGAAATCTCATATTTAAAATTCCTCAAACATACAAGTATTTTACATCTTCATCAGAATGCACACCCAGGAATCACAGTTCCAGAATAAATGTTTGTTTTGTTCGATAAAGTCCATCAATTATGTCCAAATACTTCCTTCTTGTTTGCGCGTTTAGTTCACAAATCCAAATTCATGAGGCGCGAGCACTAGGTCCGGACGAAAAGTCAAAAATTTCCGTCACATTTTGTAGAAACATGTCAAACGATGTATAGAATCAATCTTTCGGATGTTTTTAACATAAATATTATATAATGTTTCAACTGGAGTATTCATTTGTCTTTAGAAATGCAATGGAACGCAGCTAACTCTCACGGGCGCGCGCGAGGCTGAGCTAATGGCACTCTGCCAGACCTCTGGTTGAAACAACTCTCATTCTCTCCCCCTTCACAGTAGAAGCCTCAAACAAGCTTCCAAAGACTGCTGACATCTAGTGGAAGCCTTAGGAAGTGAAATCGGACCAAATTTATACTGTATATTGGATAGGCAAAGAGTTGAAAAACTACAAACCTCAGATTTCCCACTTCCTGGTTGGATTTTTTTCTCCCGTTTTTGCCTGTCATATGAGTTCTGTTATTCTCACAGACATCATTCAAACAGATTTAGAAACTTCAGAGTGTTTTCTATCCAAATGTATTAACAATATGCATATCTTAGCTTCTGGGCCTGAGTAGCAGGCAATCTGAGACGGCGCTTAGAACAATCAAGTCAAATTAGCCGCCATGTTGCAGTCAACAAAAACCATAAATTACATGCTAAATATTCCCTTACCTTTGATGATCTTCATCAGAATGCACTCCAAGGAGATTTCTCACTTCCTGTTTTGATTTGTCCTCAGGTTTTTTCCTGCCATGTGAGTTCTGTTATACTCACAGACATCATTCAAACAGTTTTAGAAACTTCAGATTGTTTTCTATCTAATACTAATAATAATATGCATATATTAGCAACTGAGACTGAGGAGCAGGCCGTTTACTTTGGGTACCTTATTCATCCAAGCTACTCAATACTGCCCCCCCGCCATAAGAACTGAATGTTTGGCACATCACTATCTGGACAGAAACAGACGATCGGCCTCCTTGGAAACAAGGAATATCTTTATTGCAAAACATATTGGACAGGGTGCTGTGTAAAACTGGATATCTCCATTGTTGTTATGCATAAAACAAACTCCTCCATTCCAGCAGATTAAAACGGATTATAAGGAGCATTTCACTATTGAATGGTATGGTGCATAGGAAAATGCCCACGACCTAGACCGATTGGGATATCATTTAGAATCTTTGTACATTCATACCCGAGGGTGAGGGTAACTTGACTATTGTAGTGGAACACCTGAAAGAGCTCAGCGGCGATCTTGCAAAAGAAACCCAACCAGACAACGATTGGAATCCGTTTGGATGGGTTCAATCATTATTTGGTGTTATGGAAGCAAGTTTTCCATTGGCTCATTTATGGCCTGGTAATCTATTTTGCTGTGCTATTTTTATTGTCTGGGTTAAAATGCTTTGTTGTAAAGTGCTGGATACTGCCCTCACTATGCCATTGCTTGATGTTCATGCTGACTCTTGAGAATGATGATGAGAATAATGATGATATAAGTGCATAATTTTCCACACCTATTTCCTATTCCTGATTACATATCTGATTATGAGGACCCAAAACCCAATCTTAGGGCTAAGGATACTGAACTAATGGTCTACTCAGTTTGTAGGACATATCCCAAGAAAGGTAGATGTCCATGGTGTTGGAAATCAATGAATGGTAAAGGATGGACATTTTCATAATTCTGATCCCTATCTTTGTGCATAGTGCCAGCGTGATTATTGTATGATGAAACTGGCTCTCATGAGGACCGCCACAGGAAAGGAAGATCCAGAGATATCACTACTGCAGAGGATAAGTTCATTAGAGTTACCAGCCTCAGAAATTGCAGGTCAAATAAATGCTTCAGAGTTCAAGTTCAAAACCTCGGTTTTTCGGATGACTGCCTTGACTGATTCACCGATTACTTTGCAGACAGAGTTCAGTGTGTCAAATCGGAGGGCATGCTGTCCGGTCCTCTGGCAGTCTCTATGGGGGTGCCACAGGGTTCAATTCTCGGGCCGACTCTTTTCTCTGTATATATCAATGATGTTGCTCTTGCTGCGGGCGATTCCCTGATCCACCTCTACGCAGACGACACCATTCTATATACTTCCGGCCCGTCCTTGGACACTGTGCTATCTAACCTCCAAACGAGCTTCAATGCCATACAACACTCCTTCCGTGGCCCCCAACTGCTCTTAAACGCTAGTAAAACCAAATGCATGCTTTTCAACCGATCGCTGCCTGCACCCGCATGCCCGACGAGCAACAACACCCTGGATGGTTCCTACCTTGAATATGTGGACATCTATAAGTACCTAGGTGTCTGGCTAGACTGTAAACTCTCCTTCCAGACTCATATCAAACATCTCCAATCGAAAATCAAATAAAGAGTCGGCTTTCTATTCCGCACCAAAGCCTCCTTCACTCACGCCGTCAAACTTACCCTAGTAAAACTGACTATCCTACCGATCCTCGACTTCGGCAATGTCATCTACAAAATTGCTTCCAACACTCTACTCAGCAAACTGGATGCAGTTTATCACAGTGCCATCCATTTTGTCACTAAAGCACCTTATACCATCCACCACTGCGACTTGTATGCTCTAGTCGGCTGGCCCTCGTTACATATTCGTTGCCAGACCCACTGGCTCCAGGTCATCTACAAGTCCATGCTAGGTAAAGCTACGCCTTATCTCAGTTCACTGGTCACGATGGCAACACCCATCCGTAGCACATGCTCCAGCAGGTATATCTCACTGATGATCCCTAAAGCCAACACCTCATTTGGCCGCCTTTCGTTCCAGTACTCTGCTGCCTGTGACTGGAACGAATTGCAAAAATCGCTGAAGTTGGAGACTTTTATCTCCCTCACCAACTTCAAACATCTGCTATCTGAGCAGCTAACCGATCACTGCAGCTTTACATAGTCTATTGGTAAATAGCCCACCCATTTTCACCTACCTCATGCCATACTGTTTTTATTTCATGCCTTTTGCACACAATATATATAGACTCCCCTTTTTTTTCTACTGTGTTATCGACTTGTTAATTGTTTACTCCATGTGCAACTCTGTGTTGTCTGTTCACACTGCTATGCTTTATCTTGGCCTAGTCGCAGTTGCAAATGAGAACTTGTTCTCAACTAGCCTACCTGGTAAAATAAAGGTGAAATAAAATAAAAAAAATAAAAAAAAAAAAGTAACAGACACATCTCAACATCGACTGTTCACAAGAGACTGCGTGAATCAGGCCTTCATGGTCGAATTGCTGCAAAGAAAACACAACGAAAGGACATCAATAATAAGAAGAGACTTGTTTGGGCCAAGAAACACGAGCAATGGACCTTAGACTGGTGGAAATCTGTCCTTTGGTCTGATGAATCTAAATTTGAGATTTTAGGTTCCAACTGCCATTTCTTTGTGATGCAGAGTAGGTGAACAAATGATCTATGCATGTGTGGTTTACAAACAACAAGAGGGCTTAATTGCAGTCTTCGGAGCCTAGACCTATATAAAATAAATGAACTGGCTTCCTATTAGCAGAGAATAGACTTTTTATAACCCGGCTACTGTTGGGCAAAATCCCCCAACTCAAAAAAGTTTAAAATTATTTATTCAGCAACATCTTTATGCTTTTGTTAATAAAATAAAATAACGAGAAGAAAGACATTTCAAATGCGGATGTTTATATAAACTACATTTTAATCGCACTACCACCCAGCTCCACAACCACAGGTAAAACCTTCCTGAGATGATCAATCTATTTGTTGCATTGTTGTATCATCAATTTCAACACCATAGGACAATGCAGCCGTCATACCGCTCAGGAAGGAGACGCATTCTGTCTCCTAGAGATGAACGTACTTTTGTGTGAAAAGTACAGATCAATCCCAGAACAACAGCAAAGGTCCTTGTGCAGATGCTGGAGGAAACAGGTACAAAAGTATCTAAATCCACAGTAAAACAGGTCCTATATCAACATAATCTGAAAGGCCGCTCAGCAAGGAAGAAGGCACTGCTCCAAAAGCACCATAAAAAAGCAAGACTACAGTTTGCAACTGAACAATGGGGAGAAGAATGTACTTCTTGCAGAAATGTCCTCTAGTCTGATGAAACAAAAATAGAACTGTTTGGCCATAATGATCATTGTTATGTTTGGAGGAAAAAGGAGGATGCTTGCAAGCTGAAAAACTCCATCCCATCCATGTTGCTGGGGTGCTTCGCCGCAGGAGGAACTGGTGCACTTCACACAGTAGATGGCATCATGAAGCAGGAAAATTACGTGGAGATACTTGAAGTAACATCTCAAGACATCCGTCAGGAAGTTAAAGCATGGGCGCTAATGGGTCTTCCAACTGGACAATGACCCCAAGCATACTTCCAAAGTTGTGGCAAAATTGCTTAACTTCTTGAAACTCCCCATCCCGGATCCGGGATCGTGACTAAAGCCTCAGGCTCATTAGCATAACGCAACGTTAACGATTTCTGAAAATCGCAAATAAAATTAAAATAATGTGTTTGCTCTCAAGCTTAGCCTTTTCTTAACAACACTGTCATCTCAGATTTTCAAAATATGCTTTTGAACCATAGAAATTGACTAATTTGTGTAAGAGTATGCAAAGCTAACATAGCATTTTGTGTAGCATGTAGCACGCAACATTTTCACAAAAACCAGATAACCAAATAAATAAAATCATTTACCTTTGAAGAGCTTCTGATGTTTTCAATGAGGAGAGTCTCAGTCACATACCAAATGCGCAGTGTTTCCTGAAAGCGTCTGTGTGTAGGAGAAATCGTTCCGTTTTCTACATTGCGTCTGGCTACCGAAACGAACCGAAAATGCAGTCACCTACAACGTAAAACTTTTTCCGGATTAACTACATAATATCGACCGAAACATGGCAAACGTTGTTTGGAATCAGTCCTCAAGATGTTTTTTCACATATCTCTTCATTGACATGCAGTTCGTGGAAGCTTGCTTTACTCTCTGTATCGCATGGAAAAATACTGGCAGGTGACTTTTGCGCACCAATTTCGGCGCAGGACACCGGGCGGACACCTGGTAAATGTGGTCTCTTATGGTCAATCTTCCAATGATCTGCCTACAAATACGTCACAATGCTGCAGACACCTTGGGGAAACGACAGAAAGGGTTGACTCACTCCTCTCGCGTTCACAGCCATATAAGGAGATCATGAAAAACAGAGCCTCAAAAATCCTTGTCATTTCCTGGATGCCATCTCATCTTGGTTTTGCCTGAAGCTCACGTTATAGGGCACGCACAGAGAAGATCTTTGTATTTCTGGACACGTCAGAGTGTTTTCTTTCGAACAGTAGCAATTATATGCATAGTCGAGCATCTTTTTGTGACAAAATATCTTGTTTAAAACGGGAATGTTTTTCATCCAAAAATGAAATAGCGCCACCATAGATGTAAGAGGTTAAGCACAACAAAGACAAGGTATTGGAGTGGGCATCCGAAAGCCCTGACCTCATTCCTACAGAAAATGTGTGGGCAGAACTGAAAAAGCGTGTGCGAGCAAGGAGGCCTACTAACCTGACTCAGTTACACCAGCTATGTCAGGAGGAATGGGCCAAAATTCACCCAACTTATTGTGGGAAGATTGTGGAAGGATGGCTGGAACGTTTGACCCAAGTTAAACAGTTTAAAGGCAATGCAACCAAATACTCATTGAGTTATGTAAACTTCTGACCCACTGGGAATGTGATGAAAGAAATAAAAGCTGAAATAAATAATTCTCTCTACTATTATTCTGACATTTCACATTATTTTTCAAATAAAGTGGTGATCCTAACTGACCTAAAACAGGAAATATTTACTAGGATTAAATGGCAGGAATTGTGAAACTTAATTTAAATATATTTCGCTAAGGTTTATGTAAACTTCTGACTTCAACTGTACATATGAGATGAGTAATGCAATATATGAAAACCTCATTAAAGTGGCATTATTAAAGTGACTAGTAATCCATTTATTAAAGTGGCCAATTATTTCAAGACTGTATGTAGGCAGCAGCCTCCGTGTTAGTGATTGCTGTTTAACAGTCTGATTCCCCCGGTGACCTTACCACCCTCTGGAGAGCCTTGCTGTTGTGGGTGGTGCAGTTCCCATATCAGGCGATGATACAGTCTGACAGGATGCTCTTAAATGTGTTTGTGAGGGTTTTAGGTGACAAGCCAAATTTCTTCAGGCACCTGAGGTTGAGGAGGTGCTGTTGCGCCTTCTTCACCACACTGTCTGTGTGGGTGGCCAATTTCTGTTTGTCCATGATGTGTACGCTGAGGAACTTAAACTTTCCACCTTCTCCACTGCTGTCCCGTCGATTTGGATAGGGTAGGTGCTCCCTCTGCGGTTTCCTATAGTCCATGATCATCTCCTTTGTTCTGCTGATGGTGAGTGAGTGACTCAGAGAGCCATCACCTCCACTCAATAGGCTTTCTCGTCATTGTTGGTAATCAAGCCTACCTCTGTTGTGTTTTCTGCAAACTTGATAATTGAGTTGGAGGCGTGCATGGCCATGCAGTGATGGTTGAACAGGGAGTCCAGGAGTGGGCTGAGCAAGCACCCTTGTGGGGCCCCAGTGTTGAAGATCAGCGAAGTGGTGATGTTGTTTCATACCTTCACCATGTGGGGGCGGCCCGTCAGCAAGTCCAGGACCCAATTGCACACTGCAGTTTTAACACTAAGTGCCTCAAGCTTAATGATGAGCTCGGAGGTTAATATGGTGTTGAATGCTGAGCTATAGTCAGTGAACAGCATTCTTACACAGGTATTCGTCTTGCCCAAATGGGATCGAGCTGTGTGCAGTGTGTTGTGTGTAGCCTTTTGGGGCGGTATGCAAATTGAAGTGGGTCTTGGGTGACAGTTAAGGTTGAGGTGATATGATCCTTGACTAGTCTCTCAAATCACTTCCCGATGACAGAAGTGAGTGCTATGGGGCGATAGTCATTTATTTCAGTTACCTTTGCCTTCTTGGTTACAGTAACAATGGTGGCAGTCTTGCAGCATGTGTGGCAGCAGACCAGTATTTGGAGAGATTCAATTTTTCCGTAAACACACCAGCCAGCTGGCCTGTGCATGCTCTGAGGAAACAGCTAAGGATGTCGTCTGGGCTGGCAGCTTTGTGAGGGTTAACACATTTAAATGTCTTAGTCACGTCGGCCACATAGAAGGAGAGCCCACAATCCTTGGTAGAGGGCCACGTCAGTGGCACTGTTTTATCCTCAAAGTGGGCAAAGAAGGTGTTTAGTTTGTCTGGAAGCAAGACGTCGTGGCTGGTTTACTTTTTGTAGTCCGTGATTGTCTTTTGACCCTGCCACAAACATCTCGTGTCTGAGCGGCTGAATTGCGACTCCACTTTGTCTCTATACTGACATTTTGTTTTGATTGCCTTGCGGAGGAAATATCTACAGTGTTTGTATTCAGCCATATCCCCAGGTACATTTCTATGGTTAAATGTGATGGTTGGCTCTTTCAGTTTTGCACAAATGCCACCTTCTATCCACGGTTTCTGGTTAGGGTAGGTTTTAACCTCTAGCGACGAGCAATCCCGTATCCGGGAGCGTAATCATAGCCTCAAAGCGCATTACCATAACGCAACGTTTCCTATTCATGAAAATCGCAAATGAAATGAAACAAATATATTCAAACACAAGCTTAGCCTTTTATTAACAACACTGTCATCTCAGACTTTAAAAATATGCGTTACAGCCAACGCTAGACAAGCATTTGTGTAAGTTTAACATGGCATAATGCTATGCTAGGCTGTGCTGGCAGCAGGCAACATTTTCACAAAAATAAGAAAAGCAACCAAATTAAATCATTTACCTTTGAAGAACTTCAGATGCTTTCACTCAGGAGACTCCCAGTTAGATAGCAAATGTTCCTTTTTTCCAAAAAATAATATTTTTGTAGGCGAAAAATGTCACATTTGTTCATCCTGCTTGGCTGAGAAAAATCAACAGAAAAATACTTCAACTATAACGCATTAGCATAACGCAACTTTTTCTATTCATGAAAATCGCAAATTAAATTAATATATTGAAACACAAGCTTAGGTTAAAGTCCATAAACGTGCCATTGGAGCGAAGTGTGGCCTGATGTTTGCCTACAGTGAAGGAGACTACTTTGATGCAGATAATCACTTCAAGAGGTTTAAGAAGTATGTATGCAATTTCTTCAAATCTCAGTCAGTCGAAGCGTCTTTCTTCTCAGTTGCTCAGTTGTTAACAACACTGTCATCTCAGATTTTCAAAATATGCTTTTCAACCAAAGCTACACAAGCATTTGTGTAAGAGTATTGATAGCCTAGCATAGCATTAAGCCTAGCATTCAGCAGGCAACATTTTCACAAAAACAAGAAAAGCATTCAAATAAAATAATTTACCTTGACAAGACTCAGTTAGATAGCAAATGTTCATTTTTTCCAAAAATATTATTTGTGTTGCCGAAATAGCTCCGTTATGTTCATCACATTTGGCTAAGAAAAAGACCGGAAAATGCAGTCACTTACAAAGCCAAACTTTTTTCCAAATCAGCTCCATAATATTGACAGAAACATGGCAAAAGTAGTTTAGAATCAATCCTCAAGGTGTTTTTCACATATCTATTCGATAATATATCAGTCGTGACAGTTGGTTTCTCATCAGAAGTGAACGAAAAAATACTGCAGCTGAAGATTACGCAATAATTGCAATGGAGGACACCAAGCGACCACCTGGTAGATGTAGTCTCTTATGGTCAATCTTCCAATGATATGCCTACAAATACGGCACAATGCTGTCGACACCTTGGGGAAGCGACAGAAAGCCTAAGCTCATTAGTGGCCCAATCACAGCCATATAAGGAGTCATTGGCATGAGGCGTTTTAAAAAAATGGGGCACTTCCTGATTGGATTTTTATCTGGGTTTCGCCTGTAACATCAGTTCTGTGGCACTCACAGACAATATCTTTGCAGTTTTGGAAACGTCAGTGTTTTCTTTCCAAAGCTGTCAATTATATGCATAGTCGAGCATCTTTTCGTGGCAAAATATCTTGTTTAAAACAGGAACGTTTTTCATCCAAAAATTCAAATAGCGCCCCCTATATCCAAGAAGTTAATAGTCACAGTGGGTACAACATCTCCTATACACTTTCTTATAAACTCAATCACCAAATAAGCATTTAAATCAATATTATTATCTGAGGCTACCAGGGAACATCTCACAGTCTGCGTCATGAAAACTATTTTGAAGCGTAGATTCCAATTGGTCAGACCAGTTTTGAATAGTCCTTATCACAGGTACATCCTGTTTGAGTTTCTGCCTACAGGAAGGGAGGAGCAAAATGGAGTTGTAGTGAGAGGAGGGCGGGGGAGGGCCTTGTATGCATTGCGGAAGTGAGAGTAGCAGTGATCCAGTGTTTTGCCAGCGTGAGTACTACAGTCAATAGGCTGATACATTTTAGGTAGCCTTGTTCTCAAATTTATTTTGTTAAAATCCCCAGCTACAATAAATGCAGCCTTAGGCTATATGGATTCCAGTTTGCATCAAGTCTGAGAAGTTCCTTGAGGGCCTTCGTGTTATCGGCTTGAAGGAGGATATACACGGCTGTGAAAATAACCGAAGAGAATTCATACAGTTGGCATTTGATTGTGAGGAATTCTCTGCCATCTTGCACATTCTTTGCTTAAAAGATGCATCAGCCATTGAAAACAGCCCTTCTTTGGATTTTCTACTAAAAATGAACTATTCCATATTAATAATGTATTGCCTTTATTTTAGTCAAGTAGTAAAAAAAACAGAGTTACATGTAGAAAGCGGAAGAAAAAGCACTCTCACAGGTCTATTTTTCATGCTTGGGCCAAATTAGCATATGTCCAAAAAACTTTAATAAAGTGTAATCTGCAAAAATTGTTAACAGGGTTGTTGATTTACCTGAAATGTCTACCTTAGGGTATGGGGGTTTACCTTAGGGGATGGGATTGCAACACTCGCTGCTCTCCTCAAAACTTCCCTCCACCTTCACCCTGTCAAACATGGTTGGCAGCCATTTGTGCAGCCATGGCAACACTCGCTGCGAAAGCTTGTTTTTCTCCCAACGCTTTTTGAATGTCAAAAGATGTCCCCTCCTTTTTTTTGCCTGTTTAATTAGAGAATGCTTACCATAGCCACATGCCATGTGCAGCATTCCACGGCGGGGTGACAACACCCCTGTGTTGTTAAATTAATAACATCACTAATATGGACCTGGTGCATGTGAAATAGCTGAACTCTACACAAATAGCTCATTAATCTGCACACAGCCACTACTGGGCTAGGTGAAGTAGACTTGAATTTCAATGCACCCCCTACCAGCCGTATAACCTTTCTCTCTCAGCTGAGGGGAACTGTTGAGCGGTAGAGAGGACTATTCTCTGGCTCTCTACTGTCTCTGTAACTTTCTCACTTTGAGCCAGGTGATTATACAGACCTACGCACATGCACACATATACACACACACACATAATGTGGTTATGTTCGCACTCACGCACATGCTCACAGACTCGCAAGTGGAGCAACTGAATGTAAAGCTCAATGTACTTATCAAAGAGTACAAAGTCACTCCACCCCCCCCCCGAATCTTTGTTCCTCGGTTGCATCTCATTAAGTGGTCCTCTGGGGCAGTTCAGAGGGACAGAGGATGACTTTTAACTGGAGTTCCTAGACAAAGCAGGGTGTGAAATCCATAGCCTCATTCCATCTCCACCTGGAGGCAACTGAGTAGCTACACACACTTCATATTTTTTTTTATTTTACCCAAATTTTTCCAGGTAAATTGACTGAGAACACATTCTCGTTAACAGCAACGACCTGCAGAATAGTTACAGGGGTAAATAATGAGTCAATTGGATGCTGGGGATGATTAGGGGACCATGGTATTAAGGCCAAATTGGGAATTTAGCCAGTACACCACGATGAACTAGTACACCACGGTTAACCTCTTAGAAATACCCATCCTGGATCCAGGAGAATTGTCATCAGCTAATTAGCATAGTGCAACGGTCAAAAAATATTGCTAGAGAATATTCATGTTCATGAAATCACAAGTGAAATATAGTAAAACGCAGCTTAGCTGGCCCTTTCAGTGGCCAGTAGGGGTGCATAAGAAGACAACGGTTTCAAAAACATGAGTCACTTCCTGATTTGATTTTTCTTAAGCTTTCGCCTGTGATATCAGTTCTGTTATACTCACAGACAATATTTTGACAGATTTGATCTAGCATCTGGTCCTGAGAAATAGTTATTTTTCCAAAAATAAAAATAGTGCCCCCTAGTTTCAAGAGGTCAAAACCTCTACTTTTAGTGCCATGGGATCTTTTAGTGACCACAGGGAGTCAGGATACCCGTTTAACTTCCTATCCAAAAGCCGGCACCCAACACAGGGCAAAATAAAAAAAATGACCCCTAGATTCAACAAGTTAATCCACGTGTCGTGTCAGATTTTGAAATTATGCTTTACAGCGAAAGCAATCGAAGCGTTGTGTAAGTTCAGCGATCGCTCGACAAAACATTAAGTACACTTAGCATCAAGTAGCTCGGTCACGAAAATCTGAAAAGCAATCAAATTAATCGTTTACCTTTGAGGATCTTCGGATGTTTTCACTCACGAGACTCCCAGTTACCAAATAAATGTTCCTTTTGTTCCATAAAGATTATTTTTATATCCAAAATACCTCAATTTGTTTGGCGCGTTATTTTTTAGAAATCCACAGGCTCGAGCGGTCACAACATCGCAGATGGAAATTCCAAATAGTATCCGTAAAGTGCGTAGAAAGATGTCAAATGTTTTTTAAAATCAATACTCAGGTTGTTTTTACAATATATAATCGACAATATGTCAACCGGAATGTAGCTTCTTCTTCTTCCAGCACTTCCTTGTTGGATTTTCCTCGGGTTTTCGCCTGCAATATCAGTTCTGTTATACTCACAGACAATATTTTGACAGTTTTGGAAACGTTATAGTGTTTTCTGTCGTAATCTGACAATTACAGTGCCTTGCGAAAGTATTCGGCCCCCTTGAACTTTGCGACCTTTTGCCACATTTCAGGCTTCAAACATGGCTGCATCTCTGATCAGACTTCTCCTTGTATGAGCTGAAAGTTTAGAGGGACTGCCAGGTCTTGGTAGATTTGCAGTGGTCTGATACGCCTTCCATTACAATATTATCGCTTGCACAGTGCTCCTTGGGATGTTTAAAGCTTGGGAAATCTTTTTGTATCCAAATCCGGATTTAAACTTCTTCACAGCAGTATCTCGGACCTGCCTGGTGTGTTCCTTGTTCTTCATGATGCTCTCTGCGCTTTTAACGGACCTCTGAGACTATCACAGTGCAGGTGCATTTATAAGGAGACTTGATTACACACAGGTGGATTGTATTTATCATCATTAGTCATTTAGGTCAACATTGGATCATTCAGAGATCCTCACTGAACTTCTGGAGAGAGTTTGCTGCACTGACAGTAAAGGGGCTGAATAATTTTGCACGCCCAATTTTTCAGTTTTTGATTTGTTAAAAAAGTTTGAAATATCCAATAAATGTCGTTCCACTTCATGATTGTGTCCCAATTGTTGTTGATTCTTCACAAAAAAATACAGTTTTATATCTTTATGTTTGAAGCCTGAAATGTGGCAAAAGGTCGCAAAGTTCAAGGGGGCCGAATACTTTTGCAAGGCACTGTATATGCATATTCTAGATCCTGGGCCTGAGAAATAGGCAGTTTCATTTGGGTACGTTTTTCATCCAAACATCAAAATACTGCCCCCTACACTCAACAGGTTAAGGTACCACGCTCATCTGTACAAACAATAGTACGCACGTATAAACACCATGGGAAAATGCAGCCGTCAAATGGGTACATTTTTTATCCAAAAACAAAAATACTGCCCTGTACACTCATGAAGTTTTAAGTCATTAATTGGTAGTTTGGCAGTGGAATTTCCCCAGTTTCAAATACAGTTTCTGTTCTTCAGGAAAATGTTATATTCTTGTAATTCAGTCTTGTGAAAATGTTCTATGGCTATTTGGCAAGCCCTTTCATTTCACTGTTTTCGCTGAGTTGCACAGAATCAACATTAATCTTCAGTGGGATTTAGAAATCTTTTGTGGTTAAAAGATTAATCAAACGAAAAAGGTCATACAATGCCCTAGAAGAGTTAGTTTCAGGTGACCCAAGTTCAGGGAAGTCGTTCTGTCTAGAGGCTTTTTAGGCCCGCCATAGACAAATTCCAATGTTGTCAGGGAGTTGTACATCAACCACACAGGGTGGATATATCAGTGAGACTGACGAGGGAATGTTGAAACAATATCTCTTCTCTTGGCAGTTACTGTTATCCCTCACCAAATGCCATTGAAGGGGTATCAGTTGTCTTGTACTCTACGCTAATTATTATTAATTGTCGAGTACTGCCACTGTGTTATTTTTATATAAGACATTGTGGACAATAAACACAAATTACATTGAGACATTTTTGTTTTCACTCTGGCGATGGCCACTCCATTTCAACATTATTCCAAATTCATAGCCATTAGTTGAACAGAGACATTTTGCTTAAAACAACACAGTATTGGAGAAATAATACCCATTGGAAATAATACCCATTAAAATGTACACCCAGGCTCTCCACAATTTGTTTACAAACATTAACGATAATAAGCAGCCGTATCTCTTTTTACTTACCAACATCACATTTCCAGATATCCCTCTTATCTTAATCATTCTAGATCCGTTTATCAAACAGTATCTGATCTGGTGTCAGTCAGCGAACTGGAGTTCTCATCAGTCAAGGCTGTTGTTCATGGACAAGTTGCTGTTTGTGTGTGTGTGTGTGTGTGTGTGTGTGTGTGTGTGTGTGTGTGTGTGTGTGTGTGTGTGTGTGTGTGTGTGTGTGTGTGTGTGTGTGTGTGTGTGTGTGTGTGTGTGTGTGTGTGTGTGTGAGAGAGAGAGTGCTTGTTGTTTCTCTATGTTGTCGTGGAAATGGCCTCTATTTACCAAATCATGAGAGCAAACCACACACAAGTCAAGAGTTAGTTATCACAAAGTCCACCTTTAATTATATGAGCTCTATCACAACCCTGTGACTATCAGATCAATTCAGTGTCTATCAATGAATTCTCTGAGAGTCCCTTCTACATTGCAACTGAGATCCTTTAATAGCAAAAGACACACATGATGAGACAGCATGCTCACTTCTCAAACTCAGAACCATAAACAAATCCTCCATATCAACAGGCATATAGCAAATCCATCCTATCTTGACAAGATCACAGAGACACACTGACTGGCACACAGACATTGTGGAGCCAAGAGATACACGCTTGACCTCTCCCCTCTCTCCGGCCCAAGCAACTTAGTCTTGACATAGAACAGATACTGCAACCCCGCCACAGTATTATAAAAAAACAACATTCTGATGAGAAGTAACTGACAAACATATGATGAATATAAAACATCTTACCTATGTTACCAACTAATTCTGATTATTCCCCAACAATCTGCTAATATTCAGCATTATACCTCCATTCTGGTAATTTATTTCATTAACTAGGATTACACCCTCCCCTCTAACAGTGGATGAAATCTCGCCCACCAGATGAGAGAGGAGTGGATAACGCTGTGTTATGAGGAATGTTCGTTGCTCCCGCTTCTCCCTAATTGCTTCCAAGGGTTTACTTGCCAGGCTTGCAGAGAGAATAGCGATAGCTTACTGTCCCGTGCATTCCATGGATTTTTTTTATCAAAGAACCTGCTTTGAGAAGATACAGTATGCAATTTCGTTAAGTATTAACTCATTTAGAATAGAGTACCACCCCCCCCCACCCTGGACGCAGATAGCCCTCATTAGCCCCCTTTGTGGAAATATCTTTTATCATCTTTACAGTATATTTCTAAAAAAATTACTATGTAATTACAATCTAACCAGAAACCATGGCTACCTGCGGATGTCATATTTGTACAGTACTCTATGGCATCCCAACCATTCATCACTATGATTTAATCAGGGCAGCCGAGGCAGAAGGCAACAGATTTTTTATTCTTGGATAAAAAATAAATAAATCATGTGTGGATTGGTTCCAACCATCTCCATCTCCCTGCAGGTCTGAGTACACAGCTCTGACTGACACACTCACAATGTTAACCCACTGTTCCCAAGAATGTGTGAGCTCTCACCTGCTGTCACCAACACAGTCATGGATCAATCGAGTGAAGGATTTAAAATATCTCTCTCTCAAAACACACACACACACACACACACACACACACACACACACACACACACTTATATATGACTAGTCACACACAACTTCCTGTGTCAACATGTCCTATTACATTGATCAAGTTCTTTGTACTGCAATGGGGCATTTGTTAGCACAAGTCTGTACCATGGACTCCCTAAAAATAATAATACAAAAGATGTAATTGTAACACAAGAGGAATAAAATACACAGTAGTGGCCTCCCCGAGTGGCATAGCGGTCTAAGGCACATACTAGAGTCGTCACTACAGACCGATCCCGTAATCTACAGTTCGATCCCATAATTGAGAGTAACATAGGGCGGAGCACAATTGGCCCAGCATTGTCCGGGTTAGGAGAGGGTTTTGCCGGGGGGCGTTACTTGGCTCATCGTGCTCTAGCGACTCCTTGTGGTGTGTTGGATGCCTGCAGGCAGACCTCAGTCGTCAGGTGAACAGTATTTCCTGCGACGCATTGGTGTGGCTGGCTTATGGGTTAAGAGAGCGGGTGTTAAGAAGTGTGGTTTGGCGAGTCATGTTTCGGAGGAGTTGCAGCGATGAGAAAAATAGTAAATTAGTTATATACAGGGAGTACCAGTACCAGATCATTGTGCAGGGGTATGAGGTATTTGAGGTAGATATGTGCATTAAGGCAGGGTAAAGGGACAATGCATCAGGATAGATAATAACAAGAGTAAAGTAAAGTAGCAGCAGCATACATTGAGTGAATGTGTGTGTGTATAGGTGGGTGTGTTGTGTGTATGTGTGTATTGTGTCAGTATGCATGTGTATTGTGTAGTGAGTTTGTTGGGTTTGGTTTGAGATTGTCAGTGTTGTCTGTGTGAGATTGTATATAGTGTCTATATATCAATCCTCCTGTAAGTTTGTAATAAAACCCCAGTTGTAACACAGTTGTAACTAACCTGATTCAGCTTATCAACCAGCTAATTATTAAAATCAAGTGCAATAGATTTGGGTTGGAGCAAAAATCTACAGGACAAGTAGGTCTCCAGGAACAGGATTGGAGAGCCCTGGTATATATACAGTTGAAGTCGGAACATTACATACACTTAGGTTGGAGTAATTAAACCTCGTTTTTTCAACCACTCCACAAATGACTTGTTAACTTCTCGTCACCGGTCTCGTGACCGCTATTTCCGGTGGATTCCTGTGCATAACGCATCAAACTAACGGAGGTATTTGGCTATAAAAAATATCTTTATCGAACAAAAGGAACATTTGCTGTCTAACTGGGAGTCTTGTTATTGAAAATATCCGAAGGTCATCACAGGTAAACAATTCATTTGATTGCTTTTCTGATTTTCGTGACCAAGTTACCTGCCGCTAGGTGTACATAATGTTTTGCTAGGTATATCGAGAAACTTACACAAATGCTTGTATTGTTTTCGCTGTAAAGCATAATTTCAAAATCTGAGACAACAGATTCAGATTCAAAAGGCTAAGCTGTGTTTCTATATATTTCACTTGTGATTTCATGAATATGAATATTTTCTAGTAAGATTATTTGACCGTTGCACTATGCTATTTAGCATAGTTGATGACAATTATCCCGCATCCGGGATGGGTGGTTTAGGACAACAAAGTTAAAGTATTGGAGTGGCCATCACAAAGCCCTGACCTTAATCCTATAGAACATTTGTGGGCAGAACTAAAAGCGTGTGCGAGCAAGGAGGCCAACAAAACTGACTCAGTTACACCAGCTCTGTCAGGAGGAATGGGCCACACAATTCAAGCATGCGGAAGGCTACCCAAAAAGTTAAACAATTTAAAGGATATGCTACCAAATACTTATTTAGTGTATATAAACTCCTGGTCCACTGGGAATGTGATGAAAGAAATAAAAGCTGAAATAAATCATTCTCTAGTATTTTTCAGGGATTGAATGTCAGGAAATGTGAAAAACAGAGTTTAAATGTATTTGGCTAAGATGTATATAAACTTCTGACTTTAACTGTGTGTCACGAATATTACCGAAGGTGACTCCCCTTCTTGTTCGGGTGGCGCTCGGCGGTCGTCGTCGCCGGTCTACTCGCTATCACCGATCCGTTGTTCTGTGTTCCTTTGGTTTTGTCTGATTGGTTTCACCTGTTTCTTGTTTGGTTGTTAGAGTGGGGTTATATATAGTTTGTTCAGCCCGCTTCTGTTTCGTGCGGGCTTGTTCGTCTGTTCTGTGTTTGAGTGTATTTTGTTTGTATTTTGGGTTTCGCGCTGTCCGTTATTATTTCTGATCATTTGTTTTCCTACTTTTGTTCATGTTATTTTTCCTGGACATTAAAGCGTGTTTTTTCCCACATCTTTTGCTCTCTGCGCCTGACTCCACACCTCTTCACTCATTTGTCGTAACACTGTGTGTATATACAGTGGGGCAAACAAATATTTAGTCAGCCAACAATTGTGCAAGTTCTCCCACTTAAAAAGACCAGAGTGGCCTGTAATTTTCATCATAGGTACACTTCAACTATAACAGACAAAATGAGAAAAATAAATCCAGAAAATCACATTGTAGGATTTTTTATAAATTTATTTGCAAATTATGGTGGAAAATAAGTTTGGTCACCTACAAACAAGAAAGATTTATGTCTCTCACAGACCTGTAACTTCTTCATTAAGAGGCTCCTCTGTCCTCCACTCGTTACCTGTATTAATGGCACCTGTTTGAACTTGTTATCATAGAATCAGTGCATATTAAGTCAATGCAAATAGCCCGGGTAACCATTTAACTATTTAGCAGTCATATGGTTATTTAGCAGCCTTTTGGCTTGGAGGTGGAAGCTGTCTCGGTGCCTGTTGGGTGCTCCGGTACCGTTTGCCGGATGGTATTGTAGCGATTACGCTGGGAGTCAGAAAGCAGGTGCAGAATGTGAGTTTGATTATAAAGGCAGATAAACAAAACAAAATAAATGTACTGAACGTGAACGTGAACAAACCCACATTTCCTGATGACTGAGGCTACAGAGTGATACATATAGGAATATTAATCAAGGTGATGAGGTCCAGGTGTGGGTAATGATAGGGAGCAGGTGGGCATAATGAGGGTTGCCAGGACTGGTGGTTAGTAGACCGGCGACGTCGAGCATTGTAGCGGTGAGGTGGGAGTAGGCGTGACCGTACCGCAGGATGACGCTGACCAGAAGGAGAGACCCGAGGGCGAGTTGCGGGCAAGTTCGGACGGCAGAGATGGACATTTCAGACGATGTTGGGGTCCAGGATACCAGCTGTCGGGACTCGACAGCTCTCCTCTGGAACATACACCTCCCAGTCCACCAGGTACTGGCGCTGACCCAGTAGGGACCTGATGGCATTGGCAAGGGTCCCATCGATGTCCTGGGAAAGCGGAGGGGTGTTGCGGAGAATGGCACCAGCCAGAGGATTAGGGAAATGTGAGATCCGGTAGTTGGTGGGAAGTTGTAAACAATAAGTTACCTCGTTGACCCTCTGGAGGACTTTGAAGGGCCTGACAACCACTCGTCCACCGCAGGGGCATCATTCTGGCTCGGGCTGTACAGGGCAAGGGCCAGCTGATATCCCAGGAAGCACTGGAACGGAGTCAGCCCATTGGAGGAGTGACAGTGTGAGTTCTGTGCGTTCTTACTCCAGGGAAGGAACCAGGCCCACTCCCCCGCTGGTCATGTCTTGACTCCTAAGGAACCTCCTCAGCTCCTGGAAAATTCTCTCCACCAGTCCGTTGGACTAAGGCTGGTACCCAGATGTGAGACTGGCCGTGGCCCCCAGCTTTTCCATGAAGACTCTCCATGCCACGACAATGTCCTCTGGAAGGCCATAGTGCTGGAAGACCTGTTGCAACAGTGCTTCAGAGACCTGGAGAGTGGTAGGGAGACCAGAGACAGGGTATGAACGGCAGGATTTTCAGACTATGTCCACAACAACGACAAGGGTGGTGACACCATCAGACGGGGAGATCAGTAATAGAATATATGGACAGATGGGACCAAGGCCGCTGAGGCACGGGAAGGGGAAGGAATTTCCCTGCTGGGGCATGCCGGGGAGATTTGGTTTGGGCACATACGGAGCTGGCCTTGACAGAGAGGCGATGTCCTGTGTCAAGGTTGGGCACCAGTACCTTGTGGAGATGGATTGAATGGTGTCAGTGATACCTAGGTGTCCAGCAGCGAGGGATGTATGTGCCCAGGTCAACAGCCAATCCCTTACCTCCGTGGGGACGTAGGTGCGCTCTGGAGGGCAGGTAGCAGGCCTAAGTTCCCTCTCCACAGCCTAGTGGATGGCCATGTCTATGTCCCAAAGCATGGGGGCAATGACTCAGGAGGGCGGAATTATGGGTGAACTCAGGACAGGAATCTCTCCTTAACCTGTCTAGGACATACGTTCTGCTAGCGGAACCCCTCCCAACATTCCGCTGAAAAGGCAGAAATTCAAAAATATTTTGGAGAAATATTTAACTTTCACACACTAACAAGTCCAATACAGCAAATGAAAGATAAACATCTTGTTAAGTTGTTATGGCTGCAATCCCGTTAACGGGATAAGTGTCAGGGATAAGTGTCATGAACAACCGCTGAATAGCATAGCGCTACATTCAATGAATATTACTACAAATATTTATATTCATGAAATCACAAGTGCAATATAGGAAAACACAGCTTAGCCTTTTGTTAATCCATCTGTCGTGTCAGAAAATATGCTTTACAGCGAAAGCATTCCAAGCGTTTGTGTACATTTTTCGATCGCACGACAAAACATTATGTACACTTAGCATTAAGTAGCTTGGTCACGCAAATCAAAAAGGCAATCAAATTAATCGTTTACCTTTGATGACCTTCGGATGTTTTCACTCATGAGACTCCCAGTTACACAACAAATGTTCCTTTTGTTCCATAAAGATTATTTTTATATCCAAAATACCTCTGTTTGTTTGGCGCTGTATGTTCAGAAATCCACAGTAAAGAGCGGTCGCGACGCGGACAAATTCCAAATAGTTTCCATAATGTCCACAGAAACATGTCAAATGTTTTTTATAATCAATCCTCAGGTTGTTTTTAAAATATACAATCGATAACATATTAAACGCAAATGTCTTTCACAGTAGGAGAGGGGAAAACAATGGCTGTCCAAATTCTGTTGCGTGAGCAAAACTCATGTGACCACTTGACGCGATGTTATCTTTCTGGCTCATTTTTCAAAATAAAAGCCTGAAACTGTGTCTGAAAACTGTTGACACCTTGAGGAAGCGATAGGAACGGGAATCTGATTGAGATCCCTTTAAATGGAGCGAAGGCAGGCTATGGAACTATGGAGTTTTCAAAATAGAAGCAACTTCCTGGTTTGATTTTCCTCAGGGATTCGCCTGCAATATCAGTTCTGTTGTACTCACAGACAATATTTTGACAGTTTTGGAAACTTTAGAGTGTTTTCTATCCAATACTAATAATACTATGCATATATTAGCAACTGAGACTGAGGAGCTGGTCGTTTACAATGGGCACCTTTTCATCCAAGCTACTCAATACTGCCCCTGCAGCCATATGAAGTTAATCTACCCATTGTGTCAGATTTTTTAAATGTTTTACAGCTAATACACAACATATATTTATGTTAGATCACCACCAAATCCAAAAAAACACACAGCCATTTATTCCAGCCAAAGATAGTCACAAAAGCAGAAATCTTTGATAATCTTCATCAAATGACACTCGTAGGACATCATGTTACGCAATACATTTCTGTTTTGTTCGATAATGTGCATATTTATATCCACAAATCTCAGTTTACGTTGGAGCCATGTTCAGAAATGCCTGCAAAATATCCGGAGCAATTAGAGGCATGTCATATAACACAAATACTCTTCATAAACTTTGATGAAAGATACATGTTTTACATATAATTAAAGATACACTTGTTCTTAATTTACAACAGGGTGAGAGGTGTCAACCCCCTCCCCCCACCAGCCTTTCTCCTCCCCCCTCTGTGGGTGAGAGAGGGTCTGGTTACTGTCTTCCATTGCCAAGCTGACCTGACCTTTTCGGATCCTCGCAGGACAGTCATGACACTGCCTCGACATTCCTCTCATCCATTAACACTCCCTGCGGGCTTATCTGGTATCCGAACAAAGAAACAGCGACCTGATGGAACTGGCACTTCTCTGCTTTCACATACAAGCGGTTCTCGAGGAGGCATCCCAGGACTACTTGGACATGGGTGATGTGATCCTCCAAGGTGACCGAGTAGACCAGGATGTGGTCGCTATACACAACTTTCACGAATGCCTGGAACACTGACGGAACATTGGCTAATCCAGACAGCATCAACAAGTACTCATAATGCTCAGACATCATGCTGGCCGTTTGATGCATGGACGTAGACCTCCGTCCTTCTTGGCCACGAAGAAGAATCCTGCTGATGCAGTGAAGGTGGATGTGCGGATGAAACCCTGTTGGAGAACCTCCTGGATGTATTCCTCCATGGCCTCGGTTTCAGCCACGACAGAGGGTCGACATCGCTGCGCTGCAAGCTGCTCGATGGCACAGTCCCAGGGGCGATGAGGAGGAAGACAGGTGGCGCGGGTCTTCGAGTAAACCTCCCAGAGATCCTGGTACACAGGGTAAAGGAAAGCCGATCTTCTGGCATCTGGGAGTCCAAGCGTAGATTTTCATCCTCGACCAGGAGATGGTGGGGTCATGGAAGGACGAGGATTACTTTGTGGTGTGGGTGTGGTGATGATGAGGAAGGGAAGGCTTTCTTTGTGCATGGGTCCCATAGTGGTGCTGTCATGGGAGTGATTGTTCCGGATCCCAATGGTTGATTATCCAGGGCTTGGACCGGAAAAGGAGAGGAGAGATGGTGCGAGGTAATGTTCATGGAGGAGGCGAGAACCTTGTCGATGAGAGATGAGGGGGTCGCCGGCACTCCTGAGGAAGATTGTCCAGACAGATGGCCATTGCAATGAGCACAAACAAGGAAAGGTTGTCATCCCGGCATGCCAACTCCATCTGGACCTCCTTTCCCAGTCCTCTTCGGGAATAGGGTGAGGAGCGTTGGCTCATTCCATCCGCTGGATGATGCCACAGTCCGGAAGGTGAGGGTGTACTCCTCAGCGGTCTGGCCACACTGCCAGAGTTGGAATAGTCACACACCTCCCTCTCTCACAGCCCTTAACAGAGCCATGAACCTCTCGTAAGACCCCTCTTCTCTCTTCCAGACGCCTGTATCCCAGTCCAACGCCCGCCCCGTCAGCAGGGAAATTACTGTGGCAACCTTAGACCTCTCGGTGGTGGGTACTCCTGCCGGATTGGCAAAATAAAGGGTGAACTGGAGTAAGAAGCCACGACATTTACATTTACATTTACATTTAAGTCATTTGGATGGAGTCCCGTCATACTTGTCCAGTAAGGACAGTTAGGCATCGATTCCCTGGGTAGACTGATGGGTAAGCTGGGGACTGGCTCGCTGGGATGACTTGTGGTAAGAGGCCCTCCGATAGTTGGAGGTAAATCCTCTCGGGTGGTGTTGAGGTGGTGGAGGATGCGGAAGACCTCATCCGTTGCCGCCGCGGCTTGCAAAAGCTGATTGTGATTTTGGTGGAGTAGGTGTCCCTGTTCACTGACCATCTGGGAGATGTCTTTCTATTCTGCTGCTTCCATAACGGGAGGCAGTATTCTGTAACGAATACACTAGGAGTCAGGAATTAGGTGCAGAAGGTGAGTTTAATAATCATGACAAAGGCAAATAAACAAAACAGGAGAAGCATACTGAACGTGAACAAAACCAATATAGGCTGATGACTGAGGCAAATGAGGGCCAAATAAAAGGAGAGTATTCAAGGTGATGATGAGGTCCAGGTGTGCTTAACCTCTCTAGGGGGTGTGGGATGGTAGCGTCCCACCTGGCCAACATCCAGTGAAATTGCAGAGCGCCAAATTCAAAAACAAATACTCATTATAAAAATTAATAAAACATAGATACATTGTTTTAAAGATTAACATCTTGTTAATCCAACCACAGTGTCAGATTTCAAAAAGGCTTTACGGCGAAAGCATACCATGTGATTATCTGAGAACAGCGCCCAGCAGACAAATCATTACATACCTTAAGGGAACTTTTTGACAATCACCGTATGGTTAGTGAGAAAGTCCATATTGGAAATGTACAGTCCCTTACTAGACGTCCGAAAACATTTTAGAAATTCGGGACGGCGTCGGGCCGAGCGGCAGGGCCAGACCTACCGGGAAGTCATCAAATTAACTTTGTCGGACATTCGGTTTTCGTTTTATAAAATAAACAAATTTTAGTCCATTTTTCCGCTATGCCGGAAGATCCCACAAGAGGGCATAAGCAATCATATTGCTATTGGACAAAACATCCCGAATCACGACGGGCCATATCTCGGAAAACTGAAAATATTTCGAAGCCGAAACTTGGTGAGCATAGGTTTGGCATAATGGGCAGATGGCCCCGAACAAGATGGCGTCTAGGCCTCAACGGTTTTTGAGTTATGGCCATATTTCTGGGATTAAAGGTCCAAAATGAAAATAGAGAAATGATTTTTTCACTTCACGTCAAAGTCAAGGAGCCTCCGGTGTCAATAAAAAAAAAATCAGCCATTTATCTATCGTCATTTAAGAGAAATCATACGATGACCAGTTTGTGATGTTCAGATATAGGTTTTTTTTTTTCAACGGTTACAGATCCAGTTGCAGGGTGTTCATACGAATATTTTTAAAGTGTGCTGCGGAGCTCTGCGACATTTCTGTGATTTTCTATGATTTTCTGAAATAACACACACTCACTAAACCCTCCGTAAATAACTCAGTTCTTAACGTAAAGACTTAAAACTCAGGATTCTGTAAAGGCATACCCCAATGAGGATATGAGTTTATTTATAGCTTCCTGTGCCAACAGGAAGTGCCTTAAATGGTGTCATAGTGGCTGTATCCAAGGGTTAAAAAGGTCAGATCTTTTCAAAACTTCATATGTGATTAAGCAACCCTCCTGAACTGTAAAATCACTAATTTCTCCCAACAGATGTCAAAGAAAAGCTCTCACACACACACACAGCAAGGATAGAGTGACAAAGCGTGGTGTTTAAAGACACAGAGAGCAGGCAATGGCATAAACATAATCCCAAGGCCGTGCCGAGTTCAACGAGATATCCCGCTTGACCGTAGCTCGCTCGGTCTAAGCGCAGCGACCATGAGAAAAATAGGCCCACAATGAAGCCTGCACCACAATGTCATTTGATTTTGGGTGACAGCGGCGGAACCGTTAGGTTTAGAAGGACAATTCAAACACAGGACTGTTCCTAAGGTCCTCCCGATCTGTGCAAACCTAACCTTGACCGTGTGACATTAACCCTTCACAGTTAAAAGAAGGTGTTTACATCAAAAAGTTTGCATTGACTTCTCTCTCCATAGGAATACATTGCCTGCTCCCCTAAATACAACCTGGAGTCTATATGGGTTATGAATGCTGTATGAACCTGTCTTCTATGACATTCCATCAGACCACTATGAGGTCTACCTGTGTCGATTCTAAGCTTCCTGGAGCAACCGGAAGTGGTTAAATTGACCCAAAAGGTATTTGGATGTACATCACCTCCAAAGGTGAAAATGACTCTGCATTATTCAACCCTGTGTAGATCAGTCAATTCTCAACTTAAAGACTTAAAACTCAGGATTCTGTAGGTTTCTATGTCAATCAAGACATGTGTGTATTTATAGCTTCCTGTGCCAACCGGAAGTGCCATAATTGGTGTCTCATGGGCTGTTTGGAAGGGTTAAAAAAATCAGATCTTTCCAAAACTTCATATATATGATTAGGCAACCCCCATGAACTGTAAATCAGTCATTTTTCCCATAAAAATTCAAAGGAAAACTAAATCACACAGATACACAACTTGGATGGAGGGACGTATTATTGGGGTGCGTAGAGACTGACAGTGCCTCCAATAGTTAGCTTTGAATGATATCAAATTGACTGATGGACGGTGACTTGCAGGTGACTCTTGTCCATTTGCAATATGTTTTAAGCGGTGAGGTACCATCACCAAAAGCGACATTCTGAAATCAACCCTAACGAACGATGGAGAGGTACCAGAATCACTGCCCAGCCATCCCGAGGTCATCGGGCCAGTCAATTTGGCATCCCTGCACGATTTTTATAGCATGACAAATTGGTGATGGTGACTGCCCAGTTAACCATATGGCAAATGCACAGTGACTTTGCAAGAGTGAGAAACATCACCAAATGGACATTCTGGAATCAACCCTAACGAGCGATGGAGAGGTACCAGAATCACTGCCAAGCCATCCCGAGTTCATCGGGCCAGTCAATTTGGCATTCCTGCACGAATTTTCAGTGACTTTGCAAAAGTGAGAAAACATTTGCAATATGTTTTAACAGTGAGGTACCATCACCAAAAGCGACATTCTGAAATCAACCCGAACGAGCGATGGAGAGGTACCAGAATCACTGCCCAGCCATCCCGAGGTCATCGGGCCAGTCAATTTGGCATTCCTGCATGATTTTTATGGCATGACAAATTGATGATGGTGACTGCCCAGTTAACCATATGGCAAATGCACAGTGACTTTGCAAGAGTGAGAAACATCACCAAATGGACATTCTGGAATCAACCCAAACGAGCGATGGAGATGTACCAGAATCACTGCCAAGCCATCCCGAGTTCATCGGGCCAGTCAATTTGGCATTCCTGCACGAATTTTCAGTGACTTTGCAAAAGTGAGAAAACATTTGCAATATGTTTTAACAGTGAGGTACCATTACCAAAAGCGACATTCTGAAATCAACCCAAACGAGCGATGGAGAGGTACCAGAATCACTGCCAAGCCATCCCGAGTTCATCGGGCCAGTCAATTTGGCATTCCTGCATGATTTTTATAGCATGACAAATTGGTGATGGTGACTGCCAAGTTAACCATATGGCAAATGCACAGTGACTTTGAAAGAGTGAGAAACATCACCAAATGGACATTCTGAAATCAACCCAAACGAGCGATGGAGAGGTACCAGAATCACTGCCCAGCCATCCCGAGTTCATCGGGCCAGTCAATTTGGCATTCCTGCATGATTTTTATAGCATGACAAATTGGTGATGGTGAATGCCCAGTTAACCATATTGCAAATGCACAGTGACTTTGCAAAAGTGAGAAAACATAAACAAATGGACATGATGAAATCAACACCACGAGTGATTGAAAGGAACAACAATCACTGCCCGGCCATCCCGAGTTCATCAGGCCAGTCAATTTTGCATTTCTGAAGGATTTTTGAGCATGTCAAATTTCTTATGACATTTGGCCCCCACAAAACATATGCCTTATGCACAAGTAAAAAAAAAGAAAAACATTATGATAATAAAATATGACTAAAGTATGTTGATAAAGTTCTTATACGTGTGTAACTGACCCCTTAGGGGCCCCTGTTTTGAGATTCAGCATTGCGGACCCTTCAGGAAGCTCAGGATCCAGTTGCAGGGGGAGGTGGTCAGTCCCAGGGTCCAGAGCTTGGTGATTAGCTTGGTGATTAGTCTATGCAGCATTCTCAAATTGTTTTTTCCCCTCTTGTTCAGCTGGGAGAGGGCATTGTGAAATGCAGTTGAGATTGCGTCATCTGTTGATCTGTAATGGCAGTATTCAAATTGGGCTGGGTTGAGGGTGTCTGGTATGATGGTGTTGATGTGTGTCATGACCAGCCTTTCAATGCACTTCATAATTACAGATGTGAGTACTACAGGGTCTATAGTTGTAAAGTCAGGTTACCTGGGAGTTCTTGGGAACAGGGACAATGTTGATAATCTTGTGTCGTGTTGAGATTACAGACTGGAACAAGGAGAGATTGAACATTTCAGTGAAGGCACTTGCCAACTGGTTTGCGCACGCTCTGAGAATTGCAATGCAAAAACAGGGATTCAACACAGCCTGAATACACAGAACCCATTTTTTCGGTATTCACAGACTCCCCGTTTTCCATCTGTGTAGAGGAACATCACTTGATGTATATGGCTCTGCTCAGGCACTATTGTTACCTGTTCCCGGATGCTACTTTCCAGGTGAGCGAGAAGTGCGGGTAGAGCACATTTTTACCATGCTCACCAAAAGGACATTCGTGCCTAATAGGAAAAAAGTACAGGGTTGGAACAAACATTGCTTACATACAATATGAATGTCCATACTAAAGTATGCGGCTGAATTATGGGAAAGAGGATAATGTTGGGCTTTAGCAGTTATTTTGGCCTAGCATTAGCTGCGTAATGCATAGTCACACAACAGACATTCACCTCTAAATCTCACTTACATTATAACAATGGGAAATGCATATTGCACAACTTGTGCATGTAAATGTGTCATGGCCTTAGTAGTGTGTGTGTGTGCATATGTGTGTATTGTGTGTGTGGGTGTGTGCTCTCACTGAAGGCATCCAATACATGCATCTGCCTGTTTGCTGCAACGCTATGCTCAACCTTGCCCAAGGTTAATCTGTCACTCTTGGTGTGTATTTGCATTCATTCTTATCTGCACCTAACCACTCAGCTGACTGTCTATCTACCCAATCCACCGCTCAAACTTAATCGTCTTTGTACATTATAGATGAGCCTCCAACAAAGTGCAGTCCTAATTCTATTTGATAGTTCACATCCACAGTCTCCAGGACCCATTGTGACTTACAGTGTGAGGCTGAGAGGTCAACATTGCAGTAGTATTGTGGAGGTGAACCAAACTCTTGAACAGACAAGTTAACAATGTTCTGAGTCTCTGGGGAGAAAGAGGGCAGTGGGGAGCCTCTTCAGTGGATGGGGACTCACAATGTGTCTCTGTCAGCATTGACTGTTAGAACTGAAAGGAGCAGACCAACCGACCTATCTACACTCTCTGGTGATGCCATCTTGACAGATTGAAACTCTCTGTGTTTCTGGCCAGCCGATGGTCACAGAGAAAGCTGGAGGACCATAGGGACGTTTCTAATAATCAATGAGAAAATACTGTCTTCTTTAATGAGAGGACTCTCTCTCACAGTCACAGACAGCATGCACACACACACAGGCGCACACATACGCATGTGCACACACACTCAGGCAGATAGGCTTTATGATGTCTCTATGTTTAGAGAGGACGTCCGACTGGCGTAGCAGTCGGACGCCCTGTCGTGTCGTGTCCCTTGTATATAAAGTTTTTTTATTGTTTTTTTATAGTTTTTATTTTTATTTTTAAACATATTCTTCTTCGCATATCTTTTAAAACATTTTGCGAAACCTCAACATCTAAATACTCTCCTGCAACCCGCCTCACCCAATATAGCGTGGATCTGCTTTTTTTCTAAAGTGTATATATATTTACTTTGGATCCGGAACCCCTCAACTGAAGCTAGCCAGCTAACTACCAGCTATCAGTCAGCAAACCATTGCTAGTGGTCTTCAGCTAACCTTTAGCTCGGAAAGCTCTCGCCAGTTCGAACAACGCGACTCTAACCAGAGCATAACGGACCTATTATTTGTATTTTTATTTTTATCTCCGGATTCCCACCGCAAACGGAACATTCTCATCTGGATCTTCACAACTAGCTCCTGGCTAGCGATTCCATCCACTGAGCTTGAAGCTAGCCCGGCCAGAGCTCCTGTGCTACCACCGAAGCATACTCCTGGGCTACAATATCAGGACCCACGACCGGTCTATCGATGTCACCGCATGAAGAGGCATAAACAGACTCAACCCCTTGCTATCTGCTTGTTAGCTAACTGCTAGCTTGTTTAGCCCCGGCCTACTAACTGTTAGCTTGTTAGCACAGGCCTGCTAACTGTCTGAATCGCCGCATCCCCAGCCAGCCCAACCACTCACTGGACCCATATTTACTTTCAATCTGCTGTTATTTTTAATTTTTAGAACACATTCAAGAACCTCCAGAAGCTAACTAGCTACAAGCTATTTAGCCATGGTTAGCCACTGCTAGCGGCTTTACCTTCTGCACCTTATGCTTCCCTGCCCCATCCACCGCTGCCCCCTGGACACTGATCACCTGGCTACATAGCTGATGCATGCTGGACTGTCCATTAATCACGGTACTCCATTCTGCTTGTTTATGTTTTATCTGTCGGCCCCAGCCGCATTCAGTCTCTGTGTGTAGTTAATCCGACCCTCCCTGCCTAGTCAACGCCATTTTACCTGCTGTTGTTGTGCTAGCTGATTAGCTGTTGTTGTCTCACCTACTGTTTTAGCTAGCTCTCCCAATTCAACACCTGTGATTACTGTATGCTTCCCTATATGTCTCTCTCAAATGTCAATATGCCTTGTATACTGTTGTTCAGGTTAGTTATCATTGTTTTAGTTTACAATGGAGCCACTAGTTCCACTCCTCATACCCCTGGCACCCCCTTTGTCCCACCTCCCACACATGCAGTGACCTCACTCATTACAACCAGCATGTCCAGAGATGCAACCTCTCTCATCATCACCCAGTGCCTGGGTTTACCTCCGCTGTACCCTCACCCCACCATACCCCTGTCTGCGCATTATGCCCTGAATATATTCTACCACGCCCAGAAATCTGCCCCTTTTATTCTCTGTCCCCACCGCTCTAGGCGACCAGGCGACCATAGCCTTTAGCCGCACCCTCATACTACTCCTCCTCTGTTCTGCGGGTGATGTGTAGGTAAACCCAGGCCCTGCATGTCCCCAGGCACCATCATTTGTTGACTTCTGTGATCGAAAAAGCCTTGGTTTCATGCATGTCAACATCAGAAGCCTCCTCCCTAAGTTTGTTTTACTCACTGCTTTAGCACACTCTGCTGACCCTGATGTCCTTGCCGTGTCTGAATCCTGGCTCAGGAAGGCCACCAAAAAGTCTGAGATTTCCAAACCCAACTATAACATTTTTCGTCAAGATAGAACTGCCAAAGGGGGAGGAGTTTCAGTCTACTGCAGAGAGAGCCTGCAAAGTAATGTCATACTTTCCAGGTCCATACCCAAACAGTTCGAACAACTAATCTTAAAAATTACTCTCTCCAGAAATAAGTCTCTCACTGTTGCCGCCTGCTACCGACCTCCCTCAGCTCCCAGCTGTGCACCAGACACCATTTGTGAACTGATCACCCCCCATCTAGCTTCAGAGTTTGTTCTGTTAGGTGACCTACAATGGGATATGCTTAACACCCCGGCAGTCCTACAATCTAAGCTAGATGCCATCAATCTCACACAAATCATCAAGGAACCCACCAGATACAACCCTAAATCTCTAAACAAGGGCACCCTCATAGACATCATCCTGACCAACTGGCCCTCCAAATACACCTCCGCCGTCTTCAACCAGGATCTCAGCGATCACTGCCTCATTGCCTGTATCCGCTACGGAGCCGCAGTCAAACGACCACACCTCATCACTGTCAAACGCTCCCTAAAACACTTCTGTGAGCAGACCTTTCTAATCGACCTGGCCTGGGTATCCTGGAAGGACATTGACCTCATCCGGTCAGTTGAGGATGCCTGGTTATTCTTTAAAAGTAACTTCCTCACCATTTTAGATAAGCATGATCGGTTCAAAAAATGCAGAACTAAGAACAGATAATGCACTAGGTTCACTCCAGACCTGACTGCCCTCGACCAGCACAAAAACATCCTGTGGCAGACTGCAATAGCATCGAATAGTCCCCGTGATATGCAACTGTTCAGGGAAGTCAGGAACCAATACACTCAGTCAGTCAGGAAAGCTAAGGCCAGTTTCTTCAGGCAGAAATTTGCATCCTGTAGCTCCAACTCCAAAAGGTTCTGGGACACTGTGAAGTCCATGGAGAACAAGAGCACCTCATCCCAGCTGCCCACTGCACTGAGGCTAGGTAACACGGTCAGCACCGATAAATCCATGATTATCGAAAACTTCAACAAGCATTTCTCAACGGCTGGCCATGCCTTCCGCCTGGCTACTCCAACCTCGGCCAACAGATCCGCCCCCCCGCAGCTACTCGCCCAAGCCTCTCCAGGTTCTCCTTTACCCAAATCCAGATAGCAGATGTTCTGAAAGAGCTGCAAAACCTGGACCCATACAAATCAGCTGGGCTTGACAATCTGGACCCTCTATTTCTGAAACTATCCGCCGCAATTGTCGCAACCCCTATTACCAACCTGTTCAACCTCTCTTTCATATCGTCTAAGATCCCCAAGGATTGGAAAGCTGCCGCAGTCATCCCCCTCTTCAAAGGGGGAGACACCCTGGACCCAAACTGTTACAGACCTATATCCATCCTGCCCTGCCTATGCCCTGCCTATCTAAGGTCTTCGAAACCAAGTCAACAAACAGGTCACTGACCATCTCGAATCACACCGTACCTTCTCCGCTGTGCAATCGGGTTTCCAAGCCGGTCACGTGTGCACCTCAGCCACGCTCAAGGTACTAAACGATATCATAACGGCCATCGATAAAAGACAATACTGTGCAGCCGTCTTCATCGACCTTGCCAAGGCTTTCGACTCTGTCAATCACCATATTCTTATCAGCAGACTCAGTAGCCTTGGTTTCTCTGATGACTGCCTTGCCTGGTTCACCAACTACTTTGCAGACAGAGTGCAGTGTGTCAAATCGGAGGGCATGCTGTCCGGTCCTCTGGCAGTCTCTATGGGGGTGCCACAGGGTTCAATTCTTGGACCGACTCTTTTCTCTGTATATATCAATGATGTTGCTCTTGCTGCAGGCGATTCCCTGATCCACCTCTACGCAGACGACACCATTCTATATACTTCCGGCCCGTCCTTGGACACTGTGCTATCTAACCTCCAAACAAGCTTCAATGCCATACAACACTCCTTCCGTGGCCTCCAACTGCTCTTAAACGCTAGTAAAAACCAAATGTATGCTCTTCAACCGTTCGCTGCCTGCACCTGCACGCCTGACTAGTATCACCACCCTGGATGGTTCCTATGTGGACATCTATAAGTACCTAGCTGTCTGGCTTGACTGTAAACTCTCCTTCCAGACTCATATCAAACATCTCCAATCGAAAATCAAATCCAGAATCGGCTTTCTATTCCGCAACAAAGCCTCCTTCACTCATGCCTACCGATCCTCGACTTCGGCGACGTCATCTACAAAATAGCTTCCAACACTCTACTCAGCAAACTGGATGCAGTTTATCACAGTGCCATCCGTTTTGTCACTAAAGCACCTTATTCCACCCACCACTGCGACTTGTATGCTCTAGTCGGCTGGCCCTCGCTCCATATTCGTTGCCAGACCCACTGGTTCCAGGTCATCTACAAGTCCATGCTAGGTAAAGCCCCGCCTTATCTCAGGTCACTGGTCACGGTGGCAACACCCACCCGTAGCACGCGCTCCAGCAGGTATATCTCACTGATCATCCCTAAAGCCAACACCTCATTTGGCCGCCTTTCGTTACAGTTTTCTGCTGCCTGTGACTGGAACGAATTGCAGAAATCGCTGAAGTTGGAGACTTTTATCTCCCTCACCAACTTCAAACATCTGCTATCTGAGCAGCTAACCGATCGCTGCAGCTGTACATAGTCTTATCGGTAAATAGCCCACCCAATTATACCTACCTCATCTCCATACTGTTTTTATTTATTTACTTTTCTGCTCTTTTGCACATCAATATCTCTACCTGTACATGACCATCTGATCATTTATCACTCCAGTGTTAATCTGCAAAATTGTAATTATTCGCCTACCTCCTCGTGCCTTTTGCACACAATGTATATAGACCCTTTTCTTCTACTGTGTTATTGACTTGTTTATTGTTTACTCAATGTGTAACTCTGTGTTGTCTGTTCACACTGCTGTGCTTTATCTTGGCCAGGTCGCAGTTGCAAATGAGAACTTGTTCTCAACTAGCCTACCTGGTTAAATAAAGGTGAAATAAAAAATAAAATAAAAAATAAATGTATATGGGTAAATCCATTTGAATTCAATCACTTTTTGACAGCACCCCTTTTGGATTGAAAGAAACATTCCATACATATAATTTCACCTTTTATAACGTCAATTATCTAAAAAACACAAACTCTTTCATATTCACATTATCTGAGGTTCTTGTAATGTGTCCGCCATTGGTTGAGACACAGCATGATCTTGAATACAGGATGGGTGTCATGTTTTGGCTTGTAAATGTGCTCCTGTGTGGCGCAGCGGTCTAAGGCACTGCATCTCAGTGCTAGACGAGTCACTTCAGACACCCTGGTTGAAGTCCAGACTGTATCATAACCGGCTGTGATTGGGAGTCCAATAGGGCTTTAACAAAAAAGCTTGTACGAACTCGAACCCAGGGAAAAGAAACGCAGAGGTAAGGGTATATCCAGATATTTTACTTAGAGCCTTAACAGACACAAGACAATCGCACAAGAACACACTAGTAAAACATGAGCTCTAAGCACAGATACAGGCCAACTGAGGAACCTAAATAACAATGTGAACAGAGAAGGTGATTAAACACAGGTGAATCCAATAAGTAAACATCAGGGTAACCTGGAAACTATAAAACAAGGTAAGGGTAGCCTAAGGAGACAACAATCAAATATAAATATATATATTCTCACCCATCTACACACAAAACCCCATAATGGCTAAGTTAAAACATGTTTTTATATTGAAAAGGAATAAAGTAATGTCTCATTTACATAAGTATTCACACCCCTGAGTCAATACTTTGCAGAAGCACCTTTGGTAGCGATTACAGTGAGTCTTTCTAGGTAAGTCTCTCAGAGCTTTCCACATTTGGATTGTGCAACAATTGCCCAGCATTCTTCAAGCTCTGTCACATTAGTTGTTGATCACTGCTAGACAACAACTTTCATGTCTTGCCACAAGATTTCCAAGTAGTTTTACATTAAACTCAGCCACTCAGGAACATTCACTGTCTTCTTGGTAAGAAACTCCATTGTAAATGTGGCCTTGTGTTTTAGGTAATTGTCCTGCTGAAAGGTGAATTTATCTCCCAGAGTCTGGTGGAAAGCAGACTCAACCATATTTTGCCTGTACTTAGCTCCATTCTGTTTCTTTTTATCTTGAAAAACTCCCCAGTCCTTAATGATTAAATGCATACAAATAATGTGATCCAGCCACCACTCTGCTTGAAAATATGGAGAGTGGTACTCAGTAATGTGTTGTATTTGATATGCCCCAAACATAACACTTTGTACTCAGTACCACATTTTTTGCAGTATTTCTTCAGTGACTTTTTGCAAACAGCTGCATGTTTTGGAATATTGTTATTTTGTACAGGCTTCCTTCCTTTCCATCTGTCAATTACGTTAGTATTGTGGAGTAACGGCAATGTTGTTGATCCATCCTTAGTTTTCTCCTTTCACAGCCATTAAACTCTGTAACTGTTTTAAAGTCACCATTGGCTCATAGTGAAATCACTGAGAGATTTCCTTCCTCTCCGGCAACGGAGTTCGGAAGAATGCACACTTTCTTTGTTGTGAATGGGTGTATTGATATACAGTGCCTTGCGAAAGTATTCGGCCCCCTTGAAATTTGCGACCTTTTGCCACATTTCAGGCTTCAAACATAAAGATATAAAACTGTATTTTTTTTTGAAGAATCAACAACAAGTGGGACACAATCATGAAGTGGAACGACATTTATTGGATATTTCAAACTTTTTTAACAAATCAAAAACTGAAAAATTGGGCATGCAAAATTATTCAGACCCCTTAAGTTAATACTTTGTAGCGCCACCTTTTGCTGCGATTACAGCTGTAAGTCGCTTGGGGTATGTCTCTATCAGTTTTCCACATCGAGAGACTGAAATCTTTTCCCATTCCTCCTTGCAAAACAGCTCGAGCTCAGTGAGGTTGGATGGAGAGCATTTGTGAACAGCAGTTTTCAGTTCTTTCCACAGATTCTCGATTGGATTCAGGTCTGGACTTTGACTTGGCCATTCTAACACCTGGATATGTTTATTTTTGAACCATTCCATTGTAGATTTTGCTTTATGTTTTGGATCATTGTCTTGTTGGAAGACAAATCTCCGTCCCAGTCTCAGGTCTTTTGCAGACTCCATCAGGTTTTCTTCCAGAATGGTCCTGTATTTGGCTCCATCCATCTTCCCATCAAGTTTAACCATCTTCCCTGTCCCTGCTGAAGAAAAGCAGGCCCAAACCATGATGCTGCCACCACCATGTTTGACAGTGGGTATGGTGTGTTCAGGGTGATGAGCTGTGTTGCTTTTACACCAAACATAACGTTTTGTATTGTTGCCAAAAAGTTCCATTTTGGTTTCATCTGACCAGAGCACCTTCTTCCACATGTTTGGTGTGTCTCCCAGGTGGCCTGTGGCAAACTTTAAACGACACTTTTTATGGATATCTTTAAGAAATGGCTTTCTTCTTGCCACTCTTCCATGAAGGCCAGATTTGTGCAATATACGACTGATTGTTGTCCTATGGACATAGTCTCCCACCTCAGCTGTAGATCTCTGCAGTTCATCCAGAGTTATCATGGGCCTCTTGGCTGCATCTCTGATCAGTCTTCTCCTTGTATGAGCTGAAAGTTTAGAGGGACGGCCAGGTCTTGGTAGATTTCCATTGGTCTGATACTCCTTCCATTTCAATATTATTGCTTGCAGAGTGCTCCTTGGGATGTTTAAAGCTTGGGAAATCTTTTTGTATCCAAATCCGGCTTTAAACTTCTTCACAACAGTATCTCGAACCTGCCTGGTGTGTTCCTTGTTCTTCATGATGCTCTCTGCGCTTTTAACTGACCTCTGAGACTATCACAGTGCAGGTGCATTTATACGGAGACTTGATTACACACAGGTGGATTGTATTTATCATCATTAGTCATTTAGGTCAATATTGGATCATTCAGAGATCCTCACTGAACTTCTGGAGAGAGTTTGCTGCACTGAAAGTAAAGGGGCTGAATAATTTTGCACGCCCAATTTTTCAGTTTTTGATTTGTTAAAAAAAGTTTGAAATTTCCAATAAATGTCGTTCCACTTCATGATTGTGTCCCACTTGTTGTTGATTCTTCACAAAAAAATACAGTTTTATATCTTTATGTTTGAAGCCTGAAATGTGGCAAAAGGTCGCAAAGTTCAAGGGGGCCGAATACTTTCGCAAGGCACTGTACTATCCAAAGTGTCATTAATTACTTCAACATGCTCAAGGGGATATGTATGTTTTACCCATCTACCCTTCTTTGCGAGTCATTGGAAAACCTCCCTGATCTTTTGTAATTGAATCTGTTTGAAAATCACTGCTTGACTGAGGGAACTTACAGATAACTATATGTGTGGTGTACAAAGATGAAGCAGTCATTCAAAAATCCTATTAAAAACTATTATTGCACACCAAGTGAGTCCATGCAACCTAGTGTATTTTGTAACTTGTTAAGCAAATTTTTACTCCAGAACTTATTTAGGCTTGCCATAAGAAAGTGTTTGAATACTTGTTGACTCATGACATTTCAGCTTTGAATTAATTTATTAGTAAACAATTTGAAAAACATAATTCCACTTTGTCATTATGGGGTGTCGTGCCTAGGCCAATGACAAAAGCAATCCTAAATTGATTCTATTTTAAATTCAGGCTGAAACACAACACAATTTGAAAAAAGTCAAGCGGTGTGAATACTTTCTGAAGGCTTTCTTCCATCACACACAGCGCCCCTGAAAAGCCGCAGTTGATCGTTTTTAGACATTCTAGACACTGTGTCGTATACAAAAGCTTTATCTTTGAAATAACCTACAAATGGAATGGAAGCACCATTGAGATTTACAGAGCAGGCGTCTTTGCTGTCTTCAGTTAAATCATTCATTTTCAATGCCCTTATTCATGTCTCAAGTCCCCCTACAGTATTTGCACAATCTTCTAGCCCCTAAGACTTGCCTACGGTAGGTACATGCCCCTTTTCCAGCCCTTTACCAGGTATATACTTTCTGACATGTTAATCTACAGTTGGAAGTCTCTACCCAGTGGCTGTCATCCTGTCACATTTCCATATGTACAGTAACTGAAAGGGATGCATGGCTGGTCTAGTGCATCTAGCTCAGGAGACCCGGTGGGTTGTCATCTAGCATTGTTCGTGTCTGTAACATTGAGGTTGATCATCTTTGTTATCCTTGGGTCTTCATGGTTCATAGTTACTCTCTTACAGTATGTGTCACCTCTCCACACTGTAAATGTTCTTCATCAGTCCTTTAGAAATCAATATTATTGTCAGTATTTTTTATGTTATTGTAGCGATCCTTGCTATATACACTCATTACCCAGTTTATTAGTACCAGGTACCAGGTACCAGTACCCCCCCTTTGCCTCCAGAACAACCTGAATTCTTCGGGGCAAAGTCACAATGCTCAAATGGTATCAAGGGACCTAACAGTGTTCCAGGAAAACATCCCCAATCCATTATACCACTATCACCAACCTGTACCGTTGACACCAGGCAGGATGGGGCCATAGACTTATGATGCTTATACCAAATCCTGACTCAGCATGACACAATAGGAACTGCAATTTGTCACACCAGGCAACGTTTTTCCACTCCTCAATTTTCCACGAGTTGTGTGTTCCGAGATGCAGTTCTGCACACCACTGTTGTACTGCGCATTATTTGCCTGTTTGTGGCCCGCCTATTATTTTTATACGATTCTTGCCATTCTCCTTCAACCTCTCATTAACGAGTGGTTTTTGCCCACACGACTGCTGCTGTCTGGTTATTTGTTTGTTGCATCATTCTCGGTAAACCCTGTAATGCGTGAAAAGCCCAGGAGACTGTCAGTTTCTGAGACACTGGAACCGGCGCGCCTGGCACTGATCATACCACGCGCAAAGTCAATTAGGTCATTCATTTTGCCCATTCTAACGTTCAATCGAACAGTAACTGTATGCCTTGATGCCTGTCTGCATGCTTTATATAGAAAGCCATGGCCCCCGTGACACTGTCTGTAGGAGCAAACCAGTTATGTGAACGGGGTGATGTACCTAATAAACTGTCCACTGAGTTTAAGTTACGTTACAATTCCCACCAAGTGGGCTAACACTATTGGCATGATTCATAACATTTTTGTCTTTCACACCAGAGACACAGGTTCGCTTCCTTTCCACGCCGTTTACTAAATGGGTGTAGGAAGTTGGGTGACAGCCATCGGCAATCGACAGTTGTGTAAAGTACTTAAGTAAAAGTACTGCTTAAGTAGTTTTTAGGGTATCTGTGCTTTACTTTTTATATTTTTGACAGCTTTTACTTTTACTCCATTACATTCCTAAATAAAATTATATACTTTTTACTTCATACATTTTCCCTGACACCCAAAACTACTTGTTACATTTAGAATGCCTAGTAGGACAGAATAATTGTCCAATTCACACACTTGTCAAGAGAACATATCTATCCCTACTGCCCTTGATCTGGCTGACTCACAAAACACAAATGTGACCCGAATCAGGAAAGTAGGCATATGTCCCAAGTCATGACTTCACTGGAGAGCCATTTGAACATAAAACATATTCTTTATCAAAACACATTTTTTGGGCAGAAATGCCTTCTCGAACATGTCAACATTCATGTGCCTTAATAACAAACGTGTATACCATCTGTAAATACAAATAAAATGGTTCAATTACGAGCCTTGTTGGTTAACCTGTTACATCTATGGGGGCGCTATTTAACTTTTGGATAAAAAGACGTGCCCGTTTTAAGCGCAATATTTTGTCACAAAAAGATGCTTGACTATGCATATAATTGATAGCTTTGGAAGGAAAACACTCTGACGTTTCCAGAACTGCAAAGATATTGTCTGTGAGTGCCCCAGAACAGATGCTACAGGCAAAACCAAGATAAAACTTCAACCCGGAAATGAGTAGGATTTTTGAGGCTCTGTTTTTCATTGTCTCCTTATATGGCTGTGATTGCGCAAGGAATGAGCCTGCCCGATCTATCGTTTCCCCAAGGTGTCTGCAGCATTGTGACGTATTTGTAGGCATATCATTGGAAGATTGACCATAAGAGACTACATTTGCCAGGTGTCCGCCCGGTGTCCTCCGTCGAAATTGGTGCGTCATCTTAAACTGCACGTCTTTTTACAAGCGATTCACCGGAGAAAGGAGACTACCACGAACATATATCAATGAAGAGATATGTGAGAAACACATTGAGGATTGATTCTAAACAGCGTTTGCAGTGTTTCAGTCGATATTATGGAGTTAATTTGGAAAACAGTTCGCCGTTTTGATGACTGAATGTACGTTTTTTTTTGGTACCCAAACGTGATGTACAAAACGGAGCGATTTCTCCTACACAAAGAATCTTTCAGGAAAAACTGAACATTTACTATGTAACTGAGAGTCTCCTCATTGAAAACATCCGAAGTTCTTCAAAGGTAAATGATTTTATTTGAATCCTTTTCTGTTTTTTGTGCAAATGTTGCCCGCTAAATGCTACGCTAAATGCTACGCTAGCTAACAAAACTCTTACACAAATGCTTGTTTTGCTATGGTTCAAAAGCATATTTTGAAAATCTGAGATGACAGTGTTGTTAAGAAAAGGCTAAGCTTGAGAGCTAGCACATTCATTTCATTTCATTTGCGATTTTCATAAATAGTTAACGTTACGTTGTGCTAATGAGCTTGAGTCTATAACTGGATACAGGTTTTTTTCATAGCCAAACGTGAACAAAACAGAGCGATTTGTCCTACACAAATAATATTTTTTTGAAAAACTGAACATTTGCTATCTAACTGAGAGTCTCCTCATTGAAAACATCTGAAGTTCTTCAAAGGTAAATTATTTTATTTGAATGATTTTCTTGTTTTTGTGAAAATGTTGCTGGCTGAATTCTAGGCTTATAGCTTTGCTAGCTATCAACACTCTTACACAAATGCTTGTTTAGCTATGGTTGAAAAGCATATTTTGAAAATCTGAGATGACAGTGTTGTTAACAAAAGTCTAAGCTTGAGAGCAAATATATTTATTTCATTTCATTTGCGATTTTCATGAATAGTTAACGTTGCATTATGCTAATGAGCTTGAGGCTATAAATAGAATCCCGGATCCGGGATTGCTCGACGCAAGAAGTTAAGCCATAGAAAAAGTGGCCAAACCTTCCCACTAGCCATCAAGTTTTGAAATAATTGGAATTAGAGTATGATAGCTGAAGAGATGGAGAACACACCTGTCTCCAGATTACAACTTCAAACTTAGAGCAACCATGGTATGGCGTTCCTGACAGGGAGAAGTGTCCATGATAAATGTTTATACAGGTAAGATAGTCTAGCATTAGCTAGCTACATTTTCAGATATGACATGCTTCTGATTTTCACAGAAAGTGGTTTCATTTCAAGCTAGTGTACTTTTAGCTAGCTAGCTAAAGTTAGTTGGTTGGCTTCCTAGCATAAGTTAGTATTCATTTCCCAGAGCTCTTTGCTTTTCTAGTTAGAGCCTAATGTTAGGCAGTGATGGCACTTTGTTCATTGTTGTTTAACTAGCCAACTTTAGCTGGCTGGCTCGTTAGCTAACTTTACGTGACGTGTGTACAATACCCGTTGAATTTGGCCGGTGTCTGCAAAAAAGTGGAATGCAATTGTTGCCAGCAGAGCTTGTTAGGCTGTTTTCATGTTATCCAGAGGTAAACAAATCATCGGCCAGGGCGTCAAGTGTGCGAAATGAGATTAGTAGGGCTAAAGCTTAAGAGAGTGTGAACGATGCAGAATGGGTGTAGACAAAGGAGCTCTTCACTAGATACCAAAACATTCACTTTTCTCAAATGTGAGTTTACAAGTTGATCTACTTTCACAGCAGAATTACTTTCCCTTTGTTCCTCAAATGCAGTTTATGATATATCATATATCATATATCATCTCTACTTTTATCCAATGTAAAAAAAACACCATTTCACATTTTGCTGCATAAGACCGAATCCAGGTTGTGAGTCACAAATGTGTAGTTTGTGTGAGTGTGCCCCTGGCTATCTGTACATTTTAAAAACAAGAAACTTGTGCTGTCTGTTTTGTTTAATGTAAGACATTTTAAATTATTTTAAATTTTACTTTTGATACTTAAGTGTATTTTAGCAATTACGTTTACTTTTGATACTTAAGTAGATTTAAAACCAATTACTTTTTGTATTTATTCAAGTAGTAGTTTATTTGGTAATTTCTTATGAAGGTATCTTTGCTTTATCTCAAGTATGACAATTGGGTACCTTTTCCATCACTGGCCATTGGAACACCCGGACATGTGAGGGGCTGAAGTTAGTCGAAGCACGGGGATGTGCCTTCCCATTCGGAGAGGGCAGTGTAACGAGCCTCACTATATGAGCTGCCCGGGTTCACTACCTTACCCAGTCATTCACTACATTATGATACTGTAGGCCTATAGTACAGTCAATACGTGCTTATGAGAGTATAACTGGAAAGGAAATGTCATAATCAAAAACATACATTAATATGTCGGAATAAGTCTGCTGTTGAAGGATTATCCTCGCTATTGCCAGAAATGTTGGATAAAAGATGGATGACAACTAAAATACTGTTTTCCTTGTTGTCACGCCCTGATCTGTTTCACCTGTTCTTGTGCTTGTCTCCACCCCCTCCAGGTGTCGTCCATTTTCCCCACTTATCCCCTGGGTATTTTTACCTGTGTTTTCTGTCTGTCTTTGCCAGTTTGTCAAGCCAACCAGCATTTTTGTGTCAGCTCCGGCTTTTCTCTCTTTTCTCATCCTCCTGTTTTTTTACCCTTGCCTGTCCTGACCCTGTACCCACCTGCCTGACCCCGAACCTGCCTGCCATCCTGTACCTTTGCTCCATCTCTGGATTACCGAGCTCTGCTTGACCTGACCCTGAGCTTGCCTGCCATCCTGTTCCTTAGCCTCTGTTGCTGTAATAAACATTGTTACTTCGACACGGTCTGCATCTGGGGCTTACCTTGATTCCTGATACTTGTGTTGATTTGCAAGGGGTGCAAGGCTTTGATAATCAGAATTAAATCTATCTCGCTTGAAGCATATCATCGCCAGAGGTAAAATATTGTCCAGATGTGAGCTAGCCAGATCTTCCTTTCGGAAATGGGCTCCTCCTTGTCCCGGCGTGGGCAAAATCACCAAAATGGAGGAAGTACTTGCTAGGCTAATCCCTCTGCAGTCAGTGCAGGCCAGAGCCATTTAGGTGGCCATGGAGAATCCAGTTTCAAGCCAACCTGCCTCCAGTTTATATGTTGTAGATGGCCAAGAATTAATTTAATGAATTATTGTAATGTTTGTTCTATTAATTAAATGTGGATGGATATGACACTTTTTTTACCATAATTTGTTTTTCCAGAGCAGAGACTCAAATCTTGACTGTCTTTATGAGTTTTCTTCTCTTTAGCTTATTCTTTTAAAGATTGGTCATGTTTGTGTTTCACTGTTTTTCTCATAGTTTGGCTGTTCTCGTGTCCTTGTGTGTTTGGTCAAGTTTATGCTAGCTTCTCTGTCTGTGTTCATCCTTGCAGGTATGTTTGCACATATACAGCATTTTTGCATGTGTTTGTAGCTGTGTAAACATAGTGATGTGTCTTGACAGCTTTTACTGTGATGTGCATGTTTGTGTATAAAGTAACATACAAACCCCAAGTGCTTGTCTTTGCATGTATTTTTTCCTGCATGTATTTAAGCATGTGTGTGTCTATGTGAGAGAGGCCCTCTCCTGTATCTGTTAGCCTCATTAGCAAATTCCCTGTTCTAAATGGCAGTGTTTGATATGGCAAGCGCTGTTCAAACCTTGTGTTGGGCATGTAATAATGAATGTTTAATGCAGGTTGGGCCCAAATGATCCATCAATTACGTTTAGGTCCTAATTACTGAGCCAGAAATGTATTCAAATTAGTTCATTATCAGTCTGATCAGGAAGCACAGACTTAGCAAACTGTTCCAGGTTCCGTACATATTTTGATGCATAATTTCAGTCAATTACCAGTTCTTTCTAAGATCACAGGCCTGGATTGCTTTTGCCTGTTAGTGGGCCATGTTTTTCTCTGTGGTTTCCACAGAGTTCAGACTGTCAGGTAGCTGAATACATCACTCTCACACACACTGGAATGAAATTGGGTAGCCCTGACACCGCTCCCATTCTCAGAATGGCTCTGCGACAGTAATCTGATTCCAGTCTGTAAAGGAGCTCTAATACACTCATTAGGCCACTACAATGAGAGGAAATTGAGTGAAAGGCAGGAATTTTGGGATACACACTTTTGAGTGGCAAATGTAGCTTAGGGGTTCCTTTTCCACTTGATTTCTAGCCTAGATGGCGAGTTTGGCAGATAATCTCTGGATATCTTTTTTATCCTGTCTTCATTAGCATCACCTTGTTTTCCTGGCATGTTTTGGCTTAGTTATAGCAATATCCAACAAGGACACTTGGGAGATTCCTTCAAAAATAACGTGCCCCTCTGTCTAGCTAGGGGTCACGCGAGGTGAAGATGAAACAGTCAGCCTGCCGTCTTTCCCATAAAAAAAGTAATAATTAAAATCCACCCTAATTGGGTATCATCTCCCCTTCCGATGATAATTAACGCAGCATCACTTTTAAGATGCTGAGGAAATATGGTAATCAACTGTTAATATATGACTGGCCAGAGTGCAGGACTGGAACATATCGGGTTCATTTGAGTTAATTGCTTAGAGTTTTTTGTTTACTTCTGGGATATTTGTGCTCCAGCCCCCAAAAGGTGAATTCAAATAATTAATTTTACAGTAAGTTTCTGTGAGATGATGTGTAAACACAAAGTGCTGTCCAGTGTGTATTTTAGAGATGGAATGTATATATTTAAATTATCCTGGCCAAATTTTTGCAAATACTCCTCAATCTGTTATTAAAACAGCATTATGTAACTTTTAATTGTGTTCTATGTTCATCAGCTCAAATTATTTTCTAGTTGTTATACAATATGATTCAACAGTAACAATAATGCACATCCAGCCTTCCTGAAAACTGCTGTATTTGATTTCCCTGTTGGGTCAGATTTTCCAGCCAGATTTAGTAATGAATAATGAATGACAAGTTTACGCCACAAGCCCATTGGGTCAGTCTGAGACAAGGGGAAGATCTCAATTGCAACTCTTAGTGCCCCTCTCCTCGTTTCCTTCTCAAAACCGATTGGATGAGAGAGATGGAGGTCGCTCCACTCTGACCTTCTCGACGCATGGGAGAAGAGAGGACGCGAGGAGTATGCAATTGAGAATCATCCAGACACTGAACAGAAATTGGATGTTTATCAGTGGAGGCTCCTCAGAGGAGGAAGGAGAGGACCATCCTACTCAGTAAATTTCTGGAAAATAAATAAATTGTGAAACACTAAAAATATATACTTTATAGGTAAAACTACACAAAAAATATTCACCTCAGCAAATAACTGATTAAGAGAGACTGTTTTGCAATGAAGGTCTACAGTAACCTCAACAGCACTCTGTAGGGTAACACCATGGTGTAGACGTAGGACAGCTATTTTCCATCCTCCTCTGGGTACATTGAGTTCAATACATGGTTCTCACCCTCTTAAATACTGTAGAATTACACAGTAATTATGATGACTTCCGGAGGATATCCTCCAACCTATCAGAGCTCTTGCAGCATGAACTGACATGCTCATCCAATCAAAGGATCAGAGAACTAATCTAGTACTGATAGCATAAGCTTTAGCTAGCTAGCACTGCAGTGCATACAATGTGGTTAGTAGTTGACTCAAAGACAAAGACAGAAGTTGAACATTTTTGAAGAAATTCATTTCTTTAAAAAATGTACTATATTTTGTTGTATTTTTTTCACTTTAATTTACTTAGCTAGCTCAGGCAGCTTTTTTAGCCAACTCAACAACCTGACTCAAACAGAGAGGAATTCTATTTATGTTAGAGATCTGACTAATGCTATCCTACACTCGAACTCTTTCAAGTCAAGGTAAACTTTCGGTTTTATAAATGTATTGCCACCGGGGGGTGTAACTGCTACACTGCTTGCTGTACACTACTGTGTGATTGTACACATGGATTGGATTGTGAGTTTACTAACGTGTTAGTTCTACTAGCTATGTTGACTATGACGTTAGCTAATATGGTGACAATGATGTAGGCTGTGTGTAGCGGTTATGGTGTAAAGATTTGGCTTGGAGAGGCTTTTTTGCCTGGTCACAGACAGCTGTTGTGTTGTGTACTGAAGTCCACAAGCGAAGGGAAAATTTGAGAGGAGGAAAAAGCAAGTAGACATGATGATGCTGTTTGTATGACTGTTATGAAAGTGAGCTGTGTGTGCAGGTGATTAGTTGTGGATTCAATCTGCCAATTCTGTTGCAAAATGTTTCTTTAACAGAAGCAAACTGAACAAAACCAGGATGGAGCTACCCGAATTTGTCCAATATAAATTCTTGTTTTATTTGCAAAACAGAACATTTTGCAACTGTTATGACTAATTATTATAACTCTTCAAGATTTAACCCTTTTTTTCAATTTCCAATAACATACCCAAATCTAATTGCCTGTAGCTCAGGACCTGAAGCAAGCATATTCTTGATAACATTTGAAAGGAAGCACTTTGAAGTTTGAAATTAAAGTAGGAGAATATAACACATTAGATCTCACAAAAGATAACATGCGTTTTCTATACTTTTTGCATTTTAACTTGAAAATGTATTAATAAACCAATTAGGCAGATTTGGGCAACATTTTTAATAGAAATGCAATGGTTCATTGATTCAGTCTAAAACGTTGGTTATGCTAATTAGTGTCAGTTGATGACAATTCTCCCGGAGTAGTTCCAAGAGTTAAAACCAAATGCCGCCCCATGGGTCTCCTGATGGTGGCCGGCATATACTGTATATCTGTGGCAACGCATTTTGCATTGCGGTGATGTGACTTAGAAAGCTGTACCACTGGGGAGGACCCATCCAAAAAGTATCAAAATACAGAGAGGTGTTGGTAAAGGTATATACAGTCGAAGTCACCTTAGCCAAATACATTTAAACTCACTATTTCACAATTTTCCCATTTAATCATAGTCAAATTTCCCTGTCTTAGGGCAGTTAGGATCACCACTTTATATTAAGAATGTGAAATGTCAGAATAATAGTAGAGAAAAATATTTATTTAAGCTTTTATTTCTTTCATCACATTCCTAGTGGGTCAGACGTTTAAATACACTCAATTAGTATTTGGTAGCATTGCCTTTAACATTGTTTAACTTGGGTCAAACATTTTGGGTAGGCTTCCAAAAGTTTCCCACAATAAGTTGGGTAAATTTTGGCCCATTCCTCCTGAGAGAGCTGATGTAACTGAGTCAGTTTTGTTGGCCTCTTGTTTACATTCTTTCTTTATTGTAACCACAATGTCACAAATAATTGTTTTTACCTTTCCAATTACCAGCCACCAGTGGAAGTCTCCGGTGCACAACCGAACAAGAGGACAAGTACATTAGAGTGTTTAGTTTGAGAAAAAGATGCCTCACAAGTCCTCAACTGGCTGCTTCATTAAATAGTACCTGCAAAACACCGGTCTCAATGTCAACCGTAAAAGAGGCGACTCCGGGATTCAGTTGTGCAGCGGAGACTCCCACTGATGGCTGGTATGGCCATCAGCTGCATTAAGTTCTGCAGTGCATCTCCTTCTCATGGACTGCACCAGTTTTCCAGTTCTTGCTGTGAGACGTTACCCCACTCTTCCACCAAGGCACCTGCAAGTTCCCGGACATTTCTGGGGGGAATGGACTTAGCCCACACCCTCCGATCCAACAGGTCCCGCACGTGCTCAATGGGATTGAGATCCGGGCTCTTCACTGGCCATGGCAGAACACTGACATTCCTGTCTTGCAGGAAATCACGCACAGAACGAGCAGTATGGCTGGTGGCATTGTCATGCTGGAGGGTCATATCAGGATGAGCCTGCAGGAAGGGTAACTCATGAGGGAGGAGGATGTCTTCCCTGTAACGCACAGCATTGAGATTGCCTGCAATGACAACGAGCTCAGTCCAATGATGCTGTGAAACACTGCCCCAGACCATGATGGACCCTCCACCTCCAAATCGATCCCACTCCAGAGTACAGGCCTCGGTGTAACGCTCATTCCTTCGACGATGAACGCAAATTCAACCATCACCCCTGGTGAGTAGTCAGTGAAGAGCACATGTGCCAGTCCTGTCTGGTCCAGCGACGGTGGGTTTGTGCCCACAGGCAACATTGTTGCCGGTGATGTCTGGTGAGGACCTGCCTTACATCAAGCTCTCAGTCCAGCCTCTCTCAGCCTATTGCAGACTGTCTGAGCACTGATGGAGGGATTGTGCGTTCCTGTCACGCCCTGGTCGAAGTTTATTGTGTTTGTCTTTATTTATTTGGTCAGGCCAGGGTGTGACATGGGTTTAGTGTGGTGTGTTTTGTCTTGGGGTTTTGTTAGGTATTGGGTGTGGCTTAGTGGGGGTTATCTAGCATAGTATATGGCTGTCTGGAGTGGTTCTCAATCAGAAGCAGGTGTTTATCGTTGTCTCTGATTGGGAACCATATTTAGGCAGCCATATTCTTTGAGTATTTCGTGGGTGATTGTTCCTGTCTCTGTGTTCAACAAATAGGCTGTATAGGTTTTCACGTTATGTTTGTTGTTTTTGTATTGTTCGTTTTTTTGTCGTCATTAAACATGTATCAAAAATACCACGCTGCATTTTGGTCCGCTTCTCTTCCACCAGACGAAAGCCGTACAGTTCCTGTTGTAACTCGTGCAGTTGTTGTTGCCACCCTATACCAGTGTCGCAGGTGTGATGTTCGGATGTACCGATCATGTGCAGGTTTTACACTTGGTCTGCCTCTGGTGCTGTCTTAGGCATCTCACTGTACGGACATTGCAATTTATTGCCCTGGCCACATCTGTGACATTGTGACATCTGTGACTCATGCCTCCTTGCAGCATACCTAAGGTACATTCACGCAGATGAGCAGGGACCCTGGGCATCTTTCTTTTGTGTTTTTCAGAGTCAATAAAAAGGCCTCTTAAGTGTCCTAAGTGTTCATAACTGTGACATTAATTGCCTACCGTCTAAGGTGTTCGTGTCTGAGTGATTGTTCCACAGGTGCATGTTCATTAACCTCTTGAAACTCCCCATCCCGGATCCGGGATTGTGACTAAGCCTCAGGCTCATTAGCATAACGCAACGTTAACGATTTCTGAAAATCGCAAATAAAATTAAAATAATGCGTTTGCTCTCAAGCTTAGCCTTTTCTTAACAACACTGTCATCTCAGATTTTCAAAATATGCTTTTGAACCATAGAAATTGACTAATTTGTGTAAGAGTATGCAAAGCTAGCATAGCATTTTGTGTAGCATGTAGCACGCAACATTTTCACAAAAGCCAGATAACCAAATAAATAAAATCATTTACCTTTGAAGAGCTTCTGATGTTTTCAATGAGGAGACTCCCAGCCACATACCAAATGCGCAGTGTTTCCTGAAAGCGTCTGTGTGTAGGAGAAATCGTTCCGTTTTCTACATTGCGCCTGGCTACCGAAACGAACCGAAAATGCAGTCACCTACAACGTGAAACTTTTTCCGGATTAACTACATAATATCGACCGAAACATGGCAAACGTTGTTTGGAATCAATCCTCAAGGTGTTTTTTCACATATCTCTTCATTGACATGCAGTTCGTGGAAGCTTGCTTCTCTCTCTGTGCCCCATGGAAAAATACTGGCAGGTGACTTTTGCGCACCAATTTCGGCGCAGGACACCGGGCGGACACGTGGTAAATGTGGTCTCTTATGGTCAATCTTCCAACGATCTGCCTACAAATACGTCACAATGCTGCAGACACCTTGGGGAAACGACAGAAAGGGCAGACTCATTCCTCTTGCGTTCACAGCCATATAAGGAGATCATGAAAGACAGAGCCTCAAAAATCCTTGTCATTTCCTGGATGCCAAGTCATCTTGGTTTTGCCTGAAGCTCACGTTAAAGGGCACGCACAGAGAAGATATTTGTATTTCTGGACACGTCAGAGTGTTTTCTTTCGAACAGTAGCAATTATATGCATAGTCGAGCATCTTTTTGTGACAAAATATCTTGTTTAAAACGGGAACGTTTTTCTTCCAAAAATGAAATAGCGCCACCATAAGTGTAAGAGGTTAATTGTTCATTGAACAAGCATGGGAAACAGTGTTTAAACACTTTACAATGAAGATCTGTGAAGTTATTTAGATTTAAACAAACTATCTTTGAAAGACTGTTCTGAAAAGGGACGTTTCTTTTAATGCCGAGTTGATATGTAAAAGCTTGGTCAACATGTTTTATTTAAGTCCATGCAAGTTTCTTCAACTGTCTCCTGACAGTGATTAGAGCAATGTTGTGCCATGATGCCAGCAGATTACAGATGGCTATTGCCGATTGCTCATCTTCATTCATCAGTGAGTCCATGGCTTGAATAGTCTCGTTGGAAATGGAATACAATGTAAAAATGTGCATTTACAGTAAAGACCAGCAGTTGATTTTTTGAAACATTATTTTTAGCATTATTAGGTCTACTTTACATTATTGTTGCCTACTGTATCTGTACATAGGCCACTGTAATCGATGGGGGCTCAGGGCGGTACCATTCTGCTCATCTGATGAAGGTGCACATCGATCAGATTCAAACTTTAAAGACCGAGATCGAGTCATTGAAGGGAGAAGGAGAAAGGTTTTTTGAGGGCAGAGATACGGGCGACAGCTGATGCATTGGTCCAGAGCCAGGCAGAATTGGCGGATAGGCAGACGCTGAAGAGGGCGAGGAATGAGATGGAGTCACAATCCATGCTTGGCACACCTGTGTGCTCTGAAACTCCACCTTCAACAGGCAGAATCAACATACCTGGCAGGTTCATCAGATCATCGGTTCACCCTGACATTTACATTCCCCTTCTGACAACGGTCTTCAAAGTTTGAATCCATGTCCATGTGATCCATGTGTCTGATCCATGTGAACCTTCCTGAACCTACGATAGGCGACATGAGTCTGACTAGTGTTGAGTAATGTGCTGTTAAAAGTGGTGTAGGTCTTATTTATTTAACCTCTCTAGGATATGTGGGACAGTAGCGTCTTACCTTGTCAACAGCCAGTGAATGTGCAGGGCGCCAAATTCATAACAACAAAAATCTCATAATTACAATTCCTCAAGCATACAAGTATTTTACACCATTTTAAAGATACAATTCTCATTAATCCAGCCACAGTGTCTGATTTAAAAAATGCTTTACAGCGAAAGCACCACCAACTCACAGAAAAACACAGCCATTTTCCAGCCAAAGAGAGGAGTCACAAAAAGCGCAAATGGAGATAAAATTGCATATTATTATTAGTATTGGATAGAAAACACTCTGGAGGTTATAAAACTGTTTGAATAATGTCTGTGAGTATAACAGAACTCATATGGCAGGCGAAAACCTGAGAAAAATCCAACCAGGAGTGGGAAATCTGAGGTTAGGAAGGTCAGTAGGAAGTTTAATTTTTCAAAGCTTGACCTACCGAATACACAGTGTCCATGGAGTCAAGTTAAACTTCCTACTGCGTCCACTAGATGTCAACCGTCTTTAGAAACTTTAATGAGGATTCTACTATAAAGGGGGTGCTCCTGAGACCTGTTTGAGTCAGTGGTCTGGCAGAGTGTCTCAGGCTCGTGACGCGCGCTACCGACAGATATAGCTCCCGTTCCAGTGCTTTTCTTCAGACATAGGATTTCTCCGGTTGGATCATTATTGATGTTTAATGCTAAAAATATCCTAAAGATTGATTCCATACATTATTTGACTTGTTTCTACGACCTGTAACAAAACTTTTTATGTTTTTGTCTGGAAGAAGTGCTCGCACCTCATGAAGATGGATTACTGGGCTGAACATGCTAACAACAAGTGGATATTTGGACTTTATGGAACAAATCAGTCATTTATTGTCGAACTGGGAAACCTCGGAGTGCCTTCTGATGAATATCATCAAAGGTAAGTGAATATTTATAGTGTTATTTCTAACTTCTGTTGACTCCAAAACGGAGATTATTTATCTGGCAGGATTATTATTTATTGGGCTCTGAGTGCCGTTCTCAGATTATGCTTTTTCCGTAAAGTATTTTTGAAATCTGACACAGCGGTTGCAGTAACTTCGTTTGACTCTCAAACCCGGATCCGGGGGCGTAATCATAGCCTCAAACAAATTAGCATAACGCAGCGGACATAAATACCCCTAGAAAATTGTCCTATTCATGAAAATCACAAATGAAATATAATGAGACACAGTTTAGCCTTTTGTTAATCAAACTGTCATCTCAGATTTTCAAAATATGGATAACAGCCAACGCTAGACAAGCATTTGTGTAAGTTTATCATGGCATAATGCTATGCTAGGCTCTGCTGGCAGCAGGCAACATTGTCACGAAAATAAGAAAAAAACTTCGGAAGAACTTCGAAGAGCTTCGGATGTTTTCACTCAGGAGACTCCCAGTTAGATAGCAAATGTTCCTTTTTTCCAAAAATATTATTTTTGTAAGCGAAATAGCTCTCGTTTGTTCTTCACGTTTTGTTGAGAAATCGACCGGAAAATGCGGTCACTACAATGCCACATTTTTTTCCAAATTAGCTCCATAATATTGACAGAAACATGGCAAACGTTATTTAGAATCAATCTTCAATGTGTTTCTAACATGTCTATTCGATAATATATCCGTCGAGACAATTGGAAAAATGGCTACCTCAGTACTTTACGCAAGATTTTCTGCGGGAGACATCTTGTGACCACCTGCTAAATGTGGTCCCTTATGGCTATTCTTCAACATAAATGCGTAAAAAGACATCACAATTCTGTAGACACCTTGGGGAATACGTAGAAAATATAAGCTCATTCGTAGCTCATTCACAGCCGTATAAGGAGTCATTGGCATGAGGCGGTTTCAAAGAATGCGGCACTTCCTGATTGGATTTTTATCTGGGTTTCGCCTGTAACATCAGTTCTGTTGCACTCACAGACAATGTCAGAGTGTTTTCTATCCAAAGCTGTCAATTATATGCATAGTCAAGCATCTTTTCATGACACAATGTCTTGTTTAAAACGGGAATGTTTTTCATCCCAAAATTTAAATACTGCCCCCTAGTCGTAAAAGGTTATGTAGAAGTCTGTCTTTAATTCTGTGAATAACACTTGTATCATGTATCAAATGTTTATTATGAGTATTTCTGCAAAATCACCAGATGTTTTGGAATCAAAACATTACTGCACGCGCCAATGTAAACGGAGATGTTTGGATACAAATATCCACATTATCGAACAAAACATACATGTATTGTGTAACATGATGTCCTATGAATGTCATCTGATGAAGATCATGAAAGGTTAGTCATGAAAGGTTAGTTATACATTTTATTTTATTCTGCTTTTTGTGACTCCTATCTTTGGCTGGAAAAATGGCTGTGTTTATTTTGACTGGGCGGTGATCTAACATAATCTAATGTTTTGCTTTCGCTGTAAAGCATTTTTGAAATCGGACACGATGGGTATATTAACAAGAAGTGTATCTTTCATATGCTTTATTGGACTTGTTAATGTGTGAAAGTTACATATTTCTAAAAAATATTTTTTAATTTCATGCGTTGCCTTTTCAGCGGAATGTTGTCAAGGGGTTCTGCTAGCGGAACACCTGCGCTAGAAAGGTTAAGAACAAATTCTTATTTACAAGGACAGCCTACTCCTTCCTCCCTATCGAGGAATTGAACCCAGGACTCGTGTGTACCCCATTCTTTAGCTAAATAGCCAGTACTGTAGCCTACTCCCGACTTTGACGTTGTACAGCGCCATATTTTCCATTCCATCCTAACTGAAACCCAGAGGGTTTTTTGTTTTTCTTGGAATAGAAACACCATAATACTAATCAAATTAATTCAACAACATTTCTTCCCCATATAATATGTTCTTACAAAAAAAGATTTAAAAGGAAGAACCACTGCTCGGTTCATCTTTCCTTCAATCCTGACTAGTCTCACAGTTCCTGCCGCTAAAAAACTTCCCCACAGTATGATGCTGCCACTGCCATCTTTCACCATAGGGATGGTGCCAGCTTTCCTTTCCGAATGTATTGTATGTACATTTTTTCCAAGAGACCATATATTATGCCTCAGATTTTACCCTTTGACACTCTAGGCAAGGTAATCAAAGACTACTGTAACCTAGTGCCATACTTTTTCCCTCCACTTTAATCTGAAATATTCTGTGATTACGTACGTTCCCTGATTGTAGTTCAGAATAGTTGGAAATTTAAAGGGCTTATGGATATCAGTTATGTCCAGATATTGCTGTTCTTTTGTACCTAGAAACAATTTTTTTAATTAAAAAATGATAATTTGAATCTGGTATATGGGTTCACACACAGACATGCCTGCATAGATTTGCAAGCAATTTTTCACAAAAATACCTCACAGTGATGGGGTGCAAAGAACTGAAGTAAATAGTGTGTGTTAATGACATACAGGTGCTGCGTTCAGGGGATCTAGGTTTTTGAGGGTGAGTTGGAAGCAGATGTTACACCCATTTTGAGTGTATGTAGTCAGACAACCTTGATAGCTTCATCAGAGACGCGAAATCTGCAAACACTTCCGTTATAAATCCCTTTCTCTCAAGGGACAACTCACTTTCTCCCCCCCTTTTCACCCACATCTATATCCACAGACATCAATTAGGCCTATTATTTTAGAAACGTGTCTCCGCAGCCTCGGTACGGTCTGTTCTTTTCCCAGAATCAATGACACCTGCTCAAGCTCTCATGAATGGTCCATTGAGAGAGCGAAGGCACTAAGGCATCCTACAGTTGATGTTTTGCAAGGCGAGAGCGGAGCATGAAGCCAGATGCCTGCCTGCCTCGGTTATTTCCCCCTAACACTGCAGATCTGGAGGAAATTAGATGTTTACTGTAAATGGGCCTCTTAACAAAGCTTTTCAATATTTATTCAATGAGTCTGGTTTGTAAACACCCTCAACCTGCATCAGCCTTTTGTGCTTGTAAGAGGTCCTCTGTCAAGATGCATGATTTTTCAGAGCTAGAGATCCGGAAACCATTTATTCTATGTTGTTGCTGCTCACACCTCCCTTCACATTTCTCTTTACTCACCCTTTTCTGAACTATGATGTAGTCTACTGAATGTCTCTTCCATATATTCCTGGACAGCTGAAAAAAAACTTCATCTGATTTGACTGAATATTCAAGGTCATTATGAAGGCAACAACCTTCTCTAATCTTGTAATGGATATTGCAGTTGCACTAGTTTTGTTTTGTGTGATGAGGTAGGCTAATCCTTTCAGTTAATGCCATATCATATCCATATCGTAGCCACTAGCCATAGTTGCTAAAAATAACACTAGGGGAGAGCTGGGAAGAAAGAAACACAGGGCAAAAGTAGCACTCCCATTTTCTCAAATAACACAGAAGCTAGAATGTTGTTTCAGGTTCCAAACATGTGTATTTTACATAACCCATCTAGTGACTAAAAGACAGCATTGGTTTCAAGTATCATGCTAGCTAATCTAGGAGAGGTTTACAGGAGAAACGGGTGGGATGAAAGCAACACAATGTAAACTGATGACCTGGCATAAAATAAAATAAATGTGTAAGCACAGGCCATTGCCTCCTCAAAGAAAATATTGCTTTTATAATATTTTGTTGATGTTGGGGAGATAGATAAGCTTTAATTTTGCAGATAGATTGTGGCTTTTATCAATGTAATTGTCTACATCATTTCCAATCCACCCGGGGTGCCTGCAAACTGACTTTGGTCCCCTAGCTGAACTGTGTTTCTTTTGAAACATCAGTCCGGCTGGCTTCTGGGTTAAGTGAGCAGTGCGGCTTGGCAGGGTCGCACCTCAGAGGATGCATGGCTTTCGACCTTCGCCCCTCCCGAGTCCGTAGGGGAGTTGCAGCGATGGGACAAGACAGTAACTACCAATTGGATAACATGAAAAAGGTGTAAAAGTAAAAAGAAATTATAAGAATAACGTCAACAAGTGATGGAATGTTTGAAAATGATATAACGAAATATGATAACAATAATGAGTTTGCCATTTGTGAAGAGAATAAAGACATTTATTTTATCAAGACATTAGGAGCGCACATGACAAGGACAGCTCCAGCGCACCTGATTAGTAGGGATAAGCATGAATAGTTTTGAAAATTGTGAAAAAACATCTCCTACTACATTCCAATTAAAGTGAGATGAGAAAATGATGGTCTAACTGCCTGTAGCTCAGGCCCTGAAGCATGGACATTCATATTCTTGGTACCGTTTGTGGAAATGTGAATGTAGGAGAATATAACAACATAGATCTGGTAGAAGAAAATACAAAGAAAAAAACTGTTTTTATGTATTTTTTTCTACCACCATCTTTCTACCACCAACAGAAAGGTCCCAAATCTAGCCATCACTTTGGTAATTCTGATGGTGTCCACAAGAGGGCAGCAGTGTATGTGCAGTTTCAGACTGATAACTTGAAGTATGAACTACATGACATTTAGTGTGAAGTCACCCAGGTGTCCTTCACGATTTGCCTAAATGTACATTTACATTACATTTTTCGACAAGAATGTGGTCAAATCTGTATACTTGGACTTTGATTTAGCTTTTCCAGTATTAGTAGCCATATTGTAAGTTCAACATTTGCAAATTCACCCAGTTTTCATAACTCTCCATATTCTTGCAATTTTAGTCCAAAGGGAAATACCTTGCTGTCGCACAAGGTTAGCAGGAAAATTGTGCGACAGATACAGGGTTTACAGTCAATCATGTGAAGACCCCCCGTGTCATTGGCGCGCCATGAAGGCGTTGCTCTCTGACCAATTTTGGTGTCCTATAGAATATACTACACTCCTAATGATATAGTGAAGTCTGGTTACGTTCTAGGATCTCTGAAGAATTAATCCGAATGTAATTTGACAGGTTGAAACAATGTTTAGGGTAACGTTTTCTCAGATTATTTTCTTTGCAAATTGAACGAGTGGAAAAAACAAAATCGATCGTGCATGCTATATGGACCTTTTTTAGGATATGAAAAATAATTGTATCTAACAAAACAACACTTCATGTTATCTCTTGGACCCTTAGTATAATAAATTGGAGCAAGATATCAGAATGTAAGTGCACATTTCACCTTCAGAGGTGAATTTTGTTTAAGAAGGTGAAATGTCAGAATTATAGTATAGATAATGATATATTTAGTATTTTATTTATTTCATCACATTCCCAAAAGTTTACATACACTCAATTAGTATTTGGCAGCATTGCCTTTTAATTGTACCTTCAGGCGTTTCGAATTGCTCCCAAGAATGAACCAGACTTGTGGAGGTCTAAACATTTTGGCTGATTTCTTTTGATTTTCCAAAGATGACAAGCAAAAGAGGCACTGAGTTTGAAGGTATGCCTTGAAATACATCCACAGGTACACCTCTAATTGACTCAAATGATGTCAATCAGAAGCTTCTTCAGTCATGACATCATTTTCTGGAATTTTCCAAGCTGGTTAAAGGCACAGTCAACATAGTTTGATGTCAACTGCTGACCCACTGGAATTGTGATACAGTGAATTGTAAGTGACATAATCTGTCTGTCAACAATTGTTATAAAAAATGACTTGTGTCATGCACAAAGTAGATGTCCTAATCGACATGCCAAAATTATAGTTTGTTAACAAGAAATTTGTGGAGTGGTTGGAAATGAGTTTTAACCTCTTAGAACTTCCCCTCCTGGATCCGGGAGAATTGTCATCAACTGACACTAATTATCATAACGCAACGGACAAAAAATCTTACTAGAAAATATTCATATTCATGAAATCACAAGTTAAATATAGTGAAACACAGCTTAGCCTTTTGTTAATCACCCTGTCATTTCAGATCTTGAAATTACACTTTACGCTTTACAGCAAAAGCAAAACAAGCATTTGTGTAAGCTTATCGATAGCCTAGCATAGCATTATGTCCAGCTAGCAGTAGGCAACTTGGTCACGAAAATCAGAAAAGCAATCAAATGAAATCATTTACCTTTGATGAGATTTGGATGTTTTCACTCACGAGACTCCCAGTTAGACAGCAAATGTTCATTTTGTCCAATGAAGATTAATTTTATAGCCGAAATACCTCTGTTTGTACTTCACGTTGGGTTGAGAAATCCACCGGAAACTGCGGTCACGACAACGCCGAAAAATATTCCAAATCAGATCCATAATATCGACAGAAACATGGAAAACGTTTTTTTTATAATCAATCCTCAATGTGTTTTTCAAATATCTATTCAATAATATATCAACCGGGACAGGTGGCTTCTTAGTAGGAAAGAGAAACAATGGCCGCATTTGTATATTGCGCACAAATCACTCTGAGAGCCACCAGCTGACCACTGACGCAATGTTGTCGTTCAGGCTCATTTTTCAACATAAAAGCCTGGAACTATGTATTGTGACACTAGACACATTAGGGAAGCCATAGAAAAAGGAATCTGGTTGATATCCCATTCACTGCTCAATAGGGACGCATAGGAAAGCAGAGCTTTCTAAATAAGAGTCCCTTCCTGATTGGATTTTTCTCATGCTTTCACATGCAATATCAGTTCTGTTATACTCACAGACAATATTTTTACAGTTTTGGAAACATTAGAGTGTTTTCTATCCTAAGATGTCAATTATATGCATATTCTAACATCTTGTCCTGACAAAATAGCCCATTTACTTTGTGAACGTTTTTTTTCTCCAAAAATTAAAATAGTGCCCCCTAGTTTTAGAGGTTTAATGACTCCAACCTAAGAGTATGTAAACTTCCGACTTCAACTGTATATGATTTCTTGAATTTCGGTCCTTTTTCCTTGTTTGTTTTTTACTAGAGGAAGAGGATCTGTGAAAGAAAGAATCACTAGGATCCATTTCCAATTTTAATTAGCTGTCTTTGTAACACTAACAGACACATTCAGACCAGCATTATCCCTTCAAAGCTTTAATTAACAAGCCACTCAGTTTCAAAACATCAAAAGGTCTGTGTTAGAGAGAGTATGTGTGAACAGTGTGTACTTCCATGTGTCTGCACTAAGGTGTTCCATTACTCACTCTCACATATAATTGTGCTGTGTGTTGCTGGTCTGGAATGGAGAGGAATGAACATACATTAGTGGATTATACCCTAATCTCAATGTAGCACCTCACATTTATGCAAGCGGAACACATTCAACTGAGGGAAGCCATGTGCAAAAGCACTGATCTGTCTGTCTGTATTTCTATTTCTTTCAGTCATGATGATGAGGGAAAGAATAGAGGAAATGTACCAGAGGGATGCTGGTGGCTTACTTTATATCTCCTGAACTCTCTGGAGAATTAGGCCACAGACTGCATCAACTCCATAAAGCATTTCCTGCAATTGTCTTTCAGCAATTTGTTACATGTTCTGTATGTATCAACATATACAGTACACAGAGAAATGAAAACATTACTTGTATTTCTATTTCTGGAGACCGTGGACCGTTTCCCATTCACCTGGATGGGTCATCATCCCAATCAACGGCCGTTACAGTCAGCCAGCAATGCACTCAGATGCACTCTGAATCTGTGTATTCCATCTGCTATGAATTTTTCTCACCTGCCATCCCTGTCTCAAACAGAGAGAGAGAGAGAGAGAGAGAGAGAGAGAGAGAGAGAGAGATGTGCATGACATTGTTCTATGTATATTCATAATGTTCCTGTGACGACTGAAGTGCTAGTTTATTCGGGGACTTCATGATTCAATCGAATACTTCTGACTTTAGATAAAGGTGAATTTGAACTTCAAGTCGCATCACATCTTGTAAATTCAGCGGCCTATATCAAACAGTGAGCAATCTCTTGATTGGATGTTTGTTGGTATGTTTTAAATTGATAGGGACTGATTGCAGTCGTAGTGGTAGGTACTGCAGTGGTAGATACTGATAAAATAGTAGCTAGTGATGACCATCTCATGGAGGATCGATGCGGCACTATCTTGACACTAGACGAGACCCAAATATAGACACAGGAGGCAGATGGTTGGATTTTAAGATGTTTAATAAATCCAAAGGGAATAGGCAAGATAATGGTTGTGGACAGGCCACAGACTGCATCTGGAAGAGGACTGGCCACCCCACATAGCCTGGTTCCTCTCTAGGTTTCTTCCTAGGTTTTGGCTTTTCTAGGGAGTTTTTCCTAGCCACCGTGCTTCTACACCTGCATTGCTTGCTGTTTGGGGTTTTAGGCTGGGTTTCTGTACAGCACTTTGAGATATCAGCTGATGTACGAAGGGCTATATAAATAAATTTGATTTGATTTGATTTGATTTGACAGGCAAAAGGTCAAAACCAGATCAGAGTCCAGGAGGTACAGAGTGGCAGGCAGGCTCGAGGTCAGGGCAGGCAGAATGGTCAGGTACAGAGTCCAGAACAGGCAAGGGTCAATACCGGGAGGAATAGAAAAAGGAGAAAAGGCAAAGCAGGAAACCGGAAAAAAAACGCTGGTAGGCTTGGACACACAAGACAAACTGGCACAGAGAGACAGGAAACACAGGGATAAATACACTGGGGAAAACAAGTGACACCTGGAGGGGGTGGAGACAATAACTAGGACAGGTGAAACAGATCAGGGTGTGACAGGCACAGAATAATGGATCTAAAATATACTTTATCACAGGAAATCAATGGATTCCCTTAGAAATCACACTGGCTGGCTGAAGATGTGTTCTGATTGGGAGGATCAGTAACTTAACAGAAAATCAGGTGGGAGACAGTTAACTTCAGTTTATTTAGTGTTTCCAGCTGAGTGGAAAGTTTCTTGTAGATACCAGCTGTGTGACATTGAGTGAAGGCTTAAACATTGAATGCATTTACAGTGGTTCTTCCTTTAAAAGTTGCGTCATAATGCACCACATTTTGCGGGGTGCAGCAGATTTCTATGGTGTTTATAAGTGTCAGCCATCATTGCCATTAATGCTAGTTAGTGCTAGTTTGACCACCAGAGGGCATTTTTGAGAAGCATTTGATTTTTTAACATGTACTAGAAAATATAAAACCTTTTTTTGTAAGGACAGGGTATACTTGGATTGATTTTAAGAAATGTTAATTTCATTAATATTTGATGTTTCTATTCCAAGGAAAAACGAAACCCTCAGGGTTTCCGTTAGGAAACCACAGCATTGTACAACATGACTGGTCGGGAGTATGATACAGCACTAAAATCAAAATAATCCTAACCTTTCAACACTATAATTGTAGTCTAACCAATACACAAACAAATATTCAGTGAAAATTTATTTATCAAGACCAGTCCCCATGCTTGTCTCAGAGCAGCGTGAAACGGTGCTGAAATATTGGACCGCACATGGGTATGCTATTAGTTCAAATGTCACAAAAAATTTGACAAATACAATTCTTAAACTCTGGGAAGGGTAATAGGAGGTGAACTGCAATGCTAATTGCTATATTTCACATGTTTTTGTGTGTGTTTCCAACCTCTCACTCTCTCTCTCTGTCACACCCTAATCTGTTTCACCTGTCCTTGATTGTCACCCATCTTCCCCATTATCCCCTGTGTATTTATACCTGTATTCTCTGTTTGTCTATTTCCAATTTATCTTGTTTGCCAAGTCAACCAGCGTTTTTTGTAACAACACCTTTTATTCCCCAGTCTCTCTTTTCTCATCCTCCTGATTTTGACCCATGCCTGTACTGACACTGAGCTCGCCCGCTTGAACCCTCTGCCTAACCCTGACCCTGAGCCTGCCTGCTGTCCTGTACCTTTGCCGCTGTTGCTGTAATAAACTTTGCTACTTCGACACAGTCTACATCTAGGTCTTATCTTTATCCTGATTCTCACTCACTCACTCACACACACTTGCTGTCTTGACCTCTGAATGCTTCGCTATGAAAAGACAACTGGTATTTACTCCTAAGGTGCTGATCAGTTGCACACTATAACCACTGTTTATATTATTTGACCCTGCTGGTCAACTATGAATGTTTGAACAGCTTGAAAAATGATCTGGCCATGTACTCTAATCTCCGACCAGTTTGGATTGAAGTATAACTTTTGTATGACTGACGCCTTTAGTGAGAGGTCTAATACTTTGATGTTTAATAATTTCTGCCCCCCGGTTTCATATTCATTATATAAATAGGCCCATGTTCACCTTCATCAGATAAACTGCAAAATGTTGGCCAAAGTGATTGAATTCATTAATGCATTTGAACGTTTTTAATATTGTGATAGTGATTTGTTATCCAGCTGTTATTAATATTCACCCTGCATTTTAATTATGTTTAAGCCCTTTAGATATTCTGCTGGGGGCATTTTGTTTTTCACAAGTTTAGCAGTTCTGTAAACAATCCAACCTAACTAATAAATAAATGTTCTTGGTTGCCATTGTGAATAATCCACTAATAATTGGTAGGATTCATAAAAGGAAACTAAATGTAAATACTGGCAGATCAATAAAATGTCTTTGTAGAGTAGACCTAATTACATTTAGAGGATTCGAAAGTAATATATAAGGGGCTTTTTTACAATTAATGCAGGTTAAATAAAAAAATTTATATATTTGTAGGGGTTGACTTAAAACAGTGAATTTGGTGGTCTCTGTAAGATGGACTCACTGATGGTTGAAGATGATGAGCGATCAGCAAAGGCGATCAACTTTGCTCTAATCACAGAAGACAGTTGAAGAACCTTGAGTGGACTTATAGAAAGGCTCTGTAAGACATTTTATATACACAAACTACCATTCAAAAGTTTGGGCTCACTTAGAAATGTCCTTGTTTTTGAAAGAAAATCTATTTTTTTGTCCATTAACTTAAGGTATAGGGGGCAGCATTTTCACTTTTGGATAAATAGCGTGCCCAATTTCACCTTCCTGCTAGTCATGCCAGGAATATAATATATGCATATGATTAGTAGATTTGGATAGAAAACACTCGAAAGTTTCTAAAACTGTTTGAATCATGTCTGTGAATATAAAATAACTTATGTAGCAGGCAAAACTCCGAGGACTAACCGTTCAGAATAGTTTTTTTTAGGTCTCTGTCTGTTCAGTGAGTTCTCACTGGGAAACGATATTTCTTAGGAACCGTTTTCAGTTCCTACCGCTTCCACTGGATGTCACCAGTCTTTGGAATTTGGTTGAGGTTATTCATTTGTGCAATGAAGAGGTAGGCCATCTAGGAACTGGGTAACACTGTTGAGAGTGAGCAAGACGTTAAAAGTAGCATGGTTTGTTGTCTTCCTGTATTGAACACAGATAGACCCGTCTACAATTTGATCGATTATTAACGTTTAAAAATACCTAAAGTTGTATTACAAAAGTAGTTTGAAATATTTTGGCAATGTTTATAGGCGACTTTTGAAATATTTTGTAGTGACGTTGCATTTTTTGGAAGCTGTTTTTTTCTGGATAAAACGCGTCAAATAAATGGACATTTAGAAAAATATGGACGGAATTAATCAAACAAAGGACCAATTGTGATGTTTACGGGACATATTGGAGTGCCAACAAAAGAAGCTCGTCAAAGGTAATGCATGTTTTATATTTTATTTCTGCATTTTGTGTAGCTCCTGCAGGGTTGAAATATGCTACCCTCTTTATTTACTACTGTGCTATCATCAGATAATAGCTTCTTATGCTTTCGCCGAAAAGCCTTTTTGAAATCTGACATGTTGGCTGGATTCACAATGAGTGTAGTTTTAATTGAATATCTTACATGTGTGATTTAATGAAAGTTTGATTTTTATATATATATTCTTTTAATTTGCTGCACTGCATTTTCCCTGTTTTTTGCCCAAGTGGGACGCAATCGTCTCCTATCCTAAAAGAGGTTAAAATAACATCATATTGATCAGAAATACAGTGCAGACATTATTGTTGTAAATTACTATTGTAGCTGGAAACGGCTGATCTTTTTAGATTTATTTATGGAATATCTACATAGGCGTACAGAGGCCCATTATCTGCAACCATCACTCCTTCCTGTGTTCCAATGGCAAGCTGTGTTAGCTAATATAAGTTTACCATTTTAAAATGCTTATTGATCATTAGAAAACCCTTTTGCAATTATGTTAGCACAGCTGAAATCTGTTCTGATTAAAGAAGCAATAAAACTGGCCTTCTTTAGACTAGTTGTGTATCTGGAGCATCAGCATGTGTGGGCTTAAAATGGCCAGAAACAAAGATCTTTCTCCAGAAACTCGTCAGTCTATTCTTGTTGTGAGAAATGACCAATTAACTGAAGATCTCGTACAACGCTGTGTACTACTCGCTTCACAGAACAGCGCAAACTGGCTCTAACCAGAATAGACAGAGGAGTGGAAGGCCCAGGTGCACAACTGAGCAAGAGGACAAGTACATTAGAGGTTCTAGTTTGAGAAACAGACACCTCACAAGTCCTCAACTGGCAGCTTCATTAAATAGTACCTGCAAAACACCCGTCTCAACGTCAACAGTGAAGAGGCAACTCCGAGCTGCTGGTCTTCTAAGCAGAGTTGCAAAGAAAAAGCCATATCTCCAGACTAGACAGTAAAAATAAAATATTAAGATGGGAAGAAGAAGAACACAGACACTGGAAAGAAGAAGATTGTGTTATGGACAGACAAATCTTAGTTTGAGGTATTCGTATCACAAAGAAGAACATTTGTGAGATGCAGAAAAATGAAAAGATGCAGGAGGAAAAAAACAAAAACCAGATAACCAAATAAATAAAATAATTTACCTTTGAAGAGCTTCGGATGTTTTCAATGAGGAGACTCTCAGTTACATACCAAATGCGCAGTTTTTCCTGAAAGCGTCTGTGTGTAGGAGAAATCGTTACGTTTTGTACATCGCATCTGGCTACCGAAACTAACCGAAAATTCAGTCACCTACAACGTCAAACTTTTTCCGAATTAACTCCATAATATCGACCGAAACATGGCAAACGTTGTTTGGAATCAATCCTCAAGGTGTTTTTTCACATATCTCTTCATTGATATATCGTTCGTGGAAGCTTGCTTTCCTCTCTGAATCCCATGGAAAAATACTTGCAGCTGACTTTTGCGCACCAATTTCGGCGCAGGACACCGGGCGGACACGTGGTAAATGTGGTCTCTTATGGTCAATCTTCCAATGATCTGCCTACAAATACGTCACAATGCTGCAGACACCTTGGGGAAACGACAGAAAGGGCAGACTTACTCCTCTCGCATTCACAGCCATATAAGGAGACAATGGAAAACAGAGCCTCAAAAATCCTGTTCATTTCCTGGATGCCGTCTCATCTTGGTTTTGCCTGAAGCTCACGTTCTAGGGCACGCACAGAAAATATCTTGGTAGTTCTGGACACGTCAGAGTGTTTTCTTTCGAAAGCTATCAATTATATGCATAGTCGAGCATCTTTTTGTGACAAAATATCTTGTTTAAAACGGGAACGTTTTTCATCCAAAAATGAAATAGCGCCCCCAGAGCATCAAGAGGTTAACACCATCTGTCAAGCATTGTGGGGGTAATGTGATTGTCTGGGGGTGCTTTGGTGGTGGTAAAGTGGGAGATTTGTGCAGGGTAAAAGGGATCTTGAAGAAGGAAGGCTATCACTCCGTTTTGCAACACCATGCCATAACATGTGGAGGGCACTTAATTGGAGCCAATTTCCTACTACAACAGAACAATGACACAAAGCACAGCTCCAAACTATGCAAGAGTTTGCACTATGCACTATGTCTATAATGGAGTGGCCACCACAGTCACCGGATCTCAACCCTATTGAGCTGTTGTTGGTGCTGCTTGACCGTATGACTAGTGTAGCTGGAAACGTACGTAAGAAGTTCCCATCAAGCCAATCCAACTTGTGGGAGATGCTTCAGGAAGCATGGGGTGAAATCTCTTCAGATTATCTCAACAAATTGACAACTAGAAAGCCAAAGTGTCACGCCCTGGTCAAAATATATTATGGTTATCTTCATTTATTTGGTCAGGCCAGGGTGTGACATGGGTTATTGTGGTGTGTTTTTGTCTTGGGGTTTTGTGGGGTGTCTAGCATAGTCTATGGCTGCCTGAGGCGGTTCTCAATCAGAGTCAGGTGATTATCATTGTCTCTGATTGGGAACCATATTTAGACAGCCATATTCTTTGAGAGTTTTGTGGGTGATTGTTCCTGTCTCTGTGTTTGCACCAGATAGGGCTGTTTTCGGTTTTTGTACGTTTGTTGTTTTATTCGTGTTTAGTTTCCGTATTAAATATAATGAATCACAACTACGCTGCATTTTGGTCTGCTCCTCCTTCCCACAACGAAAGCCGTGACACAAAGGTCTGCAAGGCTATAATTTCTACAAATTGAGGATTATTGGACGAAAGCAGGGTTTGAAGGACAATTATTATTTAAATTAAAAATCATTATTTATAATCTTGTCAACGTCTTGACTATATTTCCTATTCATTTTGCAATTCATTTCATGTATGTTTTCATGGAAAACAAGGACACTTCTAATTGACTCAACTTTTGTACGGTACGCCTATGTAGATATTCCACAGAAAATCAGCCATTTCCAGCTGCAATAGTGATTTACAACATACTGTATTACTGATCAATTTGATGTTAATGTAATGGACCAAAAAAAACAAGGACATTTCTAAGTGACCCCAAACTTTTGAAAGGTGGTATGTTTATATGTTTTGTTTCAAAACATTAACCATGTTTGTTCTGTTATTTTGACCCACTGATTCGTCTGACAAAGAATTTAGCAGGCACAGGCATTGATCAAAGCTGGTGAGACATTCAATGACATTTCTTTCAAGGTAAGATTATAGCAATATTTAGTTATGTTTAGGCTTATTTACATGTACAGTGGCAAGAAAAAGTATCTGTACCCTTTGGAATTACCTGGAATTCTGCATAAATTGGTCATCAAATTTGATCTGACAACAATAGACAAACAGTGTGCTTAAACGAATAAAACACAAATTATTGTATGTTTCTTGTCTATATTGAATACATCATTTAAAAAACATTCATAGTGTAGGTTGGAAAAAGCACGTGAACCCCTAGGCTAATGACTTCTCCATAAGCTAATTGGAGTCAGGAGTCAGCTGACATGGAGTCCAATCAATGAGACAAGATTGGAGATGTTGGTTAGAGTTTCCTTGCCCTGTAAAAAACACTCTCAAAATTTGAGTTTGCTATTCACAACAAGCATTGCCTTTTGTGAACCATGCCTCGAACAAAAGATATCTCAGAAGACCTAAGATTAAGAATTGTTGACTTGCATAAAGCTGGAAATGGTTACCAAAGTATATCTACAAGCCTTGATGTTCATCAGTCCACAGTAAAAGAAATTGTCTATAAACACTGTTGATACTTTCCCTAGGAGTGGCCATCCTGCAAAGATGACTACAAGAGCACAGCACAGAATGCTCAATGAGGTTAAGAAGGATCCTAGAGTTACAGCTAAAGATCTGTTGACGAGTCTACGATGCGTAAAACACTAAACAAGAATGGTGTTCATGGGAGGACTGTCCCAAAAAAGTCAGAAGATTGCAAAAGTGCACCTGGATGTTCCACAGCGCTACTGGCAAAATATTCTGTGGACAGATGAAACTACAATTGAGTTGTTTGGAAGGAAAAAAGTTACAGCACACCAACATCAAAACCTCATCCCAGCTATAAGGTATTGTGGAGGGAGCATCATGGTTTGATGATAGGGTTTGGACAGCTACCTGTCATCGACGGAAAAATGAATTCTCAAGACATTTTGCAGGAGAATGTTAAGCTATCTGTCCACCAGTTGAAGGTCAACAGAAGTTGGGTGATGCATCAGGACAACGACCCAAAACACAGAAGTAAATCACAGAATGGCTTCAACAGAAGAAAATACACCTTCTGGAGTGGCCCAGTCAGAGTCCTGATCTCAACCCGATTTAGATGTTGTGGCATGACCTCAAGAGAGCAGTTCACAACATACATCCTAGAAATTTTTCTTAACTGAAACAGTTTTGTAAAGCGTTCCAAAATTCCTCTTGACCGTTGTGCAGGTCTGTTCTGCAACTACAGAAAATATTTGGTTGAGGTTATTGCTGCCAAGTGAGGGGTTCACATACTTTTCCCACCCTACACTGTGAATATATACACGGTGTGTTCAATAAAGACGTGACATGTATAATTGTTTGTGTGTTATTAGTTTAAGCAGACTGTGTTTGTCTATTGTTGTGACCTCGATGAAGATCAGATCAAATTTTATGACCAATTTATGCAGAAATCCAGGTATTTCCAAAGGGCTCAGTTTGTCTAGTTCTATGTTTGGCCTGATATGGTTCTCAATCAGAGGCAGGTGTGAGTCATTGTCTCTGATTGGGAATCATATTTAGGTAACCATATTTAGGTAGCCTGTTTGGTGTTGGGTTGTGTGGGTGATTGTCCTTGTTACTGTCTATGTGTTACTTTGCACCAGTATAGGCTGTTTCGGTTTTCGTGTTACATTTCTTGTTTTGTAGTGTTTGTGTTTAGTTGTTTAAAAAAAAACATGAATCTCAATAGCCACGCCGCATTTTGGTCCGACTGAAGAAAACCGCTACAACCTAATCTTGGCTGTTAGGATAAATTAATTGTTTTCTTCTCCAAATGAAAACAATGACCCAACACACACTGCCGCCCGGGTTTACATTGCAAATGAGGTCATAAACTGGGTCAACACGCCAGCAGAGTAAGTAGACCGTTATGTAGCTAGGCCTACCTTCTTCATCCTCACCATTCAGTTCATTGAAATAAAATGTTGAAGTCGTGTACAGTTATCAGGTTTATGTTGCCCATTATGTGGACCATTCATTGTCAGTTAGAGACACAGTAGCGCCTTGGGACACAAAAGCATAATCAGTGCTCTAACTCCCCATGCAGAGGTCTGGAGCAATGAAGCAGTGATGCAGGGTAACATACTAAACCACAAATTGCTCCACTAAAGGTTTTGCGATTTATGCTGTGGGATTTAGAGGTAAATTGTGGTTTAGTATGGTAATAATACTGGAACAAGCTACAACAAACACTCAAACTGGACAGGTATATCTCTGTTGACTGTGCCAAATAATGTTTGTATCATGTCTTGTGCTGCTACCATGTTTTGTGCTGCTACCATGTGTTATGTTGTGTTGCTGCCTTGCTATGTTGTTGTCTTAGGTCTTTCTTCATGCAATGTTGTGTTGTCTCTCTTGTTGTGATGTGTGTTATGTACTGTATTTATTTTACTTTTTTAATCCCTGGCCCCCGTCCCCGCAATAGGCATTTTCACTTTTGGTAGGCTGTCATTGTAAATTAAATGTTGTTCTTAACTGACTTAATTCACATAAATGAATGTTTTAAATTCTCAAGTACAGCCACTATTGAAAGCTATAAATGCCCTCTGGTAGTCAAACTAGCACTAATTAGCTTTAATGGTTACAATGGCTGACACTTAAATAACATGCCATAGAATTCTGTGGCCCCATGCAAGCTGTGCTGCAATTTTTAAAGGATGAACTGTAGGACTGTAGGACTCGATTCAATCTGTAGTGCTGAAGAACTGCGCAACAACTTGATATAAATTTAAAAGCAATGTTCCCATGTTTGCGGAAACTGCATTCCCACTAAACGATGTATATGTCTGTTTGGCTCAATCGGAAATTACCTTTAATTATAAATCGTGCTATAGCGATGAACTTCGGCGATATGGATTGAATCGAGCCCTTGGATAAACCAAGATTGTTTTTGTTGTTCTCCTTTTACATTGGCCAGTTGTTGGCCAGGGTGTTGCAAAACTCTGTTCTCTATCTCTAGGATCTTGACTAATTAATGTTCAGTATGGTCTGGACTCACTCTGTAGCCCTGACCGTACCGGGCCCCTTCATTAAGACTTGTCCAGCTGACCAGAGGAACATGGGGAACCCCATAATACCTCCTCCCAAAATCCCTCAGTGCCTTTTCCACTTACCTTAACTCAGACAAGGCCCTACCACTTGCGTACCGGACACCCCTGCAGGACCGCTCTGGGGACCCATGCCCCTGTCATCGATGTATAGATTGTTTAATGTAATAAATCATTTTGACAGTAACCCTCAATTCATTAATTCATAACTGTTTTATTTCTGTAAGTACTGTGAAGCTAAGTGTTTGTTTCTTGGGCTTCGGGAATATAACTGAAAAAATGTAACTGATCGAAAGTATAACTGAACAAAATTCTGTGGTCAAGGATACGATGGTGCCAGTGCAATGACGGGAGCTTACTCAGGTGCTAAAAAGCTCATATCAGACCGACAGCCTGATGCTTCTTATGTAGTTCTTTAAGAGGTTTAGTTTAGAAAACAATCTATACGCAGAAGCGAGACTTACAGGGATGGTAAAAACTGCTGGTTTGCTGTAGAATCATTACGGAAACTGGGCAGAAGCAAGGAGCGCTTCAAATACAGCACTTCTGCAACATCTTTAATTGAGCCTCTCATTCTCCTTAATTGTCGGCCTCATCACATTATGGAAAGAGGAAGCTCTTTGGAAAGGTCCTCTGGAGACTGGACAGCCAATAAATTGGCATATGCAGACAGATCATCATATTTCGCAGACAACAGTTCTTGAGGGCTTGAACAAAAAAAGTAGTTAATTCATACTGGTGAACAGGATATTGAGGTGTGTGGTTGCATCCTCAACATGAGTAAAAAGAATCCAGTGGAATGTAAATCTGGAGATATATAGAGAGAATAGTATATCATAATGTAGCCTGACTCGGGGGATCAGATACCTCAAGGAATGGATTGGTGTGCACCGTTAGATAGAAATATCGTAATTACTACTTTATATCTCCTTCCGCATGGTTGTGTCCCTGGGGTTACGGCAGGCAGAGGAGATGTTAAGTCACGATATTGATGCTATTTCTCAAAGACAGAGTATTGGCATGGTGGGAATGTATACAGAGTAGGAATGTCATTGATTGGTCCATGGAGGTTTCCCGACCACTATGGATCAGCGACCATCATCACCTTTGATTCAGTTTACAGCCCTTTGGACCCTGGAGTAAAATGTGTTTTTAATTGGTATGTAATCGATACACATGCATGCTGAGGGCAAACATTTTTTAACTCAGACCTTTCATTTATTTTCAAGATTAACTCTCGTAAAATGCAATCCCTGTGAGTATAGATAACTTTAAAGAGCTTAGCCTGAATCCAAGCCACATTTTTCTGTAAAAATAAATAAATAGTAAATGGAGTAAAAAAACAACAACTGAAGCTTAATATCTGTGTGTTAGGGAATCAAGCCAAGTCTTTGAACGTCATTCCAAGTTGGCGTTGGCTTAAGAGGCGAGTCGGCAGGGCTCTTACGGTTATACTCTCCTATATCCCCGTATAATCCGGTATCTCCCTCCTGGTCCATCCTGGGCTCCAACTGATTGTGACACCATTTTGTTTCAGTTAATCTTTTATCGCCTAAGCCTGTGGCTGTGGGAGCCAAACTCGTAATTCTGTGTGTCATGCCTAAATTCCGGATACAAGATAGATGGAGGCGGCTCTCTGCTTTTCTCAACGCATTGTCCTCTTGCTTTCAACCTGGACGGAAACATGGCTACTAGCAGGGTGAAGCATGGGGGAATAGGCCATGGAAGCTTGCTATCTGCAACACGTCCAGTGGAATTAGCATCCTTTTGTACACGGATCTCTGTTTTTTGGTCTCTGATGTTTCTGTGCGGCGGTGTGCTTGTGCTGTGTGCATGACTGGGTTTTGAGGTTGGTGTTTCAAAGCAATTTAAACTTTTTTGATCCACAGTTTGGTAACATGACTGTCAGTGAGTGGGTGGAAAATGAACCAGAGTCACTAAATAAGTTCCCATACACTATCAAAAACAGTTCTCCTTTCAATGATGTCCCTCCCTTTATCCTTCAGTGGCTATGCTAGACTAACTTCTTGTTGACTACCAGTACGATAAGCTAACTCAGCCTTCTCCTAAAAACCCCTTCACCTCATTGCTTATATTTGATAGCAACTGCCTTCCAACTTGCCCGCGTCTCCAGTACAAACTTTTCAATTCTACCCAGCGTCTATATGACGCTCATGCCGTGTGTAGGTTATGGAGGCAGAGCAGTGTAGAGGCATAGGAAGAGGGGTGTATGGTTCTCTTGGAATATCTGTGCTCCAACTTGTTAGCCTTTCCCCGGTTAGAAAATGCTATGATTAAACATAACAGGACAAGCTTTTTTCTAGTCGTGTTTGGGCTAAAGCCTCAAAACTCTAACACAGCTGTGTTTTGTACTGGAACTAAGCATTTCTTTCAGAGTGGCTGCTGCACTCTTAGGGGTAAAATAGGTGTTTTGATTGTGTTTAAAACCGCATACAGTATACTGGCATTTAGTCAAAAAAATATATATAGGTGTGATACAAACTGAGATTATACTGAAATTGTAATCCTCAACAGCACGATCTTCTAACAAAGATTGTGTGATTTCTGCCTTATTCCGATTAAGACGTGGGTGATGATTAAAAGTCAAGGTTGATACTATACTTCTAACTCGGTAGGCCCTATTGCTCAGTTTACTTGACGATTAGGGAACAGAGGGCTCAGTAGGGACTATTTGTGTGTATGTAAAGATGTGAAACGATTGATTAATATCATAACTGAACACGACGACAGATGAAAGAGTGAATTAACGGAAGTGGGATTTAGCAAGAGATGAGCACAGGGAGTGCACAGGGGAGATGAGATTAAGAACTAATAGAGAAGGGTCCCCCGACTTCTGAGGGAGGTGGGAAGGGGTTATATGATGCAGAGCAGATCTTGAAAACGATCATAAGTTGCCAACCTTCCTGGAAAAGCTTTACTGAAGGGGAAAAAAGCAATCTTGCTAGGGAAGGAAGGAGGAGGGAGTTGAATGAGAGAGAGAGAGAGAGAGAGAGGTGGATTGAGAAAGATGGGCAGGCAGAGACAGAAAAACTATTAAAGACAGCAAGTCACCATCATACCTGAACTCCCCTTTCTTTTGTAGTCCATATTCAATAAAGTGAGAGATCTACAAATGTTTGTTGTTTGACAGAAGATGGGTATTCTCCTTTACAGTGGCCATTGGTAGTCCACATCTGTGCCTGTTTTCAAAGTTTTCTTTGAGGCTCATCCAGGCACAAATAAACTCATTGGAATGCACATCAACACAGCCCTTATCAGTTAATAAGAGAGGCAGTGATTGGTGCATGCCGTATTGAGCTGAAAATCCCAATCATGTAGTCTGATGATGATGTGGGACTGCTATCGATCCTGTTAGGCACTGTGTTTCACATTCACATGACCACTACCAAGATGATGCACTCATGCTAAAGTGGGACATTACCAGTTGATTGCTATTTGCACCTAGAAGGCTCTCAGGCTGTGTCTACAAAAGCAGCCCAATTTCAGAACAGACCAGCTCAGATCAGCTCTGTAAAATATCTGATGTGACTGGTCAAAAGAACAATTAGTTGCACATTTAATTGGGCTGCCTGTGTAAACGCAGACATTGTTATTCACCCAAAACAATGCAGTTTTTTTGAGTGCATGTATTTCTCTGTACCTTGCTATTTATCTCATTCTGATTCTAAATTACCTTAACATACATTAAGGCAAAACAATCCGTTTGAGGCTTTTGCATTTGACAGTAAACATGTTTATTTTTTCTCCAAGAAACTGATCTCTGATATTGCCACTTACCTGCCCTGGGCCTTTAAAAAAATGTGATTTTCGTATTTCCACACAATGAGGTTGGAATAATACTGTGAAATTGTGAAAATGATGATAATGCCCTTTGAGTGTAAGAGCTATTGGAAAATATGGCCTGAAATTTCTGCCTGTTTTGGGTGGATGGAGTGTTTGCCCACCTGGTGACCAGTGGTGGAAAAAGTACTCAATTGTCATACTTGAGTAACAGTAAAGCTACCTTAGTATAAAAAGTCACCCAGTAGAATACTACTTGAGTAAAAGTCTAAACGTATTTGGTTTTAAATATAATTAACCTGTTGAAACTCCCCATCCCGGATCCGGGATTGTGACTAAAGCCTCAGGCTCATTAGCATAACGCAACGTTAACGATTTCTGAAAATCGCAAATAAAATGAAAATAATGCTTCTGCTCTCAAGCTTAGCCTTTTCTTAACAACACTGTCATCTCAGATTTTCAAAAAATGCTTTTGAACCATAGAAATTGACTAATTTGTGTAAGAGTATGCTAAGCTAGCTTAGCATTTTGAGTAGCATTTAGCACGCAACATTTTCACAAAAACCAGATAACCAAATAAATAAAATCATTTACCTTTGAAGAGCTTCGGATGTTTTCAATGAGGAGACTCTCAGTTACATACCAAATGCGCAGTTTTTCCTGAAAGCGTCTGTGTGTAGGAGAAATCGTTCCGTTTTGTACATCGCATTTGGCTACCGAAACTAACCGAAAATTCAGTCACCTACAACGTCAAACTTTTTCCGAATTAACTCCATAATATCGACCGAAACATGGCAAACGTTGTTTGGAATCAATCCTCAAGGTGTTTTTTCACATATCTCTTCATTGATATATCGTTCGTGGAAGCTTGCATTCTTCTCTAAATTCCATGGAAAAATACTTGCAGCTGACTTTTGCGCACCAATTTCGGCGCAGGACACCGGGCGGACACGTGGTAAATGTGGTCTCTTATGGTCAATCTTCCAATGATATGCCTACAAATACGTCACAATGCTGCAGACACCTTGGGGAAACGACAGAAAGGGCAGACTTACTCCTCTCGCATTCACAGCCATATAAGGAGACAATGGAAAACAGAGCCTCAAAAATCCTGCTCATTTCCTGGATGCCGTCTCATCTTGGTTTTGCCTGAAGCTCACGTTCTAGGGCACGCACAGAAAATATCTTGGTAGTTCTGGACACGTCAGTGTTTTCTTTCGAAAGCTATCAATTATATGCATAGTCGAGCATCTTTTTGTGACAAAATATCTTGTTTAAAACGGGAACTTTTTTCATCCAAAAATGAAATAGCGCCCCCAGAGCATCAAGAGGTTAAGTATCAAAATTAAATGGAATTGCTCAAATATACTTAAATATCGAAAGTAAAAGTATAAACCATTTCAAATTCCTTGTGTTAGGCAAACCAGACAGCACAATTGTATTTAATTTTATTATTTACAGGCAACCAGGGGCACAATCCAACACGCAGACATAATTTACAAACAAAGCATTTTTGTTTCGTGAGTCCGCCAGATCAGAAGCGGAAGGGATGGCCAGGGATGTTCTCTTGATAACTGTGTGAATTGGACCCGTTTCCTGTCAACATGGAACGAGTACTTTGAGTGTCAGGGAAAATGTATGGAGTAAAAAGTACATTATTGTCTTAATGTAGTGGAGTTAAAGTAGGCACAAATATGAATAGTAAATTAAAGTACAGATATCCCAAAAAACTACTTAAGTTGTACTTAAGTTGTAAGTATTTTTACTTAAGTACTTTACACCACTGCTGGTAACTTTACCAGGCAGTAAATTAGTTAACAGATCAATAGGAAAGAGAGTTCCAAACTATTGTTTCTTTTTCACTATTTTAATTGAAAACAAATCAAGGTGCTTAATTGTATCCCAGAAATGATTTGATATTGAGATAAAAATGGCTGTATTGGACCTTTAAGTATGACAAGGAACTGTCGAAGAACATGCAGAGAAGATCGTGGTTCCCGGGTGGCGCAGCAGTCTAAGGCACTTTATCTCAGTGCTTGAGGTGTCACTACAGACACCTTAGTTTGATTCCAGGCTGTACCACAACTGGCCATGATTGGGAGTCCCATAGAGCGGTGAACAATTGGCCCAGGTCGTCCGGGTTTGGTCATTGTAAATAATAATTTGTTCTTAACTGACTTTCCTAGTTAAATGAAAAAATTATACAAAACAATCTATGGATCAAATTACTTTGCGCTTATGTGCATAAAGGAACACATGACAATTTAGTGTGACTCGGAGCCCAATGATGATGTTTGCATTAATACACGTGAGATCAACTGGGATTTTTTTATTGGACTTCTTATCGTCTAAACGGGAATGTTGTTAGCCCACATTGGCATGTCCCTGGGATTAGGAATATTTCCATGAATCTAGATCACTCCTCGACTAGGCTGAGTTCTCTAACTTGAAGAGACAGTTGATCATTATTTACATAAAAAATGCAACTGTTTCCAATTTCTTTGTTGACATCCCCATTGTTTTGATGTGGATTTTGTAATATATGCTGTGTTAAAATGTCTTTGCCTATTAGAGGGAGAGGAGGGCAAGTGAAGGTGACAGATTTGAGTTTATCGCTTGAATAAGGGTATATTTTACAAGACAAGTCTATTTTTATTGTTTGTTCACTTCACTTCACGTTTCCCTTATGTAGTTTTCTCCAGAGAGGTAATAGTAAATATAGGCCTTTAATTGCCTGAAAAAATGCTAAAATAAAGTTGTTTTTTAAATGTGGAAGATTGGATAGTTTATGGATTCACCTTGTTATTCAAATCAGCCAATTTCTGATTATGAGATGTTCCATTTCTGCAATAATTAACTTAGAATGAATAGCAGTCTAAACACTGATCAAACGTTTAATGCATTTCAGTTGGTTATTATTGTCTGGTTACAGTTGAGAGCATACACAACAGTAAACAAACAGATTCAGAGTTCAGTTGGGCCTTTGTGCTTCAGCAAACAAAGATTAAGAGTTTAGTTTATCATGCTGTTTTCTCTCTCGATGAAGGTGTTGACAACGATGATATTGTTAACAATAATTATAATGATTATGAGGATGATTGATGATGATTATGAAAACGAGGATGGTGATGATGAAAAGAATGATGATAAGATGAGGAGGATGACGATGACTATGAAAACAGAAACAGCACGAAATGAAAATGTACTTGTGTGAAAAATAAGTTTATTCTAAAAGTGCTGAGATATGACATGAATGTGTACAGGAGCAGCTGAGGACATGGATGTATGTCCCTAGGTGTTTTGCATTCCTTCCCATCCCTTGTCTTATTAAAACAATTGCATTTCCTTGTGATTTCGCTGATACAGTGTGGCAGTGAGTACTGTAAATTAACATTGTCCCTATATTTACCCCCTGGGGTATCTCCACTGATCATATCCCAGGTAACACATAACATTCTGAGAATCATATGTTTCTTAGAGCTTGTTGAGAGTGTGGTTGTCCTATGGTTCTTTTGCAAAAAAAACTTCCCACATTCTGGGAATGGTGCAGGATTATTGCTTGGCTTTGGAACATTCTCAGCACATTTACGGAACTTAACAAAAAAACATAATTTCCTTGATATTTCATTACTTTTAACTTCTTCGATATAGGGGGCGCTCTTTTAATTTTTGGATAAAAAACGTTCCCGTTTTAAACAAGATATTTTGTCACGAAAAGATGCTCGACTATGCATATAATTGACAGCTTTGGAAAGAAAACACTGATGTTTCCAAAACTGCAAAGATATTATCTGTGAGTGCCACGAACTTATGCTACAGGCGAAACCAAGATGAAATTTCAAACAGGAAATGGCCCAGATTCTGAAGGCGCTGTGTTCCAATGTCTCCTTATATGGCTGTGAATGCGCCAGGAATGAGCCTACACTTTCTGTCGTTTCCCCAAGGTGTCTGCAGCATTGTGACATTTGTAGGCATATCATTGGAAGATTGACCATAAGAGACTACATTTACCAGGTGTCCGCTTGGTGTCCTCCGTCGAAATTATTGCGCAATCTCCAGCTGTGTCCACTTTTCCATTCGGTTAAGAGGAGAAAGGCAACTGCCACGAATGATTTATCATTGAATAGATATGTGAAAAACACCTTGAGGATTGATTCTAAACAACGTTTGCCATGTTTCTGTCGATATTATGGAGTTAATTTGGAAAAAAGTTTGGCGTTGTAATGACTGAATTTTCATTTTTTTTTCTTAGCCAAACGTGATGAACAAAACGGAGCGATTTCTTCTACACAAATAATCTTTTTGGAAAAACTGAACATTTGCTATCTAACAGAGTCTCCTCATTGAAAACATCTGAAGTTATTCAAAGGTAAATGATTTTATTTAAATGCTTTTCTTGTTTTTGTGAAAATGTTGCCTGCTGAATGCTAGGCTAATGCTATGCTAGCTATCAATACCTCTTACACAAATGCTTGTGTAGTGATGGTTGAGAAGCATATTTTGAAAATCTGAGATGACAGTGTTGTTAACAAAAGGCTAAGCTTGTGAGTGAATATATTTCTTTCATTTCATTTGCGATTTTCATGAATAGTTAACGTTGCGTTATGCTAATGAGCTTGAGGCTATGATTACGGGTACGGGATTGCTTGACTCTAGAGGTTAAGGAATATTTACGAAAACCTCAAATTGTGACATTTAATTAACATTTTGGTAATGTTCTAAGAATCTTCATTCTCTGGTTTGACATTGTTTCTATGAGAACATTCCCAATGTTCTTCTCTCCTTCTTCTATAGCATTTCCACAGCAACGTTACCTACAGTTTCCTCATGATTCTATTTGCAGTTGTCGGAAGTTTACATACACTTAGGTTGGAGTCAATAAAACTTGTTTTTCAACAACTCCACAAATTTCTTGTTAACAAACTATAGATCTGGTAAGTCGTTACGGACATCTGTTGTTTATGACACATGTATTTTTCCAAAAATTGTTTACAGACAGATTATTTCACTTATAATTCACTATCATAATTCCATTGAGTCAGAAGTTTGCATACACTAAATTGAAACAGCTTGAAACAGCTTGGAAAATTATGTCACGTTTTAGAAGCTTCTGATAGGTTAATATACATAATTTGAGTCAATTGGAGGTGTACCTGTGGATGTATTTCAAGGCCTACCTTCAAACTCAGTGCCTTTTCACTTGACATCATTGGGAAATCTAAAGAAATAATCCAAGACCTCAGAAAAAAATTGTAGACCTCCACAAGTCTGGTTCATCCTTGGGAGCAATTTTAAAATGCCTGAAGGTACCTCGTTCATCTGTACAAACAATAGTACGCAAGTATAAACACCATGGGACCACACAGTCATCATACCCCAAAGGAAGGAGACGAGTTCTGTCTCCTGGAGATGATCGTACAGTGGTGCGAAAAGTCCAAATTAATCACAGAACAACAGCAAAGGACCTTGTGAAGATGCTGGAGGAAACAGGTACAAAAGTATCTATAGCCACAGTTTAACGAGTCCTATATTGACATAACCTTCAAGACCGCTGTGCAAGGAAGAAGCCACTGCTCTAAAACCACCATAAAAAAGCCAGACTACGGTTTGTCAGGAGGAATGGGCCAAAATTCACCCAACTTATTTTTGGAAGCTTGCGGAAGTCTACCTAAATGTTTGACCTAAGTTAAACAATTTAAAGGCAATTCAACCAAATACTAATTGAGTGTATGCAAACTTCTGACCCACTGGGAATGTGATGAAAGAAATAAAAGCTGAAATAAATAATTATCCATGCTATTATTCTGACATTTCACATTCTTAAATAAAGTGGTGATCCTAACTGACCTAAGACCGGGTAATTGTACAATGATTAAATGTCAGGAATGGTGAAAAACTGAGTCTAAATACACTGCTCAAAAAAATAAAGGGAACACTAAAATAACACATCCTAGATCTGAATGAATGAAATATTATTAAACACTTTTTCTTTACATAGTTGAATGTGCTGACAACAAAATAACACAAAAATGATCAATGGAAATCAAATTTATCAACCCATGGAGGTCTGGATTTGGAGTCACACTCAAAATTAAAGTGGAAAACCACACTACAGGCTGATCCAAATTTGTAATGTCCTTAAAACAAGTCAAAATGAGGCTCAGTAGTGTGTGTGGCCTCCACGTGCCTGTATGACCTCCCTACAACGCCTGGGCATGCTCCTGATGAGGTGGCTGATGGTCTCCTGAGGGATCTCCTCCCAGACCTGGACTAAAGCATCCGCCATCTCCTGAACAGTCTGTGGTGTAACATGGTGTTGGTGGATGAGCTGCACTACCTGAGCCACTTGTGTGGGTTGTAGACCCCGTCTCATGCTACCACTAGAGTGGAAGCACCGCCAGCATTCAAAACTGACCAAAACATCAGCCAGGAAGCATAGGAACTGGGAAGTGGTCTGTGGTCACCACCTGCAGAAACACTCCTTTATTGGGGGAGTCTTGCTAATTGCCTATAATTTCCACCTGTTGTCTATTCCATTTGCACAACAGCATGTGAAATGTATTGTCAATCAGTGTTGCTTCTTAAGTAGACAGTTTGATTTCACATAAGTGTGATTGACTTGGAGTTACATTGTGTTGTTTAAGTGTTCCCTTTATTTTTTTGAGCAGTGTATATTTGGCTAAGGTGTAAGTAAACTTCCGACTTCAGCTGTAATTGTCTGGATCATTTCCAATATCCCCCAAATATATTTTATTTAAATATATATTTTTACAGCACTAGTCAAAAGTTTGACACCTACTCATTCCAGGGTGTTTCTTTATTTTAACTTTTTTCTACAATGTGGAATAATAGTGAAGACATAAAACTATGAAATAACACAAATGGAATCAACTAGTTGTCATGGTTCCAACTGTCACCAGAGGGTGGCGGAGACCATACTAGAGACATTAACGACAATCAGGTATGTCCAATTTACTCATTATGATTCCCCTGTTAACCTTTTTGGGATAGGGGCAGCATTTTCACTTTTGGATGAATAGCGTGCCCAGAGTGAACTGCCTCCTACTCTGTCCTAGATGCTAATATTTGCATATTATATGCCAGGAATATAAGATATGCATATTATTAGTAGATTTGGATAGAAAACACTCTGAAGTATCTACAACTGTTTGAATAATGTCTGTGAGTATAACAGAACTCATATGGCAGGTGAAAACCTGGGAAAAATCCAACCAAGAAATGGGTAGGCCAAGCTTTGAAAACAACAAACATCAGATATCCCATTTCTTGGTTGGATTTTTCCCAGGTTTTCACCTGCCACCTGCCATATGAGTTCTGTTATACTCACGGTTGACATCTAGTGTCTATGAAGCTTAGCGTTTTTGTTAACCTCTAGCGTCGAGCAATCCCGTATCAGGGAGCGTAATCATAGCCTCAAGCTCATTGAAACACAAGCTTAGCCTTTTGTTAACAACACTGTCATCTCAGATTTTCAAAATATGCTTTTCAACCAAAGCTACACAAGCATTTGTGTAAGAGTATTGATTGCCTAGCATAACATTAAGCCTAGCATTCAGCAGGCAACATTTTCACAAAAACAAGAAAAGCATTCAAATAAAATAATTTACCTTTGAAGAACTTCGGATGTTTTCAACAACGAGACTCTTAGTTAGATAGCAAATGTTCATTTTTTCCAAAAAGATTATAGCTCCATTTTGTTCATCACGTTTGGCTAAGAAAAATACCGGAAAATGCAGTCACTTACAACGCCCAACTTTTTTCCAAATTAGCTCCATAATATCGACAGAAACATGGCAAACGTTGTTTAGAATCAATCCTCAAGGTGTTTTTCACGTATCTATTCGATAATCTATCAGTGGTGGCAGTTGGCTTGTCATCAGAAGAAAACGGAAAAATACTGCAGCTGGAGATTACGCAATAATTGCAACGGAGGACACCAAGCAACCACCTGGTAGATGCAGTCTCTTATGGTCAATCTTCCAATGATATGCCTTCAAATACGTCACAATGCTGTAGACACCTTGGGGAAAACGTGGACAACGTAAGCTGACTCATAGCTCCTTCACAGCCATATAAGGAGTCATTGGAATGAGGCGGTTTCAAAAAATGTGGCACTTCCTGGTTGGATTTCTATCTGGGTTTCGCCAGTTACATCAGTTCATTGGCACTCACAGACAATATATTTGCAGTTTTGGAAACGTCAGTGTTTTCTTTCCAAAGCTGTCCATTATATGCATAGTCGAGCATCTTTTCATGACAAAATATCTTGTCTAAAACGGGAACATTTTTCATCCAATTTTTTTTATATAGCGCCCCCTAATGCATAACTGGTTAACAACATCCAAGATTGATTCCATATATCGTTTGACTTCTACAACCTGTAATGGAACTTTTTGAGTTTTTGTCTGTATGAAGTGCTCGTGCCTAATGAAGATGGATGACTGGGCTGAACACGCTAACAACCAAGTGGCTATTTGGACATAAATTATGGACTTTATGGAACAAATCAGTAATTTATTGTCAAACTGGGATTCATGGGAGTGCCTTCTGATGAAGATCATCAAAGGTAAGTGAATATTTATAGTGTTATTTCTGACTTCTGTTGACTCCAAAATGGCTGGATTGGGCTCTGAGCGCCATTTGGCTTTTTCCGTAAAGTTTTTGGGGAAATCTGACACAGCGGTTGCATTATCTTCTTGACGCTTCCATCCTTTAAGCAGGATAATTGTCATCAGCAACCGCTAAATAGCATAGCGCCCCAGTCTTTTAGCCTTTTGTTAATCTACCATCTCAGATTTAGAAAATATGCTTTACAGCGAAAGCAATCCAAGCGTTTAAGTTTATCGATCGCATGACAAGTACACAGGTAGCTTGATCACGAAAATCAGAAAAGCAATCAAATTAATTGTTTACCTTTGATGATCTTCGGATGTTTTCACTCATAAGACTCCCAGTTACACAACAAATGTTCCTTTTGTTCCATAAAGATTATTTTTATATCCAAAATGCCTCCGTTTGTTTGGCTCATTATGTTCAGAAATCCACACGAAAGAGCGGTCATGACAACGCAGACAAATTCCAAATAATATCCACAGAAACATGTCAAACGTTTTTTATAATCAATCCTCGGGTTGTTTTAAAATATATAATCGATAATATATCAAGAGCAAATGTCTTTCACAGTAGGAGAGGGAAAAACAATAGCTGTCCAAACTCTGTTGCGTGAGCAAAACTCATATGACTACCTGACGTGATGTTATCTTCCTGGCTCATTTTTCAAAATAAAAGCCTGAACATATGTCTAACGACTGTTGACACCTTGAGGAAGTGATAGGAAAAGGAATCTGGTTGATATACCTTTAAGTGGAGCAATGGGAGGCTATGGAACATGGAGTTTTCAAAATAGAAGCCACTTCCTGGATTGATTTTTCAGGGTTTCGACTGCAATATAAGTCATGTTATACTCACAGACAATATTTTTAAAGTTTTGGAAACTATTTTTATGTTTGGGAAAAAAATGTTCCCAAAGTAAATGTTCCCATCAGGACCAGATGCTAGAATATCCATATAATTGACAGCTTAGGATGGAAAACACTCTAAAGTTTCCAAAACTTTAAAAATATTGTCTGTGAGTATAACAGAACTGATACTGCAGGCGAAAGCCTGAGAAAAATCCAATCAGGAAGTGACTCTTATTTTGAAACCTATGTGTTCCTATGCATCCCTATTGACCATTGGAAGGGATATCAACCAGATTCCTTTTTCTATGGCTTCCCTAAGGTGTCTACAGCCTTTAGATATAGTTTCAGGCCTTTATTTTGAAGAATGAGTGTGAACGACCACATTACGTAAGTGGTCAGATGGGGACTCTCAGAGTGATTTTTGCACAAAAGAGAGAGGCGGCCATTGTTCCTCCCGGTCCAAGTGAAAAGCCAACTCTCCCGGTTGATATATTATCGAATAGATATTTGAAAAACACCTTGAGGATTAATTATAAAAAAACATTTGCCATGTTTCTGTTGACATTATGGATATAATTTGGAATTTCAGTCTTCATTTTCATGAACGCTATATCCGGTGGATTCCTGGGCATAACGCACCAAACTAATGGAGGTATTTGGATATAAAAAATATCTTTATGGAACAAAAGGAACATTTGCTGTCTAACTGGGTGTCTAACTGGGATTGCTTTTCTGATTTTCGTGACCAAGCTTCCTGATGCTATCGATAAACTTACACAAACGCTTGTATTGCTTTCGCTGTAAAGTATAATTTCAAAATCTGAGACGACAGGGTGATTAACAAAAGGCTAAGCTGTGTTTCGCTATATTTCACTTGTGATTTCATGAATATGAATATTGTTGCGCTATGCTATTCAGCGATTGCTGATGACAAATCCGGGATGGGTAGTTCTAAGAGTTAATGTGTGAAAGTTACATATTCCCCCAAAATATTTTTGAATTGGGCACGTTGCCTTTTCAGTGGAATGATGTCGAGGGGTTCCGCTAGCAGAATGCCTGCGCTAGAAAGGTTCACCTCTCAGGGGTACGGGGCAGTATTTTGACGTCCGGATGAGAAGCTTGACAAAATTAAACTGACTGTTACTCAGGACCAGAAGCTAGGATATATATCTAATTGGTATATTTGGATAGAAAACACTAAAGTTTCTAAAACTGTGAAAATAATGTCTGTGAGTATAACAGAGCTTATACATTAGGCAAAACCGCAAGGACAAACTATCCACAAAATATATATTTTTAGCCTAGCACTGTTTCCAAAGGCTGTCATGTTTATTATGAGGCGAAATCCTCCTGGATTGATGTTCCTAGGGCTTCCACTAGATGTCACTAGTCTTTAGAAAGAGTTGCAGGTGTGTTTTTGGAAAAATGAGCTAGAAGTAGTTTTTTTTAGTAGTTTTTCTAAGTGTCTCCCATTTTGGCTGTAGTATTTTCATGCGAGTGGATGAGAACTCGTTCTTTGTTGTTTATCTTCGGTAAAGAAAATAACAATTCTATGTCTTAAATTGTATCATTTATTTACGTATTAGGGTACCTGAGGTTTTTTATAAACGTTGTTTGACTTGTTTGGAGAAGTTTATTGGTAACGTTTGGGATTCATTTTGTATGCATTTTGAAGGAGGGAATTGGATTATTGGCTCTGCCTGTAAACATGCTGGATGATTCAGAATCCATTGAAGAGCTTGAAGGATTCATTGACGAGAGGTACTTACAAACTCAAAGAAACATGTCGCTGGTTTTGGAGGATTCAAGAATTGTTATTTAAGGACAACCAACCCAATCAACAAAACAAACCAAAACCAGGTTGGCCAAGCGGTATCAACGATGGAACCAAACCATCCCCTAGTAAGAGGGTGCGTGTAGCGAGTGGGGAGAGGTTTACTGATATCTTGGCCATGTTCTGTTATAATCTCCACCCGGCATAGCCAGAAGATGACTGGCCACCCCTTGTAGCCTGGTTCCTCTCTGGTTTCTTTCTAGGTGTTGGCCTTTCTAGGGAGTTTTTCCGAGCCACCGTGCATTGCTTGCTGTTTTGGGTTTTAGGCTGGGTTTCTGTACATTACTTTGACATATCAGATGTACGAAGGGCTATATAAATACATTTGATTTGATATGGATGTTGACTTGATAAAATCCATCAATGAAAGGCTTGCCAAACTTGATATCTTGAATATATTACGAGGACATCAATGCATTATGTGCTAGTCTAGAATTCAGCCAACTTCAGACTGATGATCTAAGGAAAGAGAACACGGCGCTGAAAGGTACTATAGACTCTATTCATTGCAAGGTGGAGGTGGTGCAAAGGGAGAACAAACAACTTAAAGAAACCTTGCTTGATGTACAGTGTCGATCAATGCGGAACAATCTAATATTTTCAGGGATACTGGAGAATGACAACACCAGAGGCTGTGAGGACACAGTCCGAGACTTTATGTCAACTCAATTAAAACTGCCCACTGATGTTGTGTGTAATACCACTTTCTCCAGAGTCCGTAGAATATGTAACATCTCTGGAAATAGGCCTCAGGCTATTATTGCATGTTTTGACAAATTTAAGCAAAAGAAAATGATGAAGAACATGTGGAGAGAATTCAGAAACACTGACTTTGGAATGAATGATCACTTCCCCTCCGAAATCAATGAAAGGAGAAAAAAACTATGTCCCATCATGAAGGAAAAGCGTTGCCTGAATCAACGAGTCTCCATGGTGATGGATAAACTTTATATCAATGGGCAATTGTATCAGGACTCTAGAGTAACTCCCTGGCTATTTTAATTTAATGTTCAAATCTGAGTTTGTGTGTTGTAGTGTATTATGACAACTTCAACTATAATGAATACATGTTCTATTGATCTCCATTTGATAAGGGAAGGGTTGCATATAGCTCAGGTTAATGTATGTAGCCTTCCTAACAAAATACATGAGGTTTTTAACTTGGTGAACATAAATAATATTCATATTTTGGCTTTGACCGAAGCGCATTTAGATGCATCTGTAAATGATGGACAAATGAACATTCAAGTATATAGTCTACTGAGAAATTACAAGAATAGGAATGGTGGGGGTGTAGCACTGTATATTCAGAATCATATATTGTTATAGGAATTTGATTCCTATATGTTTATTAACAAATTCAATTAATACACTCAGCCCATTTGTAAGAATTTGTAAGATACTTATTTTCAAAAAATGGGCAGAGACCAGTCTCAAAATCATGGTACAATTCACAACACGTTATAAACTAAAAATGTCCCTCATCCACTCCGATACAATGGCAGTATAGTTCACAAGCCTTCCCACATCGTCCACCACCTGTTAGATAATTTACTACTTGCCCAAGTTCTCCCCTCTCCCTGTGTGGAGATAAGATGTCCTGTAAGGAACACAGCATTCCAGACAGTCTGACGATAGCTCCATTAGTTTCTAACAAGGAACAGACAGTCTTTGTTATAATCCTTGATTACAATTACACACATTATATTCAGTACTATGATTATAATAAGATTCATACATCCATACAGTAACATGGTAGTATTCTGTTTAGTCATAGTTCTGATTGAAATGTATACATAATTCATTCATTATTCATAAAAAATACCTTAAGCCAGGTGAGGTCACTGCATGTTTGGGGTGGTAGGACAAAGGGCTATCTAAGGCATATTGGCAGGGCTGGGGGCTCTACAGTGAAATAAGACAATCACTAACAAAAACAACAATATACAAGGCATATTGACATTAGGGAGAGGCATGTGTAGCCGAGTGATCATAGGGTCCAATGAGCAGCAATAGGTGAGTCAGGGTGCCATTTGGTAGTCGCTATTGCGCGAGGCGAGACACGGCAATCCAGAAAGCTATCGGGCCAGGGCTAGCAGATGGGTCTTCGGCAACATCGCAACAGAAGCTGGCTGGTGTCAGAGTTAACGGTGAAGACCGCTGGCATTGGCTAACTGACTACTAGCTAGTTAGCTGGCTAGCTGAGATGGGGGTTCTGGTTCTAAAGTATAAAAATACCAAATCCATACCACATTGGGTGAGGCGGGTTGCAGGAAAGTGAGATTAAAATATATACAAAAAACAAGGAAACCTGCTATTAAGACAGCACAAGATAAACACATCCGACTGCTACACCATCTTTGTGACCGCCGGGAGGAGTAAGTCACAGAAAAGACAGCGCTAAGAAAGCCATGTTTCACAAAACAAACAATACCTTACAGTGATGGGGTGCAAAGAACTGTACTAAATAGTGTGTGATAATAACGTACAGGTGTGTAAACAGGTGATTACAATTCAGGTGATTGGGATCTGGAGCGTGAGCTGCGTTCAGGGGATCTACGTGTTTGATGGTGTGAGTTGGAAGCAGATATTACAGTAGGAAATTATATGCTGAAATACTGAAATTCCCACAGAACAACATTGTTTCTTAACATTCTCTGAACATTCTCTGAACTATATGAGAACTTTCCAAATGACAGTTTGGAAAAACATTAACAAAACATTTATTAAATATAACCATGATTGAACTTTTATGAAACGTTCTGTTAAAGAAATGAAATACCAAGAAAATAAAATATTTTTGTCAAGTTCCATAATTAATAAAGTATTTTAATCTTGAAATATTTTTGAAGCACTGCCTCACTGACATAACACATGGCCACAGTCATGTGTTCACATGTAAATTATTTAAGAAATATGTGTCACTAAGGCTAAAGATAATGCTAACTCATGTAAACAAAGAGCAGCCGTCTAGCTGTTCAATGAAAACGGTTCACTTTATACAACAATAGGCAATTCAAAGGGACATTTCACAGTTCTTCTACTTCATAATCTCCAGCACCACCCCAAACTCATTATCTGTAAATGGCACGTTTCTAGTAGAAAATATAGAGCAAGATAGGTGTTTCCAATGACATCATCAGTGTGCATCTGATTGCTAACAAACTGGTCGATGATGTCATTGGAGACACTTATCTTCCTCTTCCTCCTTTTTTACTACAAAACATAAACATGCCATTTCCCCCCCAATATTTAGATTTTTTTACATTTTCATTGTTGGACTAGAAACACCAAGACATTTTAGAAATATGTTCCCAAGTATAATAGAGAGCCACATGATCATATACAAATGTAAGCAAGGTTTGAAATTATTATGGTTTTATTCCAACATTATATCTGTTTGAAGTTCTTGCAGTCTACAAATGATTTGTAATTATGAAGTGGGTGGTTCGAGCTCTGAATGCTGATTGGCTGACAGCTGTATATCAGACCGTATACCACGTGTATGACAACATATATTTATACTGCTCAATTTAAGTTGGTAAACAGTTCATAATATCAATTAGGCACCTCTGGGGTTTGTGGTGTATGACCAATATACGACGGCTAAAGCTGCATCCAGACACTCTGCATTGTGCATAAGAACAGCCCGTAGCCATATACCATACCCCCTCGGGCCTAATTGCTTAAATTATGTTCTGGCCCACCGACCATCCATCAAAAAAAGCAACGTCCCGCTGTTGAATCTTGTTGATGATCCCCAAACTACACGATATGATATACAATTCCAAACACAACTTCTAATTTTGGAACACCAAAAAGAGATGGAGTGGGGAGAGGCACATTTGTTGGGGAGTTACATTACTTTACAAATAACCACGAGGAAACCTGTAGGTGTAATGAAGACTAGGGAGACATAGAGCTGGTTTTAAGCGCAGGGTGCAGCAGGTGTTTATTGCGATTTGAACCCTGTGGTACCCCCATAAAGACTGCCAGAAGTCTGGACAACAGGCCCTCTGATTTGACACACTGAACTCTGAGAAGTAGTTAAGAATTAAGTGATTGACAGAGTTGAAAGCCTTGGCCAGGTCAATGAAGATGGCTGCACAGTCTTTTATCGATGGTGGTTATGATATCATTTAGGACCTTGAGCGTGGCTGAGGTGCACCTATGACCAGCTTGGAAACCAGATTGCATAGCGGAGAAGGTACGGTGGGATTCGAAATGGTTGGAGATCTTTTTGTTAACTTGGCTATCGAAGATTTTAGAAAGGCAAGGCAGGATGTAGGTCTAAAACAGTTTGCGTCCAAGGTGTCTCCCCCTTTGTAGAGGGGGATGACCGCGGCAGCATTCCAATCTTTATGGATCACAGACGATTTGAGAAGTTGAACATGATTGTAATGGGGTTGAAACAATTGCGGTGGATAATTCTAGAAAGAGAGGGTCCAGATTTTCTAGCCCAGCTGTTTTGTAGTGATCCAAATTTAGCAGCTCTTTTAGAACATCAGCTGTCTGGATTTGGGTGAAGGAGAAGCAGGGAGGGAACTTGTGCAAGTTTCTGCAGCGGGGTGCAGAGCTGTCGGCCGGGGTAGGGGTAGCCAGGTGGAAAGCATGGCCAGCCACAGAAAAATGCTTTTATTGTAGATTTATCGGTGGTGAGTGTTTCCTAGCCTCAGTGCAGTGAGCAGCTGTGAGGAGGTGCTCTTATTCTCAATGGACTTTAGTGTCCCAAAACCTTTTGGAATTAGTGCTACAGGGTGCACATTTGTGTTTGAAAAAGATAGCCTTCCTAACTGACTGTGTATATTGGTTCCTGACTTCTCTGAAAATTTGCATTTTGCCCGGGGCTATTTGGCTATGCAGCACGCCACAGGATGTCTTTGTGCTGGTCAAGGGCGGTGATGTCTGGGGTGAACCAAGGGCTATATCTGTTCTTAGTTATACATTTTTTTGAAGAACATTTGAAGAGCAACCAGGCATCCTCTACTGACGGGATGAGGTCAATATCCTTCCAGGATGCCTGCTCGCAGAAGTGTTTGACAGTGATGAGGGGTGGTCCTGGTCCTGGTTGAAGACAGCAGAGGTGTATTTGGAGGGCAAGTAGGTCAGGATGATATCTATGAGGGTGCCCATGGTTACGGATTTAGGGTTGTACTTAGTAGGTTCCTTGATAATTTGAGAGATATTGATCTAGCTTAGATTATAGGAAGACGGGGGTGTTAAGCATATCCCAGTTTAGGTCACCTAACAGCATGTACTCTGAAGATAGATGGGGGGAAATTCACATATGGTGTCAAGGGCACAGCTGGGGGCTGAGAGTGGTCTATAACAAGTGGCAATGGTGAGAGATATTTCTGGACAGGTGGATTTTTAAAAGTAGAAGGTCAAATTGTTTGGGCACAGACCTGGATAGTATGACAGTTCTCTGCAGTAGATGGCAATGCCGCCCCCTTAGGCAGTTCTATCTTGTCGGAAAATGTTGTAGTTTCAGAATTCTTGGTGGCCTTCCTAAATCAGGATTCAGATACAGATAAGACATCAGGGTTGGTGGAGTGTGCTAAAGCAATGAATAAAACAAACTTAGGGAGGAGGCTTATGATGTTAACATGCATGAAAACAAGGCTTTACGGTTACAGATAACAACAAATTATAGTGAGTGGGAAATAGGTGTGGTGCTGGAAGCTACAGTGCCTTGGTTAACCTCTACATCACCAGAGGAACAGAGGAGGAGTAGGTTAAGTGTACGGCTAAAGGCTATAAGAACTGGGTCGTCTGTTGCATTCAGAACAGAGAATATAAAGAGCAGCTTTCTGGGCGTGGTGGAATAGAGATAGGGCATAATGTACAGACAAGGGTATGGTAGGATGTGAATACAGTGGAGGTAAACCTAGGCTTTGAGTGACGATGAGAGCGATTATGTCTCTGGAAGCACCAGTTAAATAAGGTCCCACAGTTGACAATGCAAAAACCAAGCCATGAGGTCAAAGGAATTGTCTCTAGAGGTCCGAGACAGGTATGTGTCGAGACACAGATCTGGGGAATTTACCAAAACAATTCTGCAACATTGAAAGTCCAAGAACATAGTGGCCTACATCATTCTTAAATGGAAGAAGTTTGGAACCACCAAGACCCTTCCTAGAGCTGGCCACATGGCCAAACTGAGCAACTGAGGTAGAAGCCATTCCTCAGGTAAAGGCACATGATAGCACTCTTGGAGTTAGCCAACAGGCACATAAAGGAAACTAAGACCATGAGAAAAGATTCTCTGTTCTGATGAAACCAAGATGTAATTATTTGGCATGAATGCCAAACGTCAAGTCTGGAGGAAACCTGGCACCGTCTCTACTGTGAAGCTTCGTGGCGGCAGCATCATGCTGTGGGGATGTTTTTCAGGGACTGGGAGACTAGTCAGGATGAAAACCTTCTCCAGAGTGCTCAAGACCTCAGACTGGGATGATGGGTTCACCTTCCAAAAGGTGTCAGGCATATGTGTATAGGTGGCAGGGAAGTCAGGCGCAGGAGAGTCAAACGGAGTGTAAAATGAAGTATTTTAATAAAGTCCAAGTAACATGCTCCCTTGATAATTTGAGAGATATTGATCTAGCTTAGATTGTAGGAAGACAGGGGTGTTAAGCATATCCCAGTTTAGGTCACCTAACAGCATGTACTCTGAAGATAGATGGGGGGAAATTCACATATGGTGTCAAGGGCACAGCTGGGGGCTGAGAGGGGTCTATAACAAGTGGCAATGGTGAGAGATATTTCTGTTTCACTAAATAGACAAATGAATAATAAATAAATATGGGTACGAAGACCCGTCGCGCACCTATACAAAAACACTACACTGACGATAAACAATCTCTGACAAAGACATGAGGGGAAACAGAGGGTTAAATACACAACAGGTGATGCATGGGATTGAAAACAGGTCTGTGGGAAGACAAAACCAATGGAAAATTAAACATTGATTAATGATGGCTAGAAGACAGGTGACGTCGAACGCCGAGCACCGCCCGAACAAGGAGAGGCAAGTCGTGACAGTACCCCCCTGACGCGCGGCTCCAGCTGCGCGTCGACACCGGCCTCGGGGACGACCCGGAGGGCGAGGTGCTGGGCGAACCGGATGGAGGCTGTGGAATTCTGATAACATGGAAGGATCTAACACGTCCTCCACCGGAACCCAGCATCTCTCCTCCGGCCCGTAACCCTCCCAGTCCACGAGGTACTGAAGGCCCCTTGCCCAACGTCTCGAATCCAAAATGGATCGATCAGAGTATGCCGGAACCCCCTCGATATCTAGAGGAGGCGGAGGAACATCACGCACTTCAGCCTCCTGGAGCGGGCCAGCCACCACCGGCCTGAGGAGAGACACATGGTACGAGGGGTTAAAATGGTAATTAGTGGGCAGTTGTAACCTATAAAATACCTTGTTCACTCTCCTCAGGACTTTAAACGTCCCCACAAACCGCGGACCCAGCTTCCGGCAGAGCAGGCGGAGGGGCAGGTTTCGGGTCGAGAGCCAGACCCTATCCCCTGGTGCGAACACTGGGGCCTCACTACGGCGACGGTCTGCGCCAATTTTCTGGCGCCTTATGGCACGCTGAAGGTGGATGTGGGCTGCCTCCCAGGTTTCCTCAGCGTGCCGAAACAAATTGTCCACCGCAGGGGCCTCGGTCTGGCTCTGATGCCAAGGAGCCAGAACCGGCTGATACCCTAATACACGTTGAAAAGGAGTAAGGTTAGTGGAGGAGTGACGTAGCGAGTTCTGAGCCATCTCTGCCCAGGGCACAAACTTCGCCTACTCCCCTGGCCGATCCTGGCAATAAGACCGCAGAAACCTACCCACATCCTGGTTAACTCTCTCCACCTGCCCATTACTCTCGGGGTGAAAACCTGAGGTAAGACTAACCGAGATCCCCAGACACTCCATGAACGCCTTCCAGACCCTTGATGTGAACTGGGGACCCCGATCAGACACTATATCTTCAGGCACCCCATAGTGCCGGAAAACGTGTGTAAACAGGGCCTCTGCAGTTTGTAAGGCCGTAGGGAGACCGGGCAAAGGGAGGAGACGACAGGACTTTGAAAACCGATCCACAACGACCAGGATCGTGGTGTAACCCTGTGAAGGTGGAAGATCAGTCAAAAAATCCACCGACAGGTGCGACCACGGCTGTTGAGGAACGGGTAGAGGTTGTAGCTTACCTGAGGGCAGGTGTCTAGGAGCCTTGCACTGGGCACACGCCGAGCAGGAAGAAACATAAATCCTCACGTCCTTAGCTAAAGTGGGCCACCAGTACCTCCCATCAAGACAGCGCATCGTCCGACCTATCCCAGGATGACCAGAGGAGGGTGACTTGTGAGCCCAATAGATCAATCGGTCGCGGACTGCAGACGGAACGTACAGACGACCAGCTGGACACTCAGCGGGAGAGGGCTCTGCACGTGACGCCCGCTCAATGTCCGCGTCCTGCTCCCACACTACAGGAGCCACCAGACACGAAGCTGGGAGTATGGGAGTGGGATCCATGGATCGCTCCTCTGTGTCATACAGCCAAGACAATGCGTCTGCCTTAACATTCTGGGAGCCTGGTCTGTAAGAAAGAGTAAACACAAAACGAGTGAAAAACATGGCCCACCTTGCCTGGCGAGGATTCAATCTCTTCGACTGCCGGAAGTACTCCAGATTGCGGTGGTCAGTCCAGATGAGAAAAGGGTGTTTAGCCCCCTCAAGCCAATGCCTCCACACCTTCAAGGCTTCTACGACAGCTAACAGCTCTCGGTTCCCCACATCATCGGTTCCCCACATTCGCTCCGCCGGGCTGAGCTTCTTCGAAAAGAAAGGACAGGGGCGAAGCTTCAGTGGTGTACCCGAACGCTGAGAGAGCACTGCTCCTATCCCAGCTTCGGATGCGTCCACCTCCACTATGAATGGCAAAGAGGGATCCGGATGAGCCAGCACAGGCACCGAGGTAAACAGTCTTCAAGTGCTCAAAAGCCCTGTTCGCCGCATCCGACCACTGTAAGTGCACCGGGCCCCCTTTTAGCAGTGAGGTAATGGGAGCAGCCACCTGACCAAAACCCCGGATATACCTCCGGTAGTAATTGGCAAACCCCAAAAAACGCTGCAACGCCTTTACCGTGGTTGGAGTCGGACAATTACGCACGGCTGTAATGCGGTCGCTCTCCATCTCCACTCCTGAAGTGGAAATCCGATGCCCTAGGAAGGAGATGGATTGTTGGAAGAACAAGCATTTCTCAGCCTTGACATATAGATCATGCTCCAACAGGCGACCAAGCACCCTGCGCACCAGGGACACATGCTCGGGGCGTGTAGCAGAGTATATCAGAATATCATCGATATACACCACTACACACCACTACACGTGCAGGTCCCTGAATATCTCATCTACAAATGATTGGAAAACTGATGGAGCATTCATCAACCCATATGGCATGACAAGGTACTCATAATGACCTGAGGTGGTGTTAAATGCTGTCTTCCACTCATCACCCTTCCGAATACGCACCAGATTGTACGCACTCCTGAGATCCAATTTTGTGAAAAAACGTGCCCCGTGCATTAACTCAATAACCTTATTGATCAGAGGTAGCGGGTAACTATATTTCACTGTGATTTTATTAAGACCTCGATAATTAATGCACGGGCGTAAACCGCCATCCTTTTTTTTCACAAAAAAAGAAACTCGAAAAGACGGGTGAAATGGATGGCTGAATGAATCCCTGATGCAGGGATTCAGAGACATATGTCTCCATAGCCTCCGTCTCTGCTTGCGACAGGGGATACACGTGACTCTTGGGATATGCAGCGTCTACCAGGAGATCTATCACACAATCCCCCTGTCGATGGGGTGGTAATTGAGTCGCCTTCTTTTTACAGAAGGCGAGAGCCAAATCGGCATATTCGGGTGGAATGCGCACGTTGGAGACCTGGTCTGGACTTTCCACCGTAGTAGCACCAGCAGAAACCCCTAAACACCTACCTGAGCATTCTTGCGACCACCCCGTGAGAGCCCTCTGTGGCCAAGAAACAGTGGGGTTATGGCAAGCTAACCAGGGTAGGCCTAGCACCACAGAATATGCAGGAGAATCAATAAGGAAAAGACTAATCTTCTCCTTGTGACCCTCCTGCGTTATCATACACAAAGGTACGGTTACCTCCCTGATAAACCCTGACCCTAATGGTCGACTATCTGAGGCATGAATAGGGAAAGGCATATCCACAGGAACAATAGGGATTCCTAAACTATGAGCTAAACTTTTATTAATGAAATTCCCAGGCGCACCTGAATCTACTAGCGCCTTATACTGGGAATGCAGGGAAAAATCAGGAAAAGAGACCGAGACAAACATTAGTGCAACAGAGGGCTCTGGATGAGAATGGTGCCTACTCACCTGGGGTGATGCCAGAATGCCCTGCCTGCCTTCTCTATTCCCAGAGGAACCAACCCGGCACCGACCAGCAGTGTGCCCTCTGCGACCATGAAAGGTGCTCGAGCGGGAACCCCCTCCGGTCTCCCTGCGCACCATCCCTCCCAATTCCAATGGTTCGGGAGAGAGGGTGCGGGAGGATGGAACAACCAGACCCCAATCTAGACGTCCACGAGTAGCCAGCATGTTGTCCAGCTTGATGGACATATCCACCAGCTGGTCGAAGGTGAGGGTGGTGTCTCTACAGGCCAGCTGCCGACGGACGTCCTCGCGTAGACTACAACGGTAATGGTCGATCAGGGACCTGTCGCTCCATCCAGCGCCGGCAGCCAAGGTCCTAAACTCCAAAGCAAACTCCTGTGCACTCCTCGTATCCTGCCTCAGATGATAGAGGAGCTCACCCGCTGCTTTGCCTTCAGGTGGATGATCGAATACTATCCGGAATTGGCGGGTGAACTCCTGAAAATGGTCCAACGCCGCATGCTCCCTTCTACACACAGCGCTGGCCCATTCCAGGGCTTTCCCGGTGAGGCGTGAGACGAGGGCGTAACTCTTCTCACGGTCAGATGGTACTGGGGAGGCCGTGGCTAGATACAAGTTCAGTTTAAGGAGGAAACCCTGGCAGCCGGCAGTATCTCCGTTGTATCCCGTGGGTAGGGATAAATGGATCTTCGGTTCCGGAGAGGAAAAAACGTTCAAGGGAGATTCCGGTTGTGGTGGTGGTGGCGCTGTAGAAACTCCCTGTCTCTCCCGGCGATCCATATTCTGGACAATGCGATCCATGACGGAGCTTATACAATCAATCTCCTCCTCTTGTTCCCGAACGCGTTCCTCCAGCTCCATGAGCATAGTGTTCTCTCCTGCGTATAGGTGGCAGGGAAGTCAGGCGCAGGAGAGTCAAACGGAGTGTAAAATGGAGTCTTTTAATAAAGTCCAAGTAACATGCTCCATAACACTAAATAGACAAATGAATAATAAATAAATATGGGTACGAAGACCTGTCTCGCACCTATACAAAAACACTACACTGACGATAAACAATCTCTGACAAAGACATGAGGGGAAACAGAGGGTTAAATACACAACAGGTAATGAGTGGGATTGAAATCAGGCGTGTGGGAAGACAAGACAAAACCAATGGAAAATTAAAAATGGATCAATGATGGCTAGAAGACCGGTGACGTCGAACGACGAGCACCGCCCGAACAAGGAGAGGCAACAACTTCGGTAGAAGTCGTGACAAAAGGACAACGACCCTAAGTATACAGCCAAGAAAAACCCAGGAGTGGCTTCGGGACAAGTCTCTGAATGTCATTGAGTGGCGCAGACAGAGCCCGAACTTGAACCCAATCTAACATCTCTGGAGAGACCTGAAAATAGCTGTGCCGCGATGCAGCGACGCTTCCCTTCCAACCTGACAGAGCTTGAGAGGATCTGCAGAGAAGAATGTGAGAAACTGCTCAAATACAGGTGTGCTAAGCTTGTAGTGTCATACCCAAGTAGACTCGAAGCCATAATCAATGACAAACATTCTTCAACAAAGTACTGAGTAAAGGGTCGGAATACTTAAGTAAATGCATATTTCATATTTCAAGGAAACTGCTCAGGGACTTCACCATAGCCAATGGTAACTTTAAAACAGTTACAGAGTTTAATGGCTGTGCTCAATGGGATTGAGATCTGGGCTCTTTGCTGGCCACGGCAGAACACTGACATTCCTGTCTTGCAGGAAATCACAAACAGAACGAGCAGTATGGATGGTGGCATTGTCATGCTGGAGGATCATGTCAGGATGAGCCTGTAGGATCCTGGTCTGCCACTGCAAGGATGATCAGCTTTCTGTCCTGTCTCCCTGTCTTAGGTGTCTCAGGACATACATTGCAATTTATTGCCCTGGCCACATCTGTAGTCCTCATGCCTCCTTGCAGCATGCATAAGGCACGTCCACGCAGATGAGCAGGGACCCTGGGCATCTTTCTTTTGGTGCTTTTCACAGTCAGTAAAAAGGCCTCTTGTGTCCTAAGTTTTCATAACTGTGACCTTAATTGCCTACCGTCTGTAAACTGTAAGTGTCTTAACGACCATTCCACTGTTTAAGCTTCATTGCACAAGCATGGGAAACAATGTTTAAACCCTTTACAATGAAGATCTGTACATATTATCTTTGAAAGACAGTGTCCTGAAAAACAGACGTTTCTTTTTTTGCTGAGTTTAGTTACTGCACAACCTAAGTGGGAAAAGAAGGCACTAAATGAATACAGTAAAAATGTGTCAAAGCAATAACTTTTTGTCCTGCATACAAAGCGTTATGTTTGTGGCAAATCCAATTCAACACATTACAGATTACCACTGTCCAAATTTGCAAGCATAGTAGTGGCTGCATCATGTTATGGGTATGATTGTAATTGTTAAGGAATGAGCTACACACTGGCAACATCCTTTGAGGAAAATCTGGTTCAGTCTGCTTTCCACCAGACACTGGAAGTAAACCTTTCAAATATACAATGGAGTTGCTTACCAAGAAGATGGTGAATGTTACTGAATTGGACCGAGTTACAGTTTTAACTTAAATCTATGGCAAGACCTGAAAATGGTTGTCTAGCAATGATCAACAAAGGATTTGTCAGAGCTTGAAGAATTTAGAAAATAATATTGGGCAAATGTTGCACAATCAGGGTGTGGAAAGCTCTTCGAGACTTACCCAGAAAGACTTACCCAGAAAGCTGTAATCAGTACCAAAGGTGCTTATGCAAAGTAATGACTCAGGGGTTTGAATACCTATGTAAATTCTATATTTCACTTTCAATATTTCATTTTCAATACATTTGCAAGAATTTATAAAAAACATATTGACATTTTTTTTGTTACAGGGTAGTGTAGATCAGACTGTAACACAGCAAAATGTGGATTCAGTCCAGGAGTATGAATACCTTCTGAAGGCTCTGTACCATGTGTCCCTGTCATTTAACTTGGGTTTGATTAGCTTGCTAATCAATTAGCATTTCATTTGAGTTATCAATGATAAAAATATGAGTAAATCCAATGGATGTGGTAGCAGAGAGCAGGACGTTCCATTTCACAAAGAGGCTGTGAGTGACATAATTGACTCTCTTTCTTGTGAATGTCCCAGCCCCTCATTATCTCGATCAATCATGGCTATGCTAGATTCTGTATTTTCTCAGTGTCTAAACAGCTTCATGATTTCACATTTTATTTATATTTACAGATTACGTACAAGTTTACTTATTAGGCTTATTTTATTTATTTTTTACTTTCAAATAACTCCTGTGAACTCCTGTGAATTAGGAAAAAGCATTGCAGACTCAGATTTAAGAATCGGGGCACAATTTGTTCAGAGAATTAAGAATCAATGTTCTGTGAGATCATTTAGCCATTTTATTTTGCTATTAGTTCATAGAAACACAATGAATAAAATGCATACATTGTTTTGTTTTTTAAACTTGCAGGTATCTTGCAGAATTTTTTATTGGATTTATGTGGTTGCTCGGACATCAACTCTCGGGGGTATTAAGGAACAATGTTATTCTGTTAATTGTTGTACTTCCTCAGAACACCGCTGCTTTTGTCACAGGAGATGGCAGATGCTTTCTACCAAAGTGTTTGTGTCCCGGGTGGTGTCCTGGTAACTCCATTGCATTATCCTCTGCATAGTTGTTAATTAATTTCACAACTCACTGCAAGTCCTCGTGCTTCAGGTGTAACCAATGCTTGCTTAGGCCGGCTCTCTTTTTGATGGGAGGTATTAGACCATTCTCCTTTTATGACTGGTGGAGGAGAGGCAACCTAGACGTGTGCTCCACTGATGCTGAAAGACAAATTCCAGAAAGAAATATTTTAGCGTTATTATATAATATATGGCCGTAATCACTGCCAGACACACCTGGCTAACTTGATGGGTCATGTAATCATCTGGTGAAGTGAAGTGTTTGGTTTAGACATGTAGCTAGCTAGTTAAACAATGAACCATACTCCCAACCCATAGAGTACTAGCAATACAAACCGAGCTACCCAACGAGGTACAACGTTAGTTAGCTAGCTAACATTTAGCTTTAACCAGTAGTGCAAATTGATTTCTGGGGCAGCAGGGTAGCCTAGTGGTTAGAGCGTTGGACTAGTAACCGGAAGGTTGCAAGTTCAAATCCCTGAGCTGACAAGGTACAAAACTGGCATTCTGCCCCTGAACAGGCAGTTAACCCACTATTCCTAGGCCAACATTGAAAATACAAATTTGTTCATATTGACTGACTTGTTTAGTTAAATAAAGGTCAAATAAAAATACACATGATGTTGGCTAGCAAGCTAACATTATCAAGCTGGTTTACAGTACACTTTAACTTGCAATAAAAATTACTTTCTGACTAAATTAGACACCTATAATATCTGAAAATAACAGACTGCAAACTTTTTCATTAAATAAGTTTTGTTTGTACAGCTTGCTTGGCTCGTTGTGTGAAGTCACTCTGGTTCACACCGACTGTGTGCAATGCCATAAGAATCATCAGCTCTTTCTCTGTCTCTGTTACGGATGCCATGGTTGCCCTAATTTTGAAGATGTAATCCAGGGACAGGTGTTTTATACAACAGCCTTCTGTGTTACATTTTTTTAGTCCCTCTGCATTTGCAATCAAATGGCAGAATGTTATTAATCACTCTATCATACTTTTCTTCCACCTCATAGTCCACTGATTTAAAAATGTGATTGCCTTTTCTTCCCCATCACTGTCATCAGAAGACTACAATGTTTGGTTTAATGGAAAAGTTTTTACCTAAATCAGGGATTTCCTCATCATCTGATTCATTTTCAGAGTCAGACAGAGAATCAGCAAGGCACGATCGTCCTTCAGAAAGTAGTCCATCACATCTTTTTCTCACTGACCACATATAGGATTATCTACACTTACCGAGCAGCTCATGTTATAGACAGAAAGTGCTACAATGCAGACCAATCCGAACTCATCTCTCGGCCCATTCATTATCCCGGGAAGTTTCCTGTCTTTTCCGGCGGCTAAACCAACTTGTCTCGTAATTTAACTATTTTATTTGTATTTAAAGGTGGCATACACATTTACTATTAAGGCACATGAAAGTTCACATGTTCCAGAAGTCATTTCTGCCAAAAAATGCCATTTTGATTAGAAATAATATTTAAATGCCTTTTCTGTGAAGTATAGATGTGCGACATCCACCTAGTTTTCTAAATGAATAACATATGTTACCCTTTGGCAGCATTATCAGAAAACACAGCATCAATTTTTACTGCTACGTGGACGATACACAATATTTCATTTCTTTGTCACAAGAGGGTTTTAGCTCCATGAATAAATGATTAGACTTCGTTAGTGATTTAAAAACAAGGTACTTATTGTTGGACCAAAAATCTGCACATTTAATTCATGAGCCATGACGATAAAACACCAGGTAAAAAAACAAGGTTTTATTTTAGATTCTGAACAACGTTTCAAATCAAATGTTATTTGTCACATGCTCTGCATACAACAGGTATCAAACTTACCTTGAAATGCTTACATACAAGCCCTTAACCAACAATGCAGTTCAAGAAATATAGTTCCTTTGTCTTGCTCACATTGAGGGAGAGGTTGTTGTCCTGGCACCACAGCCTATAGGGAGGAGGTCAGAGACCTGGCACTGTCTCATCATTGTCATCAGCAAACTTAATGATGGTGTTGGAGTCGTACTTGGCCATGCAGTCTTGGGTGAACAGGGAGTACAGGAGGGGACTAGGCATGCGCCCCTGAGGAGGCCCAGTGTTGAGGAACAGCATGGCAGATTTGTTGGGGGTGACCCTCCAGGAAGTCTAGGATCTTGTTGCAGAGGGTTGTGTTTTTTTTACTTGGCCATGCAGTCTTGGGTGAACAGGGAGTACAGGAGGGGACTAGGCATGCGCCCCTGAGGAGGCCCAGTGTTGAGGAACAGCATGGCAGATTTGTTGGGGGTGACCCTCCAGGAAGTCTAGGATCTTGTTGCAGAGGGTTGTGTTTAATCCCAGGGTCCTTAGCTTAGTGATGAGCTTTGTGGGCACTATGGTGTTGAATGCTGTAGTCAATGAACAGTATTCTCACATAGGTGTTTCTTTTGTCCAGGTGGGAAAGGGCAGTGTGGAGTGCGATTGAGATTGCATAATCTGTGAATCTGTTGGGGCGGCGTGCAAATTGGAATAGGGCTAGAATGTCCGGCATGATGGTGTTGATGTGAGCCATGACCAGCCTTTCAAAGCACTCCATGACTACCGACAGGGCAGTAATTATTTATGCAGGTTACCTTCACTTTCTTGGGCATAGGGACTATAGTGGTCTGTTTGAAACATGTATGTATTATAGACTCGGTCAGGGAGCGGTTGAGCATTTTTTTGTGAGAACACTTGGTAGTTGGTTCGCACATGCTTTGAGTAGACGTCCTGGAAATCTATCTGGCCCAGTTGCTTTGTGAATGTTGACCTGTCTTGCTCACATCAGCTACGGAGAGTGTGGGCTGGGCAGCTCACGGCTGGGTTTCCCCATTGTAGTCCGTAATTGTTTTCAAACCCTGCCACATCTGACGAACGTCAGAGCCGGAGTAGTAGGATTCAATCTTAGTTCTGTGTAAGGGAACTTTATCTTCTTCGATATAGGGGTCGCTCTTTTAATTTTTGGATGAAAAATGTTCCCGTTTTAAACAAGATATTTTGTCACGAAAAGATGCTCGACTATGCATATAATTGACAGCTTTGGAAAGAAAATACTCTGACGTTTCCAAAACTGCAAAGATATTGTCTGTGAGCCACAGAACTGATGTTAAAGAAAAAACCCAGATAAAAATACAATCAGGAAGTGCCGCATTTTTTGAAACTCCTTAAATGGCTGTGGAAGAGCTCGGTGTCAGCTTACCTTTTCCACGTTTTCCCCAAGGTGTCTGCAGCATTGTGACGTATTTCTAGGCATATCATTGGAAGATTGACCATAAGAGACTACATCTACCAGGTGGTCGCTTGGTGTCCTCCGTCGCAATTATTGCTTTTTATTCCTTTTTCTTCTGATGAGAAGCCAGCTGCCACCACTGACAGATTATCAAATATATATGTGAAAAACACCTTGAGGATTGATTCTAAACAATCTAAACAAACTAACTGAGAGTCTTGTCATTGAAAACATCCGAAGTTCTTCAAACGTAAATTATTTTATTTGAATGCTTTTCTTGTTTTTGTGAAAATGTTGCCTGCTGAATGCTAGGCTTAATGCTATGCTAGGCTATCAATACTCTTACACAAATACTTGTGTAGCTTTGGTTAAAGCATATTTTGAAAATCTGAGATGACAGTTTTGTTAACAAAAGTCTAAGCTTGTGTTTCAATATATTTATTTCATTTAATTTGCGATTTTCATGAATAGGAAACATTGCATTATGGTAATGAGCTTGAGGCTATGATTACGCTCCCGGATACGGGATTACTCGACGCTAGAGGTTAATGTTTGTGCTTTATTGATAACGAATTTCTGTATTTTATTCATGTGCTGTTCTAATAACTGATTTCTGTGTTCACGCAAGTGAGTGATTTAACGAATCCTCAATTTTACAGTACACCCAGACGTTGTTTTGAGAATGAATGAAAGATATCTACATTTTAAAGTCTCAGCTTAGAGTTCCACGTACCATAGAGAGTCTAACGTCCCACCTGACCAACATCCAGTGAAAGTGCAGGGCGACAAATTCAAACAGTAATCTCAATTAAAATTCCTAAAACATACATGTATTATACACCATTTTAAAGATAAACTTGTTGTTAACTTATTGTGACTCTCAAAAATTAATAATATGCATATCCTAGCATCTGGGCCTGAGTAGCAGGTAGTTTATTATGGGCACGCTTTTCATCCGGATGTGAAAAAAAAGCCCCCTACCCCCAAAGAAGTTAAAGCGAAGAAGCATCATGAGGTATTGGTCTGTCACATAAATTAAACAAAACGGTAATGATTGATTAATTATGCCAAATCGTGTAAAGATAACTTGTCTGTCTGTAGCCTTATTTAAATTCAGGCTGTAACACAACAAAATGTGGAAAAAGTCAAGGGGTGTGAATACTCTCTGAAGGCACTGTAGCACTGTATGTTTCCATTGTCATCCGACCCACTCAAACACATAGAACATCACTACCAAAGCTAAAGATTATAAGAACCTATGGCAATCCTACACACTCTACCAGCTGTTCACCATTGAGTGCATAAAGTCAACATAAAGCAGCCTTTCCCGTCTCTCATATACCACCCAACCACCTGACTTGCTGCCCACCTGTCAGGCAAACCAAGCAGCTGTGACAGCTATGTGAGGAAATTGTCTCCAAGAAGAGTGGCAGTGAACCGCAAGTGTTATGTAGTTCCTAACGCTCTCTGTCCCACTAAACTCCCATCTCCATTTGGTTCCTCTCGTAGAGATAGTCCACCCCCCTGGGAGCTTAGGGCTTTTTGGAAAACAACACCACTATGAAAATAAGTGTTGTGAATGTGTGTGTATATTTCTTTAGTGTGTGTTTGTCTGTGTGTGTATGTATGTGTGTGAGTGTCATGTGCACAGGCATGTGTGTGCGTTTGTGTCATATGTACCTACATGCCTCAGGTCCCTCCTGGATCACCAGGACTCTGACAGTGGGGGAGACTATTTTGAAGTTCCCATGCATCACAAGACAGTTAGCTCCCAAAGACAAAGCATTAGCATTCAAGGATACAAATACATTTGACATACCCTTGTCAGCACCCTCCCTATCCCTGCTGGGTCCAGGAAAAGCAAATGGAGGGAAAGAAAAGGGAAGAGAAGGAATAGTCTTTGAAGTGGAGTCTTCAGAATCATCCATAGAGCGCAGTGACCCTCCCCACTTTTTTAAATAAGGTTCTAATTCCTTGTGTGTTGTCTCGCTCAGTGCTCTTGTATGCTGTGGGGTGCTGCATTCCGTCATACTGCTGATGCCGGGGTATTTCCGCATTGATTATACAGCTGGGATTAGCTCAAATGCAAATGTGTCTAAGTGTGTCTTTGTTCGTGTGCAGGAGAAGCCGAATCATACAAATGCTCTTTGAAATACCGCAAAACTGTCTGTACAGAGGAATATTATAGATACACACTGTACACAACTCCTTAGCTGACAATACACACAAAGGCCGATAGTACAATGGGGATAAATCAGATTAACGCAGACAATAGAGAATCCTTGTAACTGTGAAAAAAAAAATTATTTGAAAGCCCTGGGAGAGTTTTCCGGGAAACAAAAAAAAGGCATCACTAGATTTAAAAAAAACAGGAAAGAGAGAAATCCCATTCTGATAATTACATTGTGGATGCTAAAATGATCAGCATTTCCAATTGGGGATTTTGTGAAGGCTATCTTTGAACATTAGCTTAGACCTACTGTAAACATAGACTCAACCTAACGGGTGTCTCCGTGATATGATTTTACAGAAAAAGGATGCTTGCAGATGTGCTCCACCAAGATTAGCTCAGCATATGTGTAGATTGAATCATCTACCAATTCATTTGATTAGTTCCGGAATCATCTGCCAAATTGGTGAGCAGGTGGGGCCTCTATTGTGTGACGTGTCCAATTTTGCATGACATGAATAAAATAACAACATGTAAACTACCAGTCAAAAGTTTTGACACACCAACTCATTCAAGGGTTTTTCTTTATTTTCACTATTTTCTACATTGTAGAATAATAGTGAAGACATCAAAACTATGAAATAACACATATGGAATCATGTAGTAACAAAAAATGTGAAACAAATCAAAATATATTTTATATTTGAGATTCTTCAAAGTAGCCCTTTGCCTTGGTGACAGGTTTGTACACGCTTTGCAGTCTCCCAACCAGCTTCATGAGGTAGTCACCTGGAATGCATTTCAATTCACAGGTTTGTCAAGTTAAAAGTTAATTTGTGGAATTTCTTTCCTTGATAATGCATTTGAGCCAATCAGTTGTTGTGACAAGGTAGGGGTTGTATACGTCCATATTATGGCCAGAACAGCTAAAATAAGCAAAGAGAAATGAGAGTCTCTATTACTTTGAGACATGAAGGTCAGTCAATACGGATTCACTTAGAATTCAAGGCACACTTAACCAACATGGCTACCACAGCATTCTGCAGTGATATGCCATCCCATCTGGCATGTGCTTAGTGGGACTATCATTTGTTTTTCAACATCACAATGACCCAGCACACCTGCACACTGCTTACGGCTATTTGATCAATAAGGAGACTGATTGAGTGCTGCGTCAGATGACCATGCCTTCACAATCACCCAACCTCAACCCATTTGAGATGGTTTGTGATGAGTTGGACCGCAGAGTGAATGAAAAGCAGACAAGTGCTCAGCATATGCATATACCATAGCAACACCTATCTCCAGCAGGTATACTTCACTAGCCATCCAAAAAAGGCAACACTTCCTTTGGCCACCTTTCCTTCCAGTGCTCTGCTGCCAATGACTGGAACGAATTGCAAAAATCTCTGAAGCTGGAGTCTTATATCTCCCTCTCTAACTTTAAGCATCATCTGTCAGAGCAGCTTACTGTACCTGTACACAGCCAATCTGTAAATAGCACACCTGCCTACCTCACCCCCATATCATTACTTAACCTTCCCTCTTGCTCATTTGCACCCCGGTATCTCTACTTGCACATCATCATCTGCACATATATCACTCCAGCATTAATGCTAAATTGTAATTACTTTAGCCTCTATGGCCTATTTATTGCCTACCTCCCTACTCTTCTGTATTTACACACATTAAACAAAGATCTTTGTATTTTTCATTTATTTTGTGTTATTGACTGTTCGTTCGTTTATGTGTAACTCTGTGTTCTTGTTTTAGTCACACTGCTATGCTTTATCTTGGCCAGGTCGCAGTTGTGAAAGAGAAACTTGTTATCAACTGGCCTACCTGGTTAAATAAAGGTACAAAAAAATAATAAAATATGTGGGAACTCCTTCAAGACTGTTGGAAAAGTATTCCAGGTGAAGCTGGTTGGGAGAATGCCAAGATTGTGCAAAGTTGTTCTCAAGGCAAAGGGTGGATACTTGGACGAATCTAAAATATTAAATACATTTTGATTTGTTTAACACTTTTTTTGTTACTACATGATTCCATATGTGTTATTTCATAATGTTGATGTCTTCACTATTATTCTACAATGTAGATAATAGTACAAAAAATTAGTACAAAAAACGCTTGAATGAGTAGGTGTGTTCAAACTTTTGACAGGTAATGTATGTAGGATGCGGTAGGCCCACAGTACAGTATGGTGACCTTGTAAAAACTGCAAAATTGTCAAAGACCACAACCACCGAAGCCATCAACTATTTTCTCTACTGCCGCAAGGCATCAAGTCTGACACCAACGTGCTCTTGAACAGCTTCTATCCCCAAGTAACACGACTGATAAATAGCTAACAAAATAGCTACACAGACTGAGTTTACCTTGTACCTTTATTGACCTACAGTATGCACAGTCACAGGGCCCTACACACACACACACACACACACACACACACACACACACACACACACACACACTGTCACACCAACACACACACACACCCAAATAATCACTCCATCATTTGCTCACTCACAGATAATATGCAGATACATATTTACTGACTCTACACACCCGCACGCCCACACACATGCAAGCTGCTGCTAATATTAATCTTATATCTTGTTGCCTAGTCAACTTACCCGACCTCATACCACAAATACATATCTACCTCCATCACTGCAGTATCTTTGCACATGTAAATAAGGTATTTGAACTGACTTAAAAAATACTATACTATTTCTTGTGTTTTTTTCTTCTGGTAATACATGGTTGGGTTTAGAGTTTGCAAGAAAGTCATACTTGTACAATAAAACTTGAAACTTGAAAAATGTGTAATCATGCTGAAATAATTTACTGTACATCAATGGCTTCAAGAACAAAAACTCAGGCTTGAGATGGAGACTGTTTTGATTGAATGGGCATGAGGAGGGTATAAAAAAACATGCATTTTATCACCTACTTTTCCCTACTTCCTCTGGTGAACATGGCCAGCTTCAGTTGTCTCTGCCTTGATTGCACAATTCATCACCAATGTCCGTCTCCTTCCCTTCTTTCCACCGTGAATTGATAATTCAACAATCTGGTTGAAGGAAAGAAAAGGCCAGCTTCTTCAGGCAGAAATTTGCATCCTGTAGCTCTAACTCCCAAAAGTTCTGGGACACTGTGAAGTCCATGGAGAACAAGAGCACCTCCTCCCAGCTGCCCACTGCACTGAGGCTAGGTAACACGGTCACCACCGATAAATCCATGATTATCGAAAACTTCAACAAGCATTTCTCAACGGCTGGCCATGCCTTCCTCCTGGCTACTCCAACCTCGGCCAACAGCTCTCCCCCCCCCCGCAGCTACTCGCCCAAGCCTCTCCAGGTTCTCCTTTACCCAAATCCAGATAGCAGATGTTCTGAAAGAGCTGCAAAACCTGGACGCGTACAAATCAGCTGGGCTTGACAATCTGGACCCTCTATTTCTGAAACTATCCGCCGCCATTGTCGGAACCCCTATTACCAGCCTGTTCAACCTCTCTTTCATATCGTCTGAGATCCCCAAGGATTGGAAAGCTGCCGCAGTCATCCCCCTCTTCAAAGGGGGAGACACATTGGACCCAAACTGTTACAACCTATATCCATCCTGCCCTGCCTATCTAAGGTCTTCGAAAGCCAAGTCAACAAACAGGTCACTGACCATCTCGAATCCCACCGTACCTTCTCCGCTATGCAATCTGGTTTCCGAGCCGGTCACGGGTGCACCTCAGCCACGCTCAAGGTACAAAACGATATCATAACCGCCATCGATAAAAGACAGTACTTTGTCAATCACCATATTCTTATCGGCAGACTCAGTAGCCTCGGTTTTTCTGATGACTGCCTTGCCTGGTTCACCAACTACTTTGCAGACAGAGTTCAGTGTGTCAAATCGGAGGGCATGCTGTCCGGGCCTCTGGCAGTCTCTATGGGGGTGCCACAGGTTCAATTCTCGGGCTGACTCTTTTCTCTGTATATATTAATGATGTTGCTCTTGCTGCGGGCGATTCCCTGATCCACCTCTACGCAGACGACACCATTATGTATACTTCCGGCCGTCCTTGGACATTGTGCTATCTAACCTCCAAACAAGCTTCAATGCCATACAGCACTCCTTCCATGGCTCTCCAACTGCTCTTAAACGCTAGTAAAACCAAATGCATGCTTTTCAACCGTTCGCTGCCTCCACCCGCACGCCCGACTGGCCCCACCACCCTGGATGGTTCCGACCTAGAATATGTGGACATCTATAAGTACCTAGGTGTCTGGCTAGACTGTAAACTCTCCTTCCAGACTCATATCAAACATCTCCAATCTAAAATCAAATCTAGAGTCGGCTTTCTATTCCGCAACAAAGCCTCCTTCACTCACGCTGCCGACTTCGGCGATGTCATCTACAAAATAGCTTCCAACACTCTACTCAGCAAAGTGGATGCAGTTTATCACAGTGCCATCCGTTTTGTTACTAAAGCACCTTATACCACCCACCACTGCGACCTGTATGCTCTAGTCAGCTGGACCTCGCTACATATTCGTCGCCAGACCCACTGGCTCCAGGTCATCTACAAGTCCATGCTAGGTAAAGCTCCGCCTTATCTCAGTTCACTGGTCACGATGGCAACACCCACTCGTAGCACGCGCTCCAGCAGGTGTATCTCACTGATCGTCCCTAAAGCCAACACCTAATTTGGCCACCTTTCTTTCCAGTTCTCTGCTGCCTGTGACTGGAACAAATTGCAAAAATCGCTGAAATTGGAGACTTTTATCTCCCTCACCAACTTCAAACATCTGCTATCTGAGCAGCTAACCGATCGCTGCAGCTGTACATTGTCTATTGTTAAATAGCCCACCCAATTTGACCTACCTCATCCCCATACTGTTTATAGTTATTTACTTTTCTGCTTTTTTGCACACCAATATCTCTACCTGTACATGACCATCTGATAATTTATCACTCCAGTGTTATTCTGCAAAATTGTAATTATTCGCCTACCTCCTCATGCCTTTTGCACACAATGTATATAGACTCTTTTTTTCTACTGTGTTATTGACTTGTTAATTGTTTACTCCATGTGTAACTCTGTGTTGTCTGTTCACACTGCTATGCGTTATCTTGGCCAGGTCGCAGTTGCAAATGAGAACTTGTTCTCAACTAGCCAACCTGGTTAAATAAACGTGAAATAAAAAAAATAAAAAAAAACTAGTTTTCTTAGAAATTATATAAAAAGTTTGCCGCCCCTGTCAGCAAAAATGACAAACTTCAGCATCCTGACAGCTTTCCACTCCCCTACACCTAACACACACACACACACACATCACGTACCACACATTACGTTCTCTGTCGCTCTTTAGAACATGCAGACTGACAAACACACACACACCCACACTCAAACACACACACACTTACCAATGCACTGAAAACCCTGAACTTCTAATCAATGAGAGGAATGGAGACTGGCCTCTGTGCTGTTTGCAGCAAAATATGAGTTATCTGTTGTTGAAAGACTGATTGCCATGTCTGCAGAGACACATCACTGACACGGTGAAACACTACATTTCTCAGAGACATGCCACATGGTTGGTTGGAGTGACTGTTTCATTTCTTAGTCAAGGCGATAAGTGTCATTTAAAGGGCTATTTCACCATTTCAGCACTTTGCTGAAAGACACTACCCAACTGATCCATTGAGAGATGGAAGAAGATATGATCAAATAGCAAATATGTGAAATATGACATATCATGACAGAGGTGGGGGATGCAATGGTAACAGCTGTTTACATGAATCATTATGTTAATTAAGGATTCCCTTCAGGATAGTACTTCAATTGGAAAATGAACAAAAAGAACAAGCATCAACAAAATGGCTGAAATACCCATAGAAAGATTGTAATTGGTTTGCTTTCCTTTTCCTCAGAGGTTGAACATTATCCTGCCTCCCTGATCACAGTCGACAATCAACACAATCTTCTAATGTGCTTTCAAATTAGAGTGACTGTGCCTCCCTTAGTATGCTTCACCAAACTATTCACATTAGCACTTTTGACCTAAATCTTCTTAGGTAGTAGAGAACACTCGCCCAAATCCACTGGCACTCCAATCCCACCGGATTGACACTGCTGCAGAGTTAAGTAACTCCATTGATTTCATTTCACGTGCCATTCGATTCGCTGGATCATAACACCCACAAAGAGATTGGGTTGGCATGGATTTTCTCCTGTCGGGTCAAAAGGCCTAGACCATAATAGTTTTTTATTACTTTTTGGCCCTTCCAAACACATATCCATATATCAAATTTATGTCAACTGGTCAATATTGCACATGAGATTTTGTTCCTTTTTTGTTTGTTATTCAGTCCAGTCTCTAAGATACGGTGCTGTCTGGTATTGAGAAGCGGCAGTATGTTCGATTAGTTCTCAACCCTCATAGAATGAGTTGCCTTTGGAGGTGCCTCTGGAAATGTTATTTTTTGCTCCCTTGTGCTGTTTGAAGGCTGACATAGCCTTAGTGGGGAAGAAAGGCCTCACGTCTGTTAAGCACACCTAAAATGAACAATGGAGAAATTGACAATTCTTCCCACATGGAATAGTCTCTCCCACTTCTCTCTCTCTGTACACCCCCATTGCTCTCCCTCAATTCTCTCTCTTATCAGTGATTGTTAAAGAGCAAGAAAAGTAAATATAAGCACCCCCTATCCACTTTCTCTTTCCTCTTTGATGCATATGAAGACAGGTAGATTAGCAGTGTATGATATAATCTGCTACCATATATTAATCTATTGTTAAACGTTAGCTATTTACAGTGCCTTCAGAAAGTATTCTTACCCCTTGACTTATTCCACATTTTGTTGTGTTACAGCCTGTATTCAAAATGTATTAAATGTATTTTATTTCTCACCCATCTACATACAATACCCTATAATGACAAAGTGAAAATGTGTTTTTAGACATTTTTACAAATATATTGAAAATGAAATACAGATATCTCATTTAGATAAGTATTCACTCCGCTGAATCAATACTTTGATTACAGCTGTGAGTCTTTCTGGGTAAGTCTCTAAGAGCTTTGCACACCTGGAGAGCACAACACTTGTCCATGTTCTTTTCAAAATTCTTCAAACTCTGTCAAATTGGTTGCTGATCGTTGCTAGACAACCATTTTCAATTCTTGTCGTAAATTTTCAAGTAGATTTAAGTCAAAACTGTAACTCGGCCACTCAGGAACATTCACTATCTTCTTGGTAAGCAACTCCAGTGTACATTTGGCATTGTTTAGGTTATTGTCCATCTGAAAGGTGAATTCATCACCCAGTGTCTGGTGGAAATCAGACTGAATTCAAGAGTCCTTAATGATTACAAGCATACCCATAACATGACACAGCCACCCCATGCTTGAAAATATGGAGAGTGGTACTCAGCAATATGTTGTTTTGGATTTGCCTCAAACATAACACTTAGTATTCAGGACAAAAAAAATGTATTGCTTTGCCACTTTATTTGCAGTATTACTTTAGTGCATGTTATTCACTGTCAATGTTGTTGATTCATGCTTAGTTTAATGGCTGTGATAGGAGAAAACTATGTAACTGTTTTAAAGTCACCATAGACTTCATGGTGAAATCCTGAGCAGTTTCCATCCTCTCCGTCATCTGAGTTAGGAAGGACGCCTGTATCTTTGTAATGACTGAGTGTATTGATGCAAAATCCAAAGTGCTATTATTAACTTCACCATGCTCAAAGGGATATTCATTGTCTGCTTTTTCAATTGAATTGTATCTACCAATAGGTGCCCTCTTTGGAGGCATTGGAAAACCTCCCTGGTCTTTGTGGTTGAATCTGTGTTTGAAATTCACTGTTAGACTGAGGGACCTTACAGATAATTGTATGTGTGGAGAACAGAGATGAGGTAGTCATTCAAAAATCACGTTAAACAATATTATTGTTAACTATGCAAACCTGTATGTGGGACAATTTGAAGAAGCACTCCTTTATAAAACAGACACACTCCTTACTTTCTAAAATACTTCTATGGAAGAGATACATAGATGATGTCTTTGTGCTTTGGGAAGGAAGTCAGCAGGAGCTAAATTAATTCTAAACTCTACTAAACGAGAGCTCTGAATACCTCAAATTCACCATGTAGACTGATGAGAGAAAAATAAACTACCTGGACTTATGGACTATCAAAGAGAATGATGTATTACACACTGACTTATACACAAAGCCCAAAGATTGCAATGCCTTGCTATGTGCGGATAGTATGCATCCCCTTCCCCTCAAGAATGGTCTACCATATAGCCAGTTATGCAGGGTTAAACAAATCTGTGGCAACCAGTCAGATTTTGACAGCAAAGCTAAAAAAAAATGAGACGACAAGGACAAAACTCTTGATGCTGCAATAATGAAAATATCTCAAAAACCAAGAGAGAAATTACTAAAAACTCAACCAAAGAAGAAAAACAATGCAACCGTCTTTTGCACTAAGTACACCAAGGGTTCGGAGAAATTGAAAGAATTCCTGAAAAAGCACTGGCATATTCTGCAATCAGACCAAAAAAATTGAACACCTCTTCAAGGAACCCCCACTGGTGGTCTATAAGTGTGGTCACAATATTGGAGATAGTTTGGTGAGATCTGTCATGCGCCCTGAGCCTACTCAGACACTCTTGACACCTATCCCAAATAGGAACTACAAATGTGGCTCATGCCCACAGTGGAATATCACTATAAAGACACCCACATACAGGTCAAAATATCCCTGTTAGGGGTATTATCTCATGAAAGACCAAGGGAGTAATCTATCTCATCACCTGTTCATGTGGAAAAGCCTACGTTGGACAAGTGAAAAGACAATTAAAACAAAGCATAGCTGAACACCGCAGCCCAATCAGGTGTAAGAACACTGACTATCCAGTAGCAGCTCACTTTGTTGAAGCTAATCATTCAATCCCCTCCCTCAAATACACCGGCATTGAGCATGTTGCTCTACCAAGGAGATGAGGTAACATCGAGATTCTACTACTACAAAGGGAGGCTTACTGGATATCCTATCTAAAAACATTGACCCCTAGTGGTCTGAATATTGACTTTGATCTCAGGCCCTGCTTATGAACACATTTTTCCTTCATGAACAAGTCTTATAAATGTATATGTTCTTTCTACAGCTTATTAGCATACACCTAATATGTTCCCCCTGTTTGATGATACTCATTATACAATAAGGTTGAACCAAAAGATTAAATGTTGTCATTGACCATAGTTTATTTGTATGTTTCTATGTTTTGGTTGGTCAGGGTGTGATCTGAGTGGGCATTCTATGTTGGATGTCTTGTTTGTCTATTTCTATGTCTGGCCTGATATGGTTCTCAATCAGAGGCAGGTGTTAGTCATTGTCTCTGATTGGGAACCATATTTAGGTAGCCTGGGTTTCACTGTGTGTTTGTGGGTGATTGTTCCTGTCTTTGTGTGTGTGGCACCAGATAGGACTGTTTTGATTTTTGCACGTTTCTTGTTTTGTAGTGTTTGTGTTTTAGTTGTTTTATTAAAACATGAATCTCAATAGCCACGCCGCATTTTGGTCCGATCCTTGTTCCACCTCTTCGTCAGAGGAGGAGTTGGAAGAAACCCGTTACAAATGTAACAAATTTGAAATTAAATACCAAATTATTATGTGAAATTGAATGAAACAATGTATGTTGATGCTAAAATGATGTACAATATTCCATTATGATAACAATAGCGTAATATATTTACTTTGCCATATACTATTTTTTGACAGTTTTACTAATTAATTTTAATTAAGTCACACCCCTCACTATTGTCAATTTTTGCACAAATTGCACTGTTAGTCTATATAACCTGGTTCAAGTATTCATAACATTACCCTGAGGAAGGCACAGTGATGCCGAAACATTGGTAAATACCCATTACATTTCTGGGAGTTCATACATGGAGTGTGTAACTTTCCTTATTTTGATAGTTTATAGTTTGCTCGCCTCTAGTCAGCACCTCCACACAAACTGTTTTTTTCTGGGTGTGCGCCAGCTCATGTTTTTTAAACAATAGTATTGCATACAGAGTGAGTCCATGCAACTTATTATGTGACTTGTTGCAAGCAAATGTTTACTCATGAACTTATTTACACTTGCCATAACAAAGGGGTTGAATACTCATTGACATTTCATTGTTTAATTTTTCATTATTTTGTAAAAACTTTGAACTTATGGTGTTTGTGTGTGTAGGCCAGTGACAAAACAAGTCTCAATTTAATCAATTTTATATTCAGCCTGTAACACAACAAAATGTATTAAAAGTCAAGGAGTGTGAATACTTTCAGAAGGCACTGTACTCACTTATAAAGATGACTTCATATTGACTTTGATAAAATGCTGAAAAGGCAAGGTGTGTGCCCTCTGTCAAAGTAACATTAAGTTGGCATAGGACTGTTGAAATATCTGGGAGAGTGACCTGTAAACATACGGTATTCAAGACAAATACCACAACGTTCCTGCCTGAATGTCTGCCAAGCACCTGGATACTGCAGTGCAGACCTTCCCAGACCATGGGGAGAGGGAAGGGGATAGGGGGTGCAGGTGGATTGAAAGTTGGCTGAAGGATGAAGTGAGTTGGTGCTGAGGATATCCGAGGACAAACTATCCTCTCTGGTGCCCAGAGGTACACCCTTACAACACTAAATCACATGCAAATATAAAACATACGGACACACACTTGCACATACACAGATGTGTACGTGCATGAGTACATACACAACCCCAAACCCATGCAAACAAATAGGTCTTGTTAGGCCATTCAGTATGTATCCACCATGCCTCCTCTAGCATCCCCACTGTTCACATACAGTGGGGCAAAAAAGTATTTAGTCAGCCACCAATTGTGCAAGTTCTCCCACTTAAAAAGATGAGAGAGGCCTGTAATTGTCATCATATTTACACTTCAACTATGACAGACAAAATGAAAAAACAAATCCAGAAAATCACATTGTAGGATTTTTAATGAATTTATTTGCAAATTATGGTGGAAAATAAGTATTTGGTCAGCTACCTTCAGGGCCTTGCCCTCACCAAAGTACTGAGCTAATTAAGGTTTGATTAAGTTCAGAATGGTTTCTAAGGATATGCAGAACATAGGGTGGGAGGAGTCCACCCTCGGTCTGTTAGAAGCAGTCGCTGTGAAATTGGATGGTTGGCTGTTAACAACCTTTGATCCCAGGGCCGGCCTGAGCCTTTTGGGGGCCCGAAGCAAAATGTTATTGTGTGGCCCATCCACCCCGTGGGAAAAATATTTTAGTGGTCCCAGTTGGATAACAAAGCAAGCACTCTATCATGTAGAAACTTCTTCCTTTGGACAATTAGTGAAAGCATTACCATGTCGATTTAAATCTCATTTGGTACACTCTACATTAGCATTCCAAAACACTTCAATAGTCTCACAGCTGTAATAAGCTGACTGCGCAAGCGGCAATACATTCGGTATCTCATTTTACAGAATAAAATATCCACTTTTCACTATGTTCAGACAACATAATAGGGCAACAATATGTGATTATATAGATATACTAATCACAATATTTCATGTTGTTTGTCTGCATAATTTAAATGTAAAATCTAGCTTTCATTTGCATGAGACAAAGTCCACTTTATCAATAGAGCAATAACTATCATCCTATGGTGCCACTGTTACCAATGACATCTATTCTATAGTGGCTGCACCACCCACTAGGGTGGTGCAGCCATGAGAAGTCCTTATATTCACACGACATTTAAGGACATATACTGTACATAACGTTACATAAAACATCTGTACCATATTATTATTCTACCTTTTTATTTAATTATTTATTTCACCTTTATTTAACCAGGTAGGCAAGTTGAGAACAAGTTCTCATTTACAATTGCAACCTGGCCAAGATAAAGCAAAGCAGTTCGACACATACAACGACACAGAGTTACACATGGAGCAAAACAAACATACAGTCAATAATACAGTATAAACAAGTCTATATACGATGTGAGCAAATGAGGTGAGATAAGAGAGGTAAAGGCAAAAAAGGCCATGGTGGCAAAGTAAATACAATATAGCAAGTAAAACACTGGAATGGTATATTTGCAATGGAAGAATGTGCAAAGTAGAAATAAAAATAATGGGGTGCAAAGGAGCAAAATAAATAAATAAATTAAATACATTAGGGAAAGAGGTAGTTGTTTGGGCTAAAATATAGGTGGTCTATGTACAGGTGCAGTAATCTGTGAGCTGCTCTGACAGTTGGTGCTTAAAGCTCGTGAGGGAGATAAGTGTTTCCAGTTTCAGTGCTTTTTGTAGTTCGTTCCAGTCATTGGCAGCAGAGAACTGGAAGGAGAGGCGACCAAAGAAAGAATTGGTTTTGGGGGCGACTAGAGAGATATACCTGCTGGAGCGTGTGCTACAGGTGGGAGATGCTATGGTGACCAGCGAGCTGAGATAAGGGGGGACTTTACCTAGCAGGTTCTTGTAGATGACATGGAGCCAGTGTGTTTGGCGACGAGTATGAAGCGAGGGCCAGTCAACGAGAGCGTACAGGTCGCAATGGTGGGTAGTATATGGGGCTTTGGTGACAAAACTGATTGCACTGTGATAGACTGCATCCAATTTGTTGAGTAGGGTATTGGAGGCTATTTTGTAAATGACATCGCCAAAGTCGAGGATTGGTAGGATGGTCAGTTTTACAAGGGTATGTTTGGCAGCATGAGTGAAGGATGCTTTATTGCGAAATAGGAAGCCAATTCTAGATTTAACTTTGGATTAGAGATATTTGATATGGGTCTGGAAGGAGAGTTTACAGTCTAACCAGACACCTAAGTATTTGTAGTTGTCCACTTATTCTAAATCAGAGCCGTCCAGAGTAGTGATGTTGGACTTGGGAAGGTGCAGGTATGATCGTCAAGAGCATGCATTTAGTTTTACTTGTATTTAAGAGCAATTGGAGGCCACAAGGGTTGTTAACACAGTGTTTGGGCAGAATATACAGAATGGTGTCGTCTGCGTAAAGGTGGATCAGAGACTCACCAGCAGCAAGAGTGACCTCATTGATGTATACAGAGAAGAGAGTCAGTCCAAGAATTGAACCCCGTGGCACCCCCATAGAGACTGCCAGAGGTCCGGACAGCAGACCCTCCGATTTGACACACTGAACTATATCAGAGAAGTAGTTGGTGAACCAGGCGAGGCAATCATTTGAGAAACCAAGGCTGTTGAGTCTGCCGATGAGGATGTGGTGATTGACAGAGTCGAAAGCCTTGGCCAGATCAATGAACACGGCTGCACAGTAATGTTTCTTATCGATGGCGGTTAAGATATCGTTTAGGACCTTGAGTGTGGCTGAGGTGCACCCATGACCAGCTCTGAAACCAGATTGCATAGCAGTGAAGGTATGGTGAGATTCAAAATGGTCGGTAATCTGTTTGTTGACTTGACTTTCGAAGACCTTAGAAAGGCATGGTAGGATAGATATAGGTCTGTAGCAGTTTGGGACAAGAATGCCCCCCCCCCTTTGAAGAGGGGGATGACCACAGCTGCTTTCCAATCTTTGGGGATCTCAGACGACATGAAAGAGAGGTTGAACAGGCTAGTAATAGGGGTGGCAACAATTTCGGCAGATAATTTTAGAAAGAAAGGGTCCAGATTGTCTAGCCCGGGCTGATTTGTAGGGGTCCAAATTTTGCAGCTCTTTCAGAACATCAGCTGAACGGATTTGGGAGAAGGAGAAATGGGGAAGGCTTGAGCGAGTTGCTGTGGGGGGTGCAGTGCTGTTGACCGGGGTAGGAGTAGCCAGGTGGAAAGCATGGCCAGCCGTAGAAAAATGCTTATTGAAATTCTCAATTATGGTGGATTTGTCAGTGGCGACAGTGTTTCCTATTGTCAGTGCAGTGGGCAGCTGGGAGGAGGTGTTCTTATTCTCCATGGACTTTACAGTGTCCCAGAACTTTTTTGAGTTAGTGTTGCAGGAAGCAAATTTCTGCTTGAAAAAGCTAGCCTTGGCTTTTCTAACTGCCTGTGTATAATGGTTTCTAGCTTCCCTGAACAGCTGCATATCACTGTGGCTGTTCGATGCTAATGCAGAACGCCATAGGATGTTTTTGTGTTGGTTAAGGGCAGTCAGGTCTGGGGAGAACCAAGGGCTATATCTGTTCCTGGTTCTAAATTTCTTGAATGGGGCATGTTTATTTAAGATGGTTAGGAAGGCATTTAAAAAAAATATCCAGGCATCCTCTACTGATGGGATGAGATCAATATCCTACCAGGATACCCCGGCCAGGTCGATTAGAAAGGCCTGCTCGCTGAAGTGTTTCAGGGAGCGTTTTACAGTGATGAGTGGGGGTCGTTTGACCCATTACGGATGCAGGCAATGAGGCAGTGATCGCTGAGATCTTGGTTGAAGACAGCAGAGGTGTATTTAGAGGGCAAGTTGGTTAGGATGATATCTATGAGGGTGCCCGTGTTTAAGGCTTTGGGGAGGTACCTGGTAGGTTCATTAATAATTTGTGTGAGATTGAGGGCATCAAGTTTAGATTGTAGGATGGCTGGGGTGTTAACCTCTTACATCTATGGGGGCGCTATTTCATTATTGGATTAAAAAAAACGTGCCCATTTTAAGCGCAATATTTTGTCACAAAAAGATGCTCGACTATGCATATAATTGACAGCTTTGGAAAGAAAACACTCTGACGTTTCCAAAACTGCAAAGATATTGTCTGTGAGTGCCCCAGAACTGATGCTACAGGCGAAACCAAGATGAAACTTCAAACAGGAAATGAGCAGGATTTTTGAGGCTCTGTTTTTCATTGTCTCCTTATATGGCTGTGAATGCGCAAGGAATGAACCTGCCCGATCTATCGTTTCCCCAAGGTGTCTGCAGCATTGTGACGTATTTGTAGGCATATCATTGGAAGATTGACCATAAGAGACTACATTTGCCAGGTGTCTGCCCGGTGTCCTCCGTCGAAATTGGTGCGTCATCTTCAGCTGCAAGTCTTTTTCCAAGGGATTCTGAGCAGAAAGTAGACATCCACGAACGATATATCAATGAAGAGATATGTGAAAAACACCTTGCCGTTTTGATGACTGAATTTTCGGGGGTTTTTTGGTACCCAAATGTGATGTACAAAATGGAGCGATTTCTCCTACACAAAGAATCTTTCAGGAAAAACTGAACATTTGCTATGTATCTGAGAGTCTCCTCATTGAAAACATCCGAAGTTCTTCAAAGGTAAATGATTTTACTTGAATCCTTTTCTGGTTTTTGTGCAAATGTTGCCCGCTAAATGCTACGCTAAATGCTACGCTAGCTATCAATACTCTTACACAAATGCTTGTTTTGCTATGGTTCAAAAGCATATTTTGAAAATCTGAGATGACAGTGTTGTTAAGAAAAGGCTAAGCTTGAGAGATAGCATATTTATTTCACTTCATTTGCGATTTTCATAAATAGTTAACATTACGTTATGCTAATGAGCTTGAGGCTATAACTGGATACAGGTTTTTTTCATAGCCAAACTTGAACAAAACGGAGCGATTTGTCCTACCCAAATAATATTTTTTGAAAAACTGAACATTTGCTATCTAACTGAGAGTCTCCTCATTGAAAACATATGAAGTTCTTCAAAGGTAAATGATTTTATTTGAATGGTTTTCTTGTTTTTGTGAAAATGTTGCTGGCTGAATTCTAGGCTTATAGCTATGCTAGCTATCAATACTCTTACACAAATGCTTGTTTAGCTATGGTTGAAAGGCATATTTTGAAAATCTGAGATGACAGTGTTGTTAACAGAAGTCTAAGCTTGAGAGCAAATATATTTATTTCATTTCATTTGCGATTTTCATGAATAGTTAACGTTGCGTTATGCTAATGAGCTTGAGGCTATAAATAGGATCCCGGATCCGGGATTGCTCGACGCAAGAAGTTAAGCATGTTCCAGTTTAGGTCGCCTAGCAGCACGAGCTCTGAAGATAGATGGGGGGCAATCAGTTCACATATGGTGTCCAGAGCACAACTGGGGGCAGAGGGTGGTCTATAGCAGACTGCAACGGTGAGAGACTTGTTTTTAGAGAGGTAGATTTTTAAAAGTAGAAGTTCAAATTGTTTGGGTACAGACCAACCTAATAACGTTTGAACCATGTTTTGTGCTGCTACCACGTTGTACTGCTGCCATGTTGTGTTGTTACCATGTTGTGTTATCATGTGTTGCGGCCTTGCTATGTTGTTGTCTTAGGTCTCACTTTATGTAGTGTTCTGTTGTCTCTCTTGTAGTGATGTGTGTTTTGTGCTATATATATTTTTAATTATCCCAGGATGATGTTTTATGTAAAAAAATGACATGCATTATAAAAAAATTTGACAACCCTGTTTTATAAGCTTTTAAATGGTATTTATCTCATCCGTTTATATTTTCTAGTGACGGATGTGTCATGGTATGGTGGGGTATGTAAAATAGGTTAATTTTGAGCACCTTTATCTCTTAAAAGTTTTTTTTTGGTCTGATCACTTCTACAATGGGCAAATATATATGGAAGGTTTTGTATCAATTCAAAAGGGATGCTGTCAAACAGAGATTGAATTCAAATAGATTTACCCATGAGCAACTTGTCAAAATATGAATCAGAATTATCAGATTCCTTTTCAGCTCTTAAAAAGCTTTATTTTGCTACATTATTTTTGTGCATATTGGCCTAAACTACAGTACTGGATAATGCTCTATAATTCACCAGAGGAAGTGAGAACTCAAAACACATCAGTTAGATTGCTAACCCTTTACATTATATTATTGCTAGATGGGCATGTTACCAGTAAATTTAATGTCCAACAAATACTGTCCATTGGTAGGCCTATTTAGGCTACTTGATGTATTCACTGCAAATGACGCACTCTGGTTCGCCAGCGCATCAACTCAATTACATTCTCTGCTTGAAAAGTGTTGGTATGAAACAGGGACAGGGCAGATGCAGAACATAGGACATGACAATGACCAATACATGTTCCTTATGACTAAATAGTAAACTACCAAGATAACTAGCTGGACTGGCTATTTAGTCATCATATAATTGATTTTATAGGCTTGCCTACCTGCTGCTGCAATGTCTCTATCTCTCCTCGAGCAACGGCCCCCTCAACTTTTCATGACCATACAAACACTGTTTGCTGACCGCTAACTGGGAAAATAACTCAGTTATTTTGTATATAATATATATATAACTAGCAATGAATATGAACAAATGTGTACACATGTCTACACAAGGTTCTAGGTTTGGATTCTAACCCGTTGGGCCTAAGTTTTCAAGATTTGGTTGATGTCAGATTTAATTAAAGTTATTCAAGTTAATAATGAATATGTTGGATTAATTTCTCCAAAATCTAAGTTAAAGAATAGGACTAAATCAAATCAAACTTTATTTAAATTGCTTTTAAAGTTTGATTAGATTAGATGTATTCCTATTCTTTAACTTGAGATGGAGACATAAATCCAACATATCAATTATTAATTCATAGGCAAACTGGAATTGAAAGTCAGACTAAATCAATGGTACAAAATATACATCTCCTTCAAATGTTGATATTTGGTTGCATTGACAACCAAACAAAATTCAATATCACTTTTGCAATGCAGTAAATAGCCTATTAATTTGTCAACAAGTTAACAAATTATATGTTGGATTAATCTCCAACACAACAATAAATACAATTGTAATGATTATACCCAGATTAAACAGTGCTCAGATGAAAATATTCAAGCATTAGATAGATGTTACATTTAACTGGTTTACTTTGTTGTCAATTTAACACAATTAAGTACTACTTTTGTAATGCGGTAATTAGCCTAAATTAAACAAGTTAAATGTAATCAAACATGTGATCTATGTAATCCTCAAAAGTAATAATTTATCATGAGAGGGCCAAAAACAATAACTAGTAATGATGCATACGTCAAGAAAGGTTAAATTCTCACCTATAAATAGTTATAAAATGCTGAGGTGTTTTCACTTTTGATTCCACAAGCTCAAGTACTGAATACAAATGTGATTAAAATAAGAAATATATTATATGATGTATTTCCTATTCAACAAGCTGTATGAATAAGGCTTGATGTGACGTATGTGCTTTCTAAATGTTGTAAAATCAAATTATAAAATGACAAACTATAATTTCACATTCCTTATAAATGGAAAAAACCTATTTGTATGTTTAGTGTTTGACAAAATGTTTTATAAATGACTTTCTTGATCAAAACATCTGCCCCCACCGCTGTGAATGTCTCACAGAGCTCTAGTTTGGATCCCTGAACTTGATAGGAACTCGCCTTTCATCTCATATTGTCCATCTATGACAAACAGAAAGTTTATTTGTATTTTTATATTTTACTTATTTAGATTACTGGCTATAAATCGATCTCTGAGTGTCCTACAGTGAAGAAACCAGAGTCTCCTGCTGGACTATAATGTAAAGATCCCAGGCACATGTATTCTTAGTGGCTGTGACATAGGGTTCAGCCAGGAGTTAGACAGCCTGAACAGCGAATTAAACGGTAGGAGGGACATCCTTGCATCAAGTGGTGTCAGATTTCACATCCTGCTTCACACATGCAAAATATATACAGTTGAAGTCGGAAAATCACATACACCTTAGTCAAATACTCAGCTTTTCACAATTCCCGACATTTATTCCTAGTAGAAATCCTTGTCTTAGGTCAGTTAGGATCACCACTTTATTTTAAGAAGGTGAAATAGAGAGAATTATTCATTTCAGCTTTTATTTCTTTCATCACATTCCCAGTGGGTCAGAAGTTTATATATACACTCACTTAGTGTTTGGTAGCTTTGCCTTTAAATTGTTTAACTTGGGTAAAATGTTTCGGGTAGCCTTCCACAAGCTTCCCACAGAGCTGCTGTAACTGAGTCAGGTTTGTAGGCCTCCTATATCACACCAGCTTTTTCAATTCTGCCCACAAATTTTTGTAGGATTGAGGTCAGGGCTTTGTGATCAGGGCTTTGTGATGGCCACTCCAATACCTTGACTTTGTTGTCCTTAAGCCATTTTGCCACAACTTTGGAAGTATGCTTGGGGTCATTGTCCATTTGGAAGACCCATTTGCGACCAAGCTTTAACTTCCTAACTGATGTCTTGAGATGTTGCTTCAATATATCCACATAATTTTCCTTCCTCATGAAGTCATCTATTTTGTGAAGTGCACCAGTCCCTCCAGAATGCGTCTACTTCTGTTAAGAGAATTATGTTCTCCAGGTACATAAGCCAATTTAAATACATTACTCTCAGTCTGCAAACCAGAATTTGTAAAATCCTGATCGAATGAAACAGACGGAGGCCCAGCTAAAATAGTAAAAAAGGTTTATTTACAGGAACGTTCTGGTGTGTGCAGTACACAGCAATTATTAATGTTATACTGACGTCTTACGGCCACACATTCACACAACCATATGCACACACATACTCACAAACAGACGCACACACATACACACAAACAGACGCACACAATGTCCTGCTACGCACACACTGTCTGTCTCACTACCCAGCAGACAGATTATCGACCTTGTCCTTGAGACGGACTCACCGTTCTCTCCCAAATCTTTAGTCAGGTCAGCACCATAAAGACATATTGTTCTACCCTTATTCTGACTTGGACTACACATTTATTGATTATGATTTTATACATTCTAATCAATTCCATACAACTATATGTTTCACGGCGGAATATTCTAATCATTCAAGTAACAGATATTTCTCAACTAATGGCCAAACAGTTCTGTTTTTATTTCATAAGACCAGAGGATATTTCTCCAAAAAGTATGATCTTTGTTCCCATGTGCAGTAGCAAAGCGTAGTGTGACTTTTTTATGGCGGTTTTGGAGAAGTGGCTTCTTCCTTGCTGAGCGGCCTTTCAGAAAAAACAGAACTGTTTGGCCATTAGTTGAGAAATAACTGTTAATTGAATGGGTGGCAGGGTAGCCTAGTAGTTCGAGCGTTGGACTAGTAACCAGAAGGTTGCAAGTTCAAATCCCCGAGCTGACAGGGTACAAATTCTGCCCCTGAACAGGCAGTTAACCCACTGTGGCTGTCATTGAAAATAAGAATTTGTTCTTAAATGACTTGCCTAGTTAAATAAAGAAAAAATTAAAAGGTTATGTAGATATAGGACTTATTTTTCTGTGGATATAGATACTTTTGTACCTGTTTCCTCTAGCATCTTCACAAGGTCTTTTGCTGTTGTTTTGGGATTGATTTGAACTTTTCGCACCAAAGTACATTCATCTCTAGGAGGCAGAATGTGTCTCCTTCCTGAGCGGTATGACGGCTGTGTGGTCCCATGGTGTTTATACTTGCGTACTATTGTTTGTACAAATGAACGTGGTACCTTCAGGCGTTTGGGAATTGCTCCCAAGGATGAACCAGTACTTTTTATGCAAGAAAGAAATTGCTACAAACTGGCTGTTGGCGAAGGAAACACGAACAAGAAGCATTCAGTGTTGATCTGGATGATGATCTGTTGAGAACCAGGCAAAATCAAATGTTGGTCCGCCTTTATTAGAGTCCTGGACTGTTATCCAGTGTCTAATCCAGAATGAGAAATTCTGACCATGGTTTAATAACTGTACCCTATAAGGCCATAATTAAGTTTTGGACCCACAACCAATGTATCCACATTAAATCATGGACTTTTGTGTTTTTTTCCATTGCAAAAGGTCTTATATACAGCATACATGAGCTAATGTGTATCTAGTTCAACCTCATTGAAGGGAAAAGAGCATTACATTGACACACCCCGCTAATGAGATCTCATAGAGATCATGGAAACAACTATTCCATTAAGACATTTGAATTTGCCTGATTGTGATCACAGTATAACGTCATTATCATAATTAGATCGGAATGGCGTATCCTTATTAGTTGTCTAAAGCAAAAGAGAAAGGCACCGAGCAGAGGGAGTGACATCTGGTTGGGTTTATTCTAGTGCTTGAGTTAACCACTGCCAACTACGCTGTGTTCTGTGCTGCTCTGTGTTTTGCTAATCATGTTAGATTTGTTCTTAAATTATTTAAAATGTTAATTTGACTAATTTGTATTGTTTTAAATGGTTTGTGGTGTGTTGCGTTAGCTCAATGTAGCTCAGGCATATGAACCACACAGATACACACAGGGATGGGCTGGCCAAAAGGAAATTTCTGACAAATACCAGATGGGTTGGTTCATCTTATGCCCAGTGGGTCTGTCTAAATTGGAAGTTTTGATAATTATTTGGCTAATAATGGGGTACACAAGGAAAAACATGGACCTGTTTGTTAGAAATGCCCTGGCTGATTTCTGGTCCCAGCGTGTCCCTGGATACACGCCTGCACATGCACACACACACACATACAGAACACAGCCATTAGATATAGACATGAATTGATGAATCTGAAACTCATTTCCAACATTGTATTGTCCAGAGACAACTCCAAACGTGTGACGCTGCCCTTTACATAATGCACTTCAATCCTGGAATCAAATGTGTTATTCAAAATGAATAGGGAATGAAAATGTCATGCCCATTGATCAAAATAATTTCAGATTGGTAGTAAATTGTCTGTGAGCGAGACGAGAGCCTCTAAGCAGCTCATTCCATAATTCTAAATGTATTATAATTGGCACAACTATAAAATATATGTTTCCCAGTAAATACTGATGGGGACCCGATAATTCAATTCACTCTATAGGCGAAATTTACACTACGGAGCATCAGTTGCTAATTTCCTTAGGGAAATGAATATAACCAGCTCCTAACGGGGAGGAGGTGTAGGATGAATGCTGACCATTGTCTCTAGCGTAAATATAGAGAGTGGGAGAATAAGATGGCCATATGTTAGGCCTTTACGTGACAGCTAAATTATGCCCGTTGCAGAGGCATGCTGCACGTCTGGCATTTATAAGACCCCCAAGTTATTTATTGCATGAGTGAAATGTCCGAATTGATATGCTACATGAGAAGAGTGGGAAGAAAGCATTGGTGTTTGGTGCTTACCCCCAAGTGTATTCTGTTTTCCTGCTGTAACATGAATGAGCTCTTAAACGCAACCTTGAGGCCTGTTAGCACAGGTGCTCCTTGTTATTAATTAAAGGTCCAATGCAGCCATTTTTATCTCAATATTACAACATTTCTGAGTAACAATAAAGTAACTTACTGTGATTGTTTTCAATCAAAATGATCAAAAAGAAACAAAAATAGATACATAGCAAGAGCAATTTCTCAAGAAGTCATTTTGTTTGGGAGTGGAATGAGTGGAAAGTGGAAAACTGAAAAGGAGCTGTTATTGGCAGAGAGCTTTGGAACTGTCTTTCTTATTGGTCTATCACCCAATTTACTGCCTGGTGATGTTGTTTTGGGTGGTGTACACTGGGGGGATGGGAGTGACGACCGGAGGGGTTAGTCGAAGTAAGTGTCGTGACTATCATTAATCTGATGACTGTTATTTATTTGATCAACTAGCTATGTTTTAATTGTTACTCGATTAAATTAATCATGTAACAATTTACTCAGTAGGAATTTGGGGCTCCATGGGAAAAGTTAAACAGTCAATTATTAATTCTGAACATTGCATAATCTGTGGATCCGCAAGAACCCTAGCACTTTTGAATATTCAGAACTATACAAATTGTTTTAATAATGAATTTATTAACTAACTAAATAACACAGAATACCATACACTCTTACATGAGATAAAAGTCCCTAGTGGACTGACACGATATGTTGGCTTGTTACACAATGGAAGAGGTGGAGAAAGATAAAGAGAGGGAGAGACAAAGAGAGTCAACTTTTCATACATACATTTGGAAGCTAAGCTCATGGATAAATGAATACTTTGCACCCTAACTACTGCTCATTTGATTAGAAATGCAATAGTATAGTTCAAAGTTCTATGACCACTTTTTCATGCACAGCTGCAGACTGTGAATGTTCTGGTCTATACATGATCTTTTTTACTCGTGTTGAGCGTTTCAGAGTTCAGCTTGCGTTATACGTCGGCTGGTCTGTTGAGTTTAAACCATTTTCAGCCATGTAGTCACCTCTCCACGCTGTCTGGTCTCAGTACAAAGTTTCTACAATCACAAGGCTATCTTCACAAAAGTATGCCGTGCCTCCCGCTCGCCTAGCATAGTAGCAACTACCGAACAGCTCCCGGACTCACCTATTGGTGTTCATTGGACCCTATGATCACTACTCTACACTTGACTCTCTCTAATGTCAATATGCCTTGTCTTCTGCTGTTCCGGTTAGTTATTGTTTTATTTCCCCGCAGAGCCCCTAGTCCAGTTTAATATGCTCTATTGTCACACCACACACATGGGGAGACCTCACCTGGCTCAGCTGGTGTCTCCAGAGACGCAAGCTGTCTCATCGTCACTCAATGCCTAGGTTTACCCCCACTGTACTCACGTCCTACCTCACCCTTGTCTGTACATTATGCCCTGAATCTATTCGACCACGCCCAGAAATCTGCCCCTTTTATTCTCTGTTCCCAACGCACTAGCCTCTAGCCGTACTCTTATCCTACTCGTCCTCTGTTCCTCTGCTGATGTAGAGTTTGAACCAGGCCCTGTAGCCCCCAGCATCACACCTAATCCCCAGACGCTATCATTTGTTGACTTCTGAAACCGTAAAAGCCTTGGTTTCATGCATGTTAACATCATAAGCCTCCTCCCTACATTTGTTTTATTGACTGCTTTAGCACACTCGGCCAACCCTGATGTCCTAGCCATGTCTGAATCCTGGCTTAGGAAGGCCACCAAAAATGTGTACATTTCCATACCCATCTACAACATTTAGAGGGGTGGAGTTGCAATCTACCGCAGAGATTGACAGAACTCTGCAGGCTTACTATCCAGGTCTGTGCCCAAACAGTTCGAGCTTCTACTTTAAAAAATTCACTTTTCCTGAAAGTTTCACTGTTGCCACTTGTTATGGTCCGCCTCAGCACCCAGCTGTGCCCTTGACACCATATGTGAATTGATTGTCCCCTTCTATCTTCAGAGTTTGTACTGTTAGGTGACCTAAACTGGGATATGTTTAGCACCCCGGCAGTCCTACAATCTAAGCTATATGCCCTCAATCTCACACAAATTATCAAGGAACCTACCAGGTACAACCCTAAATCCATAAACATGGGCACCCTCATAGATATTATCCTGACCAACTTGCCCTCCAAATACACCTCTGCTGTTTTCAATCAGAATCTCAGCGATTACTTCCTCATTGCCTGCTTCACTGTCAAATGCTCCCTAAAACACTTCAGCGAGCAGACCTTTCTAATCGATCTAGCCCGGTTATCCTGGAAGGAAATTGACCTCATCCCATCAGTCTGGTTGTTCTTTAAAAGTGCTTTCCTCACCATCTTAAATAAACATTGCCCCATTCAAAAAATGTAGAACTAAGAACAGATATAGCCGTTGGATCAATCCAGACTTGACCTTGACCAGCACAAAACATCCTGTGGCATACTGCATTCACATCAAATAGCCCCCGCGATATGCAACTTTTCAGGGAAGTCAGGAACCAATATACACAGTCAGTTAGGAAAGCTAACGCTAGCTTTTTCAAACAGAAATTTGCGTCCTGTAGCAATAATTCAAAAAAGTTTTGGGACACCGTAAAGTGCATGGAGAATTTGAGCACCTCCTCCCAGCTGCCCACTGCACTGAGGCTAGGAAATACTGTCACCACCGATAAATGTATGATAATCAAGACTTTCAATAAGCATTTTTCTACGGCTAGCCATGCTTTCCACCTGGCTACCCCTACCAAGGCAAACAGCTCTGCACCCCCCACAGTAACTTGCCCAAGCCCCCCTACTTCTCCTTCGCCCAAATCCAGATAGCTGAAGTTCTGAATGAGCTGCAAAATCTGTATCCCCACAATTCAGCCGGGCTAGACAATCTGGACCCTCTCTTTCTAAAATTATCTGCCGAAATTGTTGCAGCCCCTATTACTAGTCTGTTCAACCTCTCTTTTGTTGTATCATCTGAGATCCCTAAAGATTGGAAAGCTGCCACAGTCATCCCCCTCTTCAAAGGACACTTTAGACCCACACTGTTACAGACCTATATTTGTCCTGAAACTGCCTTTCTAAAGTATTCGAATGCCAAGTTAATGGACATATTGGAGTTCCAAAAGAAGAAGAACTTCAAAGGTAAGGCATGAATTATATTGTTACTTTGTTTGATGGGGTGCTGTCCTCAGATAATAGCATTGTTTGCTTTCGCCATAAAGCCTTTTTGAAATCTGACACTGTGGCTGGATTAACAAGAAGTTCATATTTAAACCGATCTACAACACTGGTATGATTCATGAATTATTATTATGAGTATTTCTGTTTTTGAATTTGGCAAGCTGCAATTTCACCGGGTGTTGTCAAATCAATCGCGTTAACGGGATTGGCGCGCGAAGCGATAACTAAGAAGTTAACAAACAGATCACTGACCATTTCGAATCCCACCGTACCTTCTCCACTATGCAATCTGCCATGTTCAAGGTCCTAAACAATTTAATGACCACCATACCCTAAGGGAACATTTCGACATTTTCCGTATGGTTAGTGAGAAAGTCCATATTGCAAATGTACCGTCCCTTACTAGACGTCCGAAAACATTTTTAAAATTCGGGGACGGCGTCGGGCCGAGCGGCAGGGCCAGACCTACCGGGAAGTCATCAAATGAACTTTGTCGGACATTCGGTTTTCGTTTTATAAAATAATCAAATTTTGGTCATTTTTCCGCTATGCCGGAAAATCCCACAAGAGGGCATAAGCAATCATACTGCAATTTGACAAAACATCACGAATCACGACGGGCCATATCTCGAAAACTGAAAATATTTCGAAGTCGAAACTTGGTGAGCATAGGTTTGGCATAATGGGCAGTTGGCCCCGAACAAGATGACGTCTAGGCCTCAACGGTTTTTGAGTTATGGCCATTTTTCTGGGATTAAATGTCCAAAATGAAAATAGAGAAATTATTTTTTCACTTCACGTCAAAGTCAAGGAGCCTCCGGTGTCAATAAAAAAAATCAGCCATTTATCTATCGTCATTTAAGAGAAATCGTACGATGACAGATTTGTGATGTTCAAATATAGGTGTTTTTTTTCAACAGTTACAGATCCAGTTGCAGGGTGTTCATACGAATATTTTTAAAGTGTGCTGCGGAGCTCTGCGAGATTTCTGTGATTTTCTATGATTTTTTGAAATAACACACACTCACTAAACCCTCCCTAAATAACTCAGTTCTTAACGTAAAGACTTAAAACTCAGGATTCTGTAAAGGCATACCCCAATGAGGATATGAGTTTATTTATAGCTTCCTGTGCCAACAGGAAGTGCCTTAAATGGTGTCATAGTGGCTGTATCCAAGGGTTAAAAAAGTCAGATCTTTTCAAAACTTCATATGTGATTAGGCAACCCTCCTGAACTGTAAAATCAGTCATTTCTCCCAACAGATGTCAAAGAAAAGCTCTCACACACAGCAAGGATGGAGTGACAAAGCGCGGTGTTTAAAGACACAGAGAGCAGGCAATGGCATAAACATAATCCCAAGGCCGTGCCGAGTTCAACGAGATATCCCGCTTGACCGTAGCTCGCTCGGTCTAAGCGCAGCGACCATGAGAAAAGTAGGCCCAATATGAAGCCTGCACCAGAACGTCATTTGATTTTGGGTGACAGCGGTGGAACCGTTAGGTTTAGAAGGACAATTCAAACCTGTTCCTAAGGTCCTCCCGATCTGTGCAAGCCTAACCTTGACCGTGTGACATTAACCCTTCACGGTTAAAAGAAGTTGTTTACATAAAAACAGTTTGCATTGACTTCTCTCCCCATAGGAATACATTGCCTGCTCCACTAAATTCAACCTGGAGCCTATATGGGTTATGAATGCCTTATGAACCTGTCTTCGGTACCAGTCCATTAGGCCACTATAAGGTCTACCTGTGTCGATTCTAGGCTTCCTGGGCCAACCGGAAGTGCTTAAAATCACCCTAAAAGTGTATATCCATACCCTGCCTGCAATTTGATGGACATAGTGCATTGAACCCTGTGTAAATCAGTCAATTCTTAACGTAAAGACTTAAAACTCAGTATTCTCTAAAAGCATAGCCCAATGAGGATGTGTGTTGAGTTATAGCTTCCTGTGTCAACCGGAAGTGCCATAATTGGTGTCTCAGGGGCTGTTTGGAAGGGTTAAAAAAATCAGATCTGTCCAAAACTTCATATGTGTGATTAGGCAACACCCATGAACTGTAAATCAGTCATTTTTCCCATAAAAATTCAAAGGAAAACTAAATCACACAGATACACAACTTGGATGGAGGGACGTATTGGGGTGCGTAGAGACTGACACAGCCTCCAATAGTTAGCTTTGTTCGAGCTAAAAAATAACCGTCAGACCTAGAGTTCCGAAACTTTAGAAACCTGTTCTAGACCTCAGGTCGATAGTGCGTGTTGAGTTAGGTGGCTCTAGAAGGTTCTCGGACCGAGAAACAGCCTCAGACATTTGCAATGACTTCAATTCATTTTGACCTTTACTAAAATGGCGACATTTAGAAAAGTCTCAGAGACACAAGACTAGGTGCTTTGTGACCGGCTCGGCCCATAGATACGGACCCCAACGTTTCTGTCCGATAGCTCATTCAAGGACCCCATAGCAAGGAAAAAAGTGGATTTTCAGCACCAATTAGGGTTTTACTTGGACACCAAATGACCTATCAAGCCGAAACTCGGGATTCGGGGTCGCCTCACATAGGACTACACATAATGTCCGAACTGGACCCGCAGCTAGAAAGTAACTATGTGTTTTATGTTTTTTTTATGGTTTGAACCGAAGGCGTTGTGAATTTTGGGCCAGCTCTGAAGTATGTGATACTTGGCTCCTAAACGAGTTGGGAAAAGTGGGTTTGGTGTCAGTTTGTATCAGTTTGGTGTCAGAATGATATCAAATTGACTGATGGACGGTGACTTGCAGGTGACTCTTGTCCATTTGCAATATGTTTAAGTGGTGAGGTACCATCACCAAAAGTGACATTCTGAAATCAACCCTAACGAGCGATGGAGAGGTACCAGAATCACTGCCCAGCCATCCCGAGTTCATCGGGCCAGTCAATTTGGCATTCCTGCACGATTTTTATAGCATGACAAATTGGTGATGGTGAATGCCCAGTTAACCATATTGCAAATGCACAGTGACTTTGCAAGAGTGAGAAACATCACCAAATGGACATTCTGGAATCAACCCTAACGAGCGATGGAGAGGTACCAGAATCACTGCCCAGTCATCCCGATTTCATCGGGCCAGTCAATTTTGCATTCCTGCACGAATTTTCAGTGACTTTGCAAAAGTGAGAAAACATTTGCAATATGCTTTAACGGTGAGGTACCATCACCAAAAGTGACATTCTGAAATCAACCCAAACGAGCGATGGAGAGGTTCCAGAATCACTGCCCAGCCATCCCGAGTTCATCGGGCCAGTCAATTTGGCATTCCTGCACGATTTTTATAGCATGACAAATTGGTGATGGTGAATGCCCAGTTAACCATATTGCAAATGCACAGTGACTTTGCAAGAGTGAGAAACATCACCAAATGGACATTCTGGAATCAACCCTAACGAGCGATGGAGAGGTACCAGAATCACTGCCCAGCCATCCCGATTTCATCGGGCCAGTCAATTTTGCATTCCTGCACGAATTTTCAGTGACTTTGCAAAAGTGAGAAAACATTTGCAATATGCTTTAACGGTGAGGTACCATCACCAAAAGTGACATTCTGAAATCAACCCAAACGAGCGATGGAGAGGTACCAGAATCACTGCCCAGCCATCCCGAGTTCATCGGGCCAGTCAATTTGGCATTCCTGCACGATTTTTATAGCATGACAAATTCGGGATGGTGAATGCCCAGTTAACCATATTGCAAATGCACAGTGACTTTGCAAAAGTGAGAAAACATAAACAAATGGACATGATGAAATCAACACAACGAGTGATTGAAAGGAACAACAATCACTGCCCGGCCATCCCGAGTTCATCAGGCCAGTCAATTTTGCATTTCTGCAGGATTTTTGAGCATGTCAAATTTCTTATGACATTTGGCCCCCACAAAACATATGCCTTATGCACAAGTAAAAAAAATAAAAAATAAATTATGATAATAAAATATGACTAAAGTATGTTGATACAGTTCTTACACGTGTGTAATTCACACAAAATTCTAAAGAATTTCGAAAAACGGTCCAGAAAGCACTTTTTTAGGGGTGTGTGAAGTTTTTTATGAAATTTTGCAATTATTGACTTTTGACTTCTGACTTCCTATGAAATCATATTGCAAATGGAGAAAACACATGCAATAATGCGCAAGTAAAAAAAAAAAATTATGATAATAAAATTGGACAAAAGTATATTCATACAGTTCTTACACATGTGTAATTGACAAAAAAAGCGAAAGAATTTCGAAAAACGGTCCAGAAAGCACTTTTTTAAGGGGTGATAAGTTTTTGACAAAAAATTCATTTTTTCAAAATTTGGCTTTTGGATGTTGACTTGGGGTCGATTTGCTATATGAAAAACCAAGGTGGAGCGCACACGCCACCTGTTGGATTTTTGAAGTGTTACAACTGGCAATTGCCATATGGCATTTGCAAAACATTTTGCATGAATCAACGCCGATTTGGGTGGTATTGTCCATTGTGTACATGGTTTGTACTATGCCAATGGTTTCCCATTCATTTTTGTCCATTTGAGGGGGGAATTCCTTTGTCCATTTGAGGGGGGAATAGATAAAAGACAGTACTGTGCAGCTGTTTTCGACCCTGCCAAGGCTTTCGACTCTGTCAATCGAAGCATTCTTATCGGCAGACTCAATTGCCTTGGTTTCTCAAATGACTGCCTCGCCTTGTTCACCAACTACTTCTCAGATAGAGTTCAGTGTGGCAGTCTCTATGGGAGTGCCACCATGTTCAATTCTTGGGCCAACTATTTTCTTTTGTATATATCAATGATGTTGCTCTTGCTGCTTGTGATTCTCTGATCCACCTCTATGCAGACAACACCATTCTGTATACATCTGGCCCTTCCTTGGACACTGTGATAACAAACCACCAAACGAGCTTCATTGCCATACAACGCTCCTTCCGTGGCTTCCAACTGCTCTTAAATGCTAATGAAACTAAATGCATACTCTTCAACCGATTGCTACCTGCCCGACTAGCATCACTACTCTGGACAGTTCTGACTTAGAATATGTGGACAACTACAAATACCTAGGTGTCTCGTTAGACTGTAAACTCTTCTTCCAGACTCACATTAAGTTGATAGTGCACTGTGAGTTATGTGACTCTAGGCGGTTCTCAGGCCGAGAAACAGCCATTATAAACAGCCAACATTTGCAATGACTAGGCCCAAAATGAAGCCCGACCTACATTTCAGGGGCTTTTGGGTAACAGCAGCAGAACCATTAAGGCTAGAAGCATATAATCCAACCACAATAACGTTGCTAAGGTCCTCCCGATCTGTGCAAGCCTAACCTTGACTGTTTGGCATTAACCCTTAACAGTAAAAACAGGGTGTTTTCATCTAACAGCTTACAATGACATCTCTCCCCATAGGAATACATTGCCTGCTGCCCTAACTTCAACCTGAAGCCTATGTGGGTTATGAATTCCATATCAAACTGTCTTCGATGACAATCCATCAGGCTACTATGAGGACTACCTGTGTTGATTCTAAGCTTCCTGGAGCAACCGGCAGTGGTTAAATTGACCCTAAAAGTGGTTTTGAGATACCCAAACTGCATTTTGTGAAAAACATTGCATTTAACCCTCTGTAAATCTATCAGTTCTTAAGGTAAACACTTGAAACTCAGGATTCTGTAAAAGCCTACCCCAAGGAGGATATGTGTTTACTTCCAGCTTCCTGTGCCAACCAGAAGTGCCTTAAATTGGGGTCAATGAGTTTCAAAGGGTTAAAAACGTCACATCTTTCACAAATGTCATGATTAAGCAGCCCCCATGAACTGAAAATCAGTCGTTTCTCCCATCAGATTTCCAAGAAAAACTCACACACACACAGCAAGTATCGAGTAACACACTGTGGGGCTTACAGACACACAGAGTCTGCAATAGATACCGATGTTCACACCATCAGAGAACCATCAGACCTAAAGCTCTGAAACTTTAGAAACCTGGGGTGTGCCTTTCCAAATAATGTCCAATCAATTGAATTTACCACAGGTGGACTCCCAAGTTTTAGAAACATCTGAAGGATGATCAATGGAAACAGGATGCGCCTTAGCTCAATTTAGAGTCTCAGAGCAAAGTTATGTAAAAAAGGTATTTCTGATTTTCTTTTTTTTTTTACTAATTTGCGACATTTTCTAAACCTGTTTTTCCTTTGTCATTATGGGATATTGTGTGGAGATTGCTGAGGATTTATTTTTATTTAATCCATTTTAGATTAAGTCTGTAACGTAACAAAATGTGAAAAAGTCAGCTCTGAATACTTTCTGTAGGCACTGTAAATTAGGCCAAATTTCCTGCTCCTGTCATGAAATTAAAGCTTTCCCCGGTGCTGTTTGGTGTATGCTCGATGGCTAAATAGTTTATTTTGTTATTTTTTCTGAAGCTGGTGGACTTCAGAATGTTGGTGGATTTTAAAAGATGTCATCTTTGATTCGTACTCGTGGAACTACAGCATATGGCTTGTTCTTTTCATTCTGAAACTGAATCCCGGCAAACTTTATGTTCTAAAGACAGGAGAGAAAAGGGGAGAAACAAGAATAAAGAGCACTTACAAACAGTGTTATGCCATGTCTACAATTGTCTCAATGTAGAGAACAATGTAATGATTAATTGTGTGCGATTCATAATGACATATGCTAAAAACTAAGTTTAGACGTAAATTTTTAGCATGATCCAGGTAATCATAGAGAGGTGAGACCGGTACGAACACACGCAACACCGGTGACATATTATCCAAGACAAATAGTACCCGGGGAGGACAACCCTATTCCAGATGAAGCGCAGCCCCAGGTACAGATACAAATTCAGCATCACCATCAGCCATTGAGTGTGAGCGAAATGCGTAGTATTATGAAAGAAGCACACAGATCCAATAAGAGAGGGACAGGAATTTATCAGTTTCTTGAGGAGACAAGGACATATTTTTGGGTTCCATACTGGTGATTATGATCATATTGTACGCTCGCTGTTGCCAAGATCCATGTTGCCAACACAATCACAGGGGTATAGAACATCGCCTTGATCCTCAGGACGAGAAGCGTGTGACCCAGCGACAGCCAATGATGAAATTGGAGGATGCTTAACTACGGTTGGGAATGTGTTATTCTGACCAGATGCTAGTAAAATTAGTAACTGTACTAAGGGTGCGAAAGAGACCAAGGCAGTCTGACAGACCACTGACTCAAACAGGTCTCATGAGCCCCTCCTTTATAGTAGAATTGTCAAACAGGTTTCTAAAGACGGTAGACATCTAGTGGAAGCCATAGGAAGTGCAACTTGACTCCATAGACACTGTGTATTCGGTAGGCCAAGCTTTGAAAAACTACAAACCTCAGATTTCCCACTTTCTGGTTGGATTTTTCTCTGGTTTTCACCTGCCATATGAGTTCTGTTATACTCACAGACATCATTTAAACACTTTTAGAAACTTCAGAGTGTTTTCTATCCAATACTAATGATAATATGCAAATAATATGCATATATTAGCATCTGGGACAGAGTAGGAGGCAGTTCACTCTGGGCACGCTATTCCTCCAAAAGTGAAAATCCTGCCCCCTATCCCAAAAAGGTTAAATCATGGCTAGATGGTTTGCCTAGGGGTTATAGCTGTCCTCTGAGTGGAGGCTAAACACCAGAGATGCAAAAATGGGCCTGTTGTGGTCTTATAGCAGTTCTCTGAATTCGGTCTACCCACCAGAGATGCAAATCCAATCTTGAGCGGCAAACTCCACTCGCCCGCGGGAGTCTATAGTCTTGGGCGTATCGACAGTGGAAATAGCAAGCAAGAAATTGCTGTCTGGGGTATAGCAAATTTTGAAATTGTGTTTTTAACATTGGATAAAAGTAGAGACTCAGAGCTAGAAAATTGTATATCAATGGGATAGAAATTCTGCTTTGATAGCTGATAAACTTGTAACCCCACTTTAGAGAAAATTGACTTTCAATGTTTTGGTAGACCTACTGGAGAGCTCTTTGTTTACACCCATTCAGCATTGTTCACATCATCTTAAGCCTTAGCCCCATACATCTCTTTAACTTCTTTGATATAGGGGGCGCTCTTTTAATTTTTGGATAAAAAAACGTTCCCGTTTTAAACAAGATATTTTGTCACGAAAAGATGCTCGACTATGCATATAATTGACAGCTTTGGAAAGAAAACACTCTGACGTTTCCAAAACTGCAAAGATATTGTCTGTGAGTGCCACAGAACTAATGCTACAGGCGAAACCAAGATGAAATTTCATACAGGAAATGCCCCAGATTTTGAATGCGCTGTGTTCCAATGTCTCTTTATATGGCTGTGAATGCGCCAGGAATGAGCCTACACTTTCTGTCGTTTCCCCAAGGTGTCTGCAGCATTATGCCTACAAATATGTCACATCATTGGAAGATTGACCATAAGAGACTACATTTACCAGGTGTCTGCTTGGTGTCCTCCGTCGAAATTATTGCGCAATCTCCGGCTGCATCCACTTTTCCATTGAAGGCAAGTGCCACGAATGATTTATCATCGAATAGATATGTGAAAAACACCTTGAGGATTGATTCTAAACAACGTTTGCCATGTTTCTGTCGATATTATGGAGTTAATTTGGGAAAAAGTTTGGCGTTGTAATGACTGAATTTTCAGGTTTTTTTCTTGGCCAAACGTGATGAACAAAACGGAGCGATTTCTCCTACACAAATAATCTTTTTGAAAAAATGAACATTTGCTATCTAACTGAGAGTCTCCTCATTGAAAACATCCAAAGGTAAATAATTTTATTTGAATGCTTTTCTTGTTTTTGTGAAAATGTTGCCTGCTGAATGCTAGGCTTAATGCTATGCTAGCTATCAATACTCTTACACAAATGCTTGTGTAGCTATGGTTGAAAAGCATATTTTGCAAATCTGAGATGACAGTGTTGTTAACAAAAGGCTAAGCTTGTGAGCCAATATATTTATTTCATTTCATTTGCGATTTTCATGAATAGTTAACGTTGCATTATGCTAATGAGCTTGAGGCTATGATTACGCTCCCGGATACGGGATTGCTCGACGCTAGAGGTTAAGGATGTGCATGTGAGGCCATGACCTGAGTGATTACAGTAGTGTACTAAACATCTAAAGATTTAAAGACTAAAGGCTGGTTTATACTATGTCTATCGATATGTTTGTAGACAGTTGTCGCAGTGACATCATGAACATCATTGTCTGACACCAAACTTGTCGTGCCGTTATGAAAAAGTATAAACACAAAAACTACCAGATTTATGACATTAGCAGCCTGGTGGTGCAAAATAGCATAACTGATGTATTTTCACACCAATAAACTCATCCGTTTTAAAAAGGAATGTAGTATGTCAATCTAGCAAACCAGACAACTAAAAGCAACTTTCTAAACTATTTTTTTCTAGCATGTTAGCTAGCTAGCTAACGTTAAGTTGACTTGTCTTAACTTGAGCTAAAATTGTATTCATTATTACATGAAAATACTCACAAAAAGATAATTATCTAAAGCTAGCCAACTATCTAAAGCTAACCAACTAGGTTAAATGTTAGCTAGCTAGCTAATATTAGGCTATAACTACCAATGCAAATACCTTTTTGAGATACAAATAATATTACCACACAGATAATAAATACAGTGTTAGCTATCCAGCCAATACCAGCTAGCTAACGGTACTCCTTAACTTGCAATGAAAATGACTTTAGAAACATATTAAATATGACAAAATGTAGCTAGGTAGACTCTTAACTATATACATAGATTAACATATGTCATGGATGCCATGGTTGGCCTAATCCGGAGACAGGTGTTTTATACAACAACTTTCTGTGTGTTCTCCTTTCGACTCCCTCCACATATTAGCAATCAAACGCTATAATTTTCTCCATCTCCTTAGCGATCATACTCTGCATTCCAATGATTTCAAAACTCGGTCCTCCAGAAAGTGGAGAGCATTAGCAACACTTTTCTAGTTCTTCGTGATATCTTTCAAAAAAGCCGAATTAGAAATGATTACCTATACATAATGAGCAGCTCATGTTATGCAATCGACAGAAGCATTATACATCGCAGACCATTCTGAACTCAACTCTCGTAATGTCAAGCCCATCCATTATCTCAGCCAGTCATGGCTAGCGGGAAGGTTCCAACTTTTTCCGTGGCTAAACAAACTGGGCTTGTAATTTCAAAACAATTATTTGCCTGTAATTGGCTCTATTCATGGTTCCCTCTATCATTACCAGTCTCCCAGTCCCTGCCGTTAAAGCATCCACATAGCATGATTCTGCCACCACCCATGCACCCGTGGTGTTAGACAGGCGATGAGCTGTGCTTAGTTTTCTCTAGACATAGCCCTTTGCATTCAGGCCAAAGACTCCATGCGTGTTGTCATGTGACTTTTTCTCAGGAGTGGCTTCTGTCTGTCAACTCTCATAGAAAGCCCAGATTGGTGAACTACTGTAGAGACTGTTGTCCATCTGGCAGGTTCCTCCATCTCAGCCAAGGAACTCTAAAGTTTTGTCAGTGGTCATTGGTTTCTTGTTCACCTCCCTGACAAAGGTCATTTTTGCCCGGTTTCTCAGTTTGGTCAGATGGCCAGCTCGAGGCAGTCAGGGAAGGCTTGTACCTGTAATTGCAGGTCGTCTGATTGAAGAAAATAATTTACCCCCCCCCCCCCCCCACACACACACACACACACCACTCACTCTTGAAAATTGAAAATGCCTTGGCTCTCTCTCTCTGCATGTTCCTTGCTGATAGGCATCCAAGGGTGTGTGTGCATGCCATGGACATACATTTTCATACATTTTCATGATCATAAATGAAAGTTCCTGCTAGACGATGCCAGGAAGTTCATAAGAGATTGTGACACACACACTCACTATGCAGGAATACACACACACACACACACACACACACACACACACACACACACACACACACACACACACACACACACACACACACACACACACACACACACACACACACCTAGAATTTGACCCTGAGTTTTGCAGGAGCCATTACCCTCCATGTGTGTATGAGCTCAATGGAATGTGTGTGTATGTGTGCAATGTTTAAAGTGTGTGTGTGTTTGCTTGCATGCCTGTGTGTACAACAATGGGGCAAAAAAGTATTTAGTCAGCCACCAATTGTGCAAGTTCTCCCACTTAAAAAGATGAGAGAGGCCTGTAATTTTCATCATAGGTACACTTCAACTAATGACAGACAAAACAAGAAAAAAAATCCAGAAAATCACATTGTAGGATTTTTTACAAATTTAATTGCAAATTATGGTGGAAAATAAGTATTTGGTCACCTACAAACAAGCAAGATTTCTTGCTCTCACAGACCTGTAACTTATTTTTTAAGAGGCTCCTCTGTCCTCCACTCGTTACCTGTATTAATCTCTTGCGACGAGCAAACCCATATCCGGGAGCATTATCATAACCTCAAAAGCATTAGCATAACGCAACGGACATAAATACCCCTAGAAACTTTTCCTATTCATGAAAATCGCAAATGAAATGAAATAAATATATTCAAACACAAGCTTAGCCTTTTGTTAACAACACTGTCATCTCAGATTTTCAAAATATGCATTACAGCCAACACTAGACAAGCATTTGTGTAAGTTTATCATGGCATAATGCTATGCTAAGTTCTGCTGGCAGCAGGCAACATTTTCACAAAAATAAGAAAAGCAACCAAATTAAATCATTTACCTTTAAAGAACTTCAGATGCTTTCACTCAGGAGACTCACAGTTAGATAGCAAACGTTCCTTTTTTACAAAAATATTTTTTTTGTAGGCGAAAAACTCCCGTTTCTTCATCATGTTTGGCTGAGAAATCGACCGGAAAATGCTACTACTATAACGCCAATCTTTTTACAAAATTAGCTTCATAATATCGACAGAAACACGGCACACGTTGTTTAGGATCCATCCTCAAGGTGTTTTTAACATATATATTCGATAATATATCCGACGAGGCAATTGGTTTCTCATAGGAAGCGATTGGAAAAATGGCTACCTCAGTGTTTTACGCGAGATTTTCTGCGGGAGACACCATGTGACCACATGCTATATATGGTCCCTTATAGCCATTCTTCAATGGAAATGCCTAAAAAGAAGTCACAATGCTGGAGACACCTAGGGGGAAACGTGGAAAACGTAAGCTCATTCGTATTCGTAGCTCATTCACAACCATATAAGGAGTCATTGGCATGAGGCGGTTTCAAAAAAGCTGCATTTCCTGGTTGGATTTTTATCTGGGTTTCGCCTGTAACATCAGTTTTGTGGCACTCACAGACAATATCTTAGCAGTTTTGGAAACGTCAGAGTGTCTTCTTTCCAAAGCTGACAATTATATGCATAGTCGAGCATCTTTTCGTGACAAAATATCTTGTTGAAAACGGGAACGTTTTTCATCCAAAATTTAAAATAGCGCCCCCTAAATCCAAGAGGTTAATGGCACCTGCTTGAACTTGTTATCAGTATAAAAGACACCCGTCCACATCCTCAAACAGTCACACTCCAAACTCCACTATGGCAAAGACCAAAGAGCTATCAAAGGACACCAGGAACAAAATTGTAGACCTACACCAGGCTGGGAAGACTGAATCTGCAATAGGTAAGTCGCTCTGGATAAGAGCGTCTGCTAAATGACTTAAATGTAAATGTAAATGTAAGCAGCTTGGTTTGAAGAAATCAACTGTGGGAGCAATTATTAGGAAATGGAAGACATACAAGACCACTGATAATCTTCCTCGATCTGGGGCTCCACGCAAGATCTCACCCCGTGGGGTCAAATGATCACAAGAACGGTGAGCAAAAATCCCAGAACAACATGGGGGGACCTAGTGAATGACCTGCAGAGAGCTGGGACCAAAGTAACAAAGCTGGAAAGAATGAATGTATCGTGAGATTTTGAGTGAAAACCTCCTTCCATCAGCAAGGGCATTGAAGATGAAACGTGGCTGGGTCTTTCAGCATGACAATGATCCCAAACACACCGCCCGGGCAACGAAGGAGTGGCTTCGTAAGAAGCATTACAAGGTCCTGAAGTGGCCTAGCCAGTCTCCAGATCTCAACCTGTTAAGGGAATTTTTATCAATGATGACTATGTATACATTTCAATCAGGACTGACTAGTCCTGATCAGTAACACACTACGCCGCCAGTGACTCAAATCCTGCAGTGCCAGTCGTGTCCCCCTGCTTAAGCCACTACATGTCCAGGCCCATCTGAAGTTCCCTAGAGAGCATTTGGATGACCCAGAAGAAGATTGGGAGAATGTCATATGGTCAGATGAAACCAAAATATAACTTTTTGGTAAAAACTCAACTCGTCGTGTTTGGAAGACAAAGAATGCTGAGTTGCATCCAAAGAACACCATACCTACTGTGAAGCATGGGGGTGGAAACATCATGCTTTGGGGCTGTTTTTCTGCAAAGGGACCAGGACGACTGATCCGTGTAAAGGAAAGAATGAATGTATCGTGAGATTTTGAGTGAAAACCTCCTTCCATCAGCAAGGGCATTGAAGATGAAACGTGGCTGGGTCTTTCAGCATGACAATGATCCCAAACACACCGCCCGGGCAACGAAGGAGTGGCTTCGTAAGAAGCATTACAAGGTCCTGAAGTGGCCTAGCCAGTCTCCAGATCTCAACCTGTTAAGGGAATTTTTATCAATGATGACTATGTATACATTTCAATCAGGACTGACTAGTCCAAATGCTATTATGTACTGTACATGTATGAATTTTCTCTCTTGCTCCCTTTTCCAATTGTATATAATATAGTCAGGAGTTGAGTAACAATGACAGTCAGTTCATTCATTTGTACAAAGGAACAATCTCCAGATGGCAGGGACGGACTATCTCCAGACTGTCCACAATGCTTATCTACACTGACTGACCTTGGCTTGAGGAGGGAAGGCTCTAGAACTAATAGGGCCTTTCTACCAGTGTCAAGAAGAGATGGAACATTTAGAAAACGCTGACGTCATTTTCAGTTTATAACCTGTGGTAAAATGTGTATGTACCCAGTACTCTCTTGAATTAAAGGCTGTTACCTGACTTTTAAGACCGGGACTCTGTCCATTCTTATATATTACAAACCCTTAAATGCATTGACAGAGTGTTTAATTTTGATTGGGAAATAAAACAGAGGAATTTCGAATTCCTTCAACAATTGGTCCTTCGAAGCCGGGATCTAAAAATCCGTCCCTGCCATCTGGAGGTCGTACGCCGGAAAAAAAACATGCACATTAATCAATAAAAAATAAAAAAAATACCTGGCTTCTGGATTGAGGTTAAAAACAGGCTGGTGTTTAACCCAGATGGCAGATACGATGACAGATCCAAAAGAACAGTGCTATTCCCAGTCAGCAGCAGGTCAGTAGCCTTTATTCTCGAATTTGGGAGGGATTTTTTAGGATATTTATTGATTAAAATGTTATAAAGGAGTTGGATTTGATCAATAATAGGTACTTGAATATTCTGAACAAATAAAATGGGTTTCTACCTTGGGTTTTAACCAAAATCGATAGGAAGGAAACAGGTCTGAAATTGACCTGTGGTAAGGTGCGCTACCATAAATAAACTAGAGCTTAATAAATCCTGGTTTTGCAAGCCAGAAGGTTATTAAGGAGGGATATAGTACGCATTGGAGAATTAGGACGCTTGTTCCGTACAAATAGGATAACCATTAATTTAAAAAAACATACCTAAATAAAGTTTGAACCCGAGTAGTCTATCTGTATATGGGAAGTAGTCTGACTATCAAGAAGTAGCAGATAAGATATATATACAGTGCCTTGCGAAAGTATTCGGCCCCCTTGAACTTTGCGACCTTTTGCCACATTTCAGGCTTCAAACATAAAGATATAACACTGTATTTTTTGTGAAGAATCAAGAACAAGTGGGACACAATCATGAAGTGGAACGACATTTATTGGATATTTCAAACTTTTTTAACAAATCAAAAACTGAAAAATTGGGCGTGCAAAATTATTCAGCCCCTTTACTTTCAGTGCAGCAAACTCTCTCCAGAAGTTCAGTGAGGATCTCTGAATGATCCAATGTTGACCTAAATGACTAATGATAATAAATACAATCCACCTGTGTGTAATCAAGTCTCCGTATAAATGCACCTGCACTGTGATAGTCTCAGAGGTCCGTTAAAAGCGCAGAGAGCATCATGAAGAACAAGGCACACACCAGACAGGTCTGAGATACTGTTGTGAAGAAGTTTAAAGCCGGATTTGGACACAAAAAGATTTCCCAAGCTTTAAACATCCAAAGGAGCACTGTGCAAGCGATAATATTGAAATGGAAGGAGTATCAGACCACTGCAAATCTACCAAGACCTGGCCATCCCTCTAAACTTTCAGCTCATACAAGGAGAAGACTGATCAGAGATGCAGCCAAGAGGCCCATGATCACTCTGGATGAACAGCAGAGATCTACAGCTGAGGTGGGAGACTCTGTCCATAGGACAACAATCAGTCGTATATTGCACAAATCTGGCCTTTATGGAAGAGTGGCAAGAAGAAAGCCATTTCTTAAAGATATCCATAAAAAGTGTCGTTTAAAGTTTGCCACAAGCCACCTGGGAGACACACCAAACATGTGGAAGAAAGTGCTCTGGTCAGATGAAACCAAAATTGAACTTTTTGGCAACAATGCAAAACGTTATGTTTGGCATAAAAGCAACACAGCTCATCACTCTGAACACACCATCCCACTGTCAAACATGGTGGTGGCAGCATCATGGTTTGGGCCTGCTTTTCTTCAGCAGGGACAGGGAAGATGGTTAAAAGTGATGGGAAGATGGATGGAACCAATTACAGGACCATTCTGGAAGAAAACCTGATGGAGTCTGCAAAAGACGGAGATTTGTCTTCCAACAAGACAATGATCCAAAACATAAAGCAAAATCTACAATGGAATGGTTCAAAAATAAACATATCCAGGTGTTAGAATGGCCAAGTCAAAGTCCATACCTGAATCCAATCGAGAATCTGTGGAAAGAACTGAAAACTGCTGTTCACAAATGCTCTCCATCCAACCTCACTGAGCTCGAGCTGTTTTGCAAGGAGGAATGGGAAAAAAATTCAGTCTCTCGATGTGCAAAACTGATAGAGACATACCCCAAGTGACTTACAGCTGTAATCGCAGCAAAAGGTGGCGCTACAAAGTATTAACTTAAGGGGGCTGAATAATTTGCACGCCCAATTTTTCAGCTTTTGATTTGTTAAAAAGGTTTGAAATATCCAATAAATGTCGTTCCACTTCATGATTGTGTCCCACTTGTTCTTGATTCTTCACAAAAGAATACAGTTTTATATCTTTATGTTTGAAGCCTGAAATGTGGCAAAAGTTCGCAAAGTTCAAGGGGGCCGAATACTTTCGCAAGGCACTGTATATATAACAGGTGAGGATAAATTAGGCGTGGTGAGAAGGCAGGGTCATTCTAGGCGAACAGAATAATTGAACCTGTACGATGCTGAAAGAAATTAATAACCAAAAAGGAGAGGTTAACCTCTTGATGCTATTGGGGCGCTATTTCATTTTTGGATGAAAAACGTTCCCGTTTTAAACAAGATATTTTGTCACAAAAAGATGCTCGACTATGCATATAATTGATAGCTTTCGAAAGAAAACACTCTGACGTGTCCAGAACTACCAAGATATTTTCTGTGCGTGCCCTAGAACGTGAGCTTCAGGCAAAACCAAGATGAGACGGCATCCAGAAAATGAGCAGGATTTTTGAGGCTCTGTTTTCCATTGTTTCCTTATATGGCTGTGAATGCGAGAGGAGTAAGTCTGCCCTTTCTGTCGTTTCCCCAAGGTGTCTGCAGCATTGTGACGTATTTGTAGGCATGTCATTGGAAGATTGACCATAAGAGACCACATTTACCAGGTGTCCGCCCGGTGTCCTGCGCCGAAATTGGTGCGCAAAAGTCAGCTGCAAGTATTTTTCCATGGAATTTAGAGAAGAATGCAAGCTTCCACGAACGATATATCAATGAAGAGATATGTGAAAAAACACCTTGAGGATTGATTCCAAACAACGTTTGCCATGTTTCGTCGATATTATGGAGTTAATTCGGAAAAAGTTTGACGTTGTAGGTGACTGAATTTTCGGTTCGTTTCGGTAGCCAAATGCGATGTACAAAACGGAACGATTTCTCCTACACACAGACACTTTCAGGAAACACTGCGCATTTGGTATGTAACTGAGAGTCTCCTCATTGAAAACATCCGAAGCTCTTCAAAGGTAAATGATTTTATTTATTTGGTTATCTGGTTTTTGTGAAAATGTTGCGTGCTAAATGCTACTCAAAATGCTAAGCTAGCTTTGCATACTCTTACACAAATTAGTCAATTTCTATGGTTCAAAAGCATATTTTGAAAATCTGAGATGACAGTGTTGTTAAGAAAAGGCTAAGCTTGAGAGCAGACGCATTATTTTCATTTTATTTGCGATTTTCAGAAATCGTTAACGTTGCGTTATGCTAATGAGCCTGAGGCTTTAGTCACGATCCCGGATCCGGGATGGGGAGTTTCAAGAGGTTTTAACTTAGACATTAACGTTGAAAGTCCCAAAAAGTATATCCTATGGGTGAAATGTAATGTCCGGTCAAAAGTCTTCTATGGACACGGTTCACAGGAAGGAAAATACATACTGATTATTTTTAAAGAGACACACACATAGTCAGACAGAAAAGCACTAAAAGAAATTAACCTCTAGCGTTGAGCAATCCCGTATCCGAGAGCGTAATCATAGCCTCAAGCTCATTAGCATAACGCAACATTAACTATTCATGAAAATCGCAAATGAAATGAAATAAAAATATTGTCTCACAAGCTTAGCCTTTTCTTAACAACACTGTCATCTCAGATTTTCAAAATATGCTTTTCAACCATAGCTACACAAGCATTTGTGTAAGAGTATTGATATCTAGCATAGCATTAAGCCTAGCATTCAGCAGTCATCATTTTCACAAAAACAAGAAAAGCATTCAAATAAAATAATTTACCTTTGAAGAAATTTGGATGTTTTCAATGAAGAGACTCTCAGTTAAATTGCAAATGTTCAGTTTTTCCAAAAATATTATTTGTGTAGGAGAAATCGCTCCATTTTGTTCATCACGTTTGGCTAAGAAAAAACAACAAATTCAGTCATTACAACGGCAAACTTTTTTCCAAATTAACTCCATAATATCGACAGAAACATGGCAAACATTGTTTAGAATCAATCCTCAAGGTGTTTTTCACATATCTATACGATGATAAATCATTCGTGGCAGTTGCCTTTCTCCTCTGAACCAAATGGAAAAGTGCACGCAGCTGGAGATTGCTCAATGATTTTGATGGAGGACACCAAGCGGACACCTGGTAAATGTAGTCTCTTATTGTCAATCTGCCAATGATATGCCTACAAATACGTCACAATGCTGCAGACACCTTGGGGAAATGACAGAAAGTGTAGGCTCATTCCTGGTGCATTCACAGCCATATAAAGAGACATTGGAACACAGCGCATTCAAAATCCGGGCCATTTCCTATATGAAATGTAATCTTGGTTTCGCCTGTAGCATTAGTTCTGTGGCACTCACAGACAATATCTTTGCAGTTTTGGAAACATCAGAGTGTTTTCTTTCCAAAGCTGTCAATTATACGCATAGTCGAGCATCTTTTCGTGACAAAATATCTTGTTTAAAACGGGAACGTTTTTTTATCCAAAAATTAAAAGAGCGCCCCCTATATCGAAGAAGTTAACTGTGGGGAAAGTCAATGTCGACAATCGGGTAAAGAAAAGGAAGGGTCAGATACAAACACAATGAAATTAAGGAGAATCCTCACTGAGAGAACTTTGGGTCGTTAAATTAGGGCTATTTTCTGTTGTCCAGAGGCCGGAGTTACAAATTTAAACAGAGAAGATGGGTCTATTTGCGGAGAATCTTAGTCAGTTCCAGTGTAGGTAGTATAGTGGTGAGCGCAGCAGTCTTACCAACGGCAATCCACGGTTCGGTTCCCAGCCGAGGCAGTTAACTAAAACTGATATTAGATTGTAATTTAGCTATTTGCATGTTTTGCCGGAAAAATACGGTTGCCAGTGTTTGTCTGAATTAAATGAACGTTTATTATGTGTTTTAGATTGAATTGAAAAAAAAGAAGGCATTAAAAATAATGGCGAGACAATTTCTAGGTAATACGCTATTTTGCCCAAAAAAATGATCTGGTGGAATAATGTATTGAGATGGGAGTCATATTTAAATAAATGTATCATAGAAGAGAAAGTCACCTAAAGTTAAATGTAGGGAATAACGGAGAGATACGATACAATTTTGTGCTATCCGGATGTTATAGCTATTTATGAATCGACTGACATACGATAAATTTAGCACAAAACATGGTAAGAATAGTTTAATCGTAAAAAGTTGTGATTGTTTTTCCGAGTATTGATTTTGGGTTAGGTAACGCCAGGGAATTCGAACTAGAAGTTAACGTATTCTAAAAAACACTATCTGTTTTTCTTTACGGGGAACAAGTATATGTCTGATCTTACAGGGACAGTGCATGTTTATCACAGTGGTTTGAGGGTATGACAGTGCAAAATATTTTGGGACAACAATTTGAAGATAGACTGAATGAGTTACATGAAACATCGAGAGATTTAAAACAAATGATGTGAAGGGATTATCAGAATTATTGGGTTTCGTTGTAGTAGTAAAAGTTTGGGTTAAGGGGATTTCTCTGTTCCCAGTGACAAGGTATTTTAAAGGAGTACACTCACATATGGATTATTATGTGTTTTAATTAGACAAGTGAATGACGTATTGGGAATAGAGTCGTAATTAAAATACTAAGGAAAAGACGAGACAGTTACTAGATCAAAATGATTCTAAATAATAACAAAGAGACAATTACGATTTATACCCATCGAAATGTTTTATAAAATTAGCCAATTTAGAGATATTGGTTGGGGTGATAAATTATAATTCAAGATTCGAACAGATGTGATAAATTAGGTTTGGTTTATCGAACTACAATTATTTACAATTCATTGAAAGTCGCTACGAATTGGGCTGAGGTTGAGCGCTTGATGATGACGTCACTAGCAAAGCACTATTGGTCGCCACGGAAATTACGTTGTGAAAGGGGGTAACGGAGAAAATTGTTTGTCTGTTAGAAGGAAAATGTGTGAATTAGTTTCGAGTCACTTTTCAGAAGTTGATAAAAATTACAAAATACATTTTTAACCTCTTGAAACTCTAGGGGCGCTATATCATTTTTGGATAAAAAGACGTGCCCGTTTTAAGCGCAATATTTTGTCACAAAAAGATGCTCGACTATGCATATAATTGGTAGCTTTGGAAAGAAAACACTGACGTTTCCAGAACTGCAAATATATTTTCTGTGCGTGCCCTAGAACGTGAGCTACAGGCAAAACCAAGATGAAACGGCATCCAGGAAATGAGCAGGATTTTTGAGGCTCCGTTTTCCATTGTCTCCTTATATGGCTGTGAATGCGAGAGGAATGAGTCTGCCCTTTCTGTCGTTTCACCAAGGTGTCTGCAGCATTGTGACGTATTTGTAGGCATATCATTGGAAGATTGACCATAAGAGACCACATTTACCAGGTGTCCGCCCGGTGTCCTGCGCCGAAATTGGTGCGCAAACCTCAGCTGCAAGTATTTTTCCATGGAATTCAGAGAAGAAAGCAGGCTTCCACAAACGATATATCAATGAAGAGATATGTGAAAAAACACCTTGAGGATTGATTCCAAACAACGTTTGCCATGTTTCGGTCGATATTATGGAGTAAATTCGGAAAAAGTTTGACGTTGTTGGTGACTGAATTTTCGGTTCGTTTCGGTAGCCAAATGTGATGTACAAAACGGAGCGATTTCTCCTACACAAAGATGCTTTCAGGAAAAACTGAACATTTGCTATGTAACTGAGAGTCTCCTCATTGAAAACATCCGAAGCTCTTCAAAGTTAAATGATTTTATTTATTTGGTTATCTGGTTTTTCTGAAAATGTTGCGTGCTAAATGCTACTCAAAATGCTAAGCTAGCTTAGCATACTCTTACACAAATTAGTGAATAGCGATGGTTCAAAAGCATATTTTGAAAAACTGAGATGACAGTGTTGTTAAGAAAAGGCTAAGCTTTAGAGCAGGCGCATTATTTTCATTTTATTTGCGATTTTCAGAAATCGTTAACGTTACATTATGCTAATGAGCTTGAGGCTATATCTGGATACAGGTTTTTTTCATAGCCAAACGTGAACAAAACGGAGCGATTTGTCCTACACAAATAATATTTTTTGGAAAAACTGAACATTTGCTATCTAACTGAGAGTCTCCTCATTGAAAACATCTGAAGTTCTTCAAAGGTAAATGATTTTATTTGAATTATTTTCTTGTTTTTGTGAAAATGTTGCTGGCTGAATTCTAGGCTTATAGCTATGTTAGCAATCAATACTCTTACACAAATGCTTGTTTAGCTATGGTTGAAAAGCATATTTTGAAAATCTGAGGTGACAGTGTTGTTAACCTCTTACATCTATGGGGGCGCTATTTCATTTTTGGATGAAAAACGTTCCCGTTTTAAACAAGATATTTTGTCACAAAAAGATGCTCGACTATGCATATAATTGATAGCATTCGAAAGAAAACACTCTGATGTGTCCAGAAATACCAAGATATTCTCTGTGCGTGCCCTAGAACGTGAGCTTCAGGCAAAACCAAGATGAGATGGCATCCAGGAAATGACAAGGATTTTTGAGGCTCTGTTTTCCATTGTCTCCTTATATGGCTGTGAATGCGAGAGGAATGAGCCTGCCCTTTCTGTCGTTTCCCCAAGGTGTCTGCAGCATTGTGACGTATTTGTAGGCATATCATTGGAAGATTGACCATAAGAGACCACATTTACCAGGTGTCCGCCCGGTGTCCTGCGCCGAAATTGGTGCGCAAAAGTCACCTGCCAGTATTTTTCCATGGGATACAGAGAGGAAAGCAAGCTTCCACGAACTGCATATCAATGAAGAGATATGTGAAAAAACACCTTGAGGATTGATTCCAAACAACGTTTGCCATGTTTCGGCGATATTATGTAGTTAATCCGGAAAAAGTTTTACGTTGTAGGTGACTGAATTTTCGGTTCGTTTCGGTAGCCAGACGCAATGTAGAAAACGGAACGATTTCTCCTACACACAGACGCTTTCAGGAAAAACTGCGCATTTGGTATGTAACTGAGAGTCTCCTCATTGAAAAGATCAGAAGCTCTTCAAAGGTAAATGATTTTATTTATTTGGTTATCTGGTTTTTGTGAAAATGTTGCGTGCTAAATGCTACTCAAAATGCTATGCTAGCTTTGCATACTCTTACACAAATTAGTCAATTTCTATGGTTTAAAAGCATATTTTGAAAATCTGAGATGACAGTGTTGTTAAGAAAAGGCTAAGCTTTAGAGCAGGCGCATTATTTTCATTTTATTTGCGATTTTCAGAAATCGTTAACGTTACATTATGCTAATGAGCTTGAGGCTATATCTGGATACAGGTTTTTTTCATAGCCAAACGTGAACAAAACGGAGCGATTTGTCCTACACAAATAATATTTTTTGGAAAAACTGAACATTTGCTATCTAACTGAGAGTCTCCTCATTGAAAACATCTGAAGTTCTTCAAAGGTAAATGATTTTATTTGAATTATTTTCTTGTTTTTGTGAAAATGTTGCTGGCTGAATTCTAGGCTTATAGCTATGTTAGCAATCAATACTCTTACACAAATGCTTGTTTAGCTATGGTTGAAAAGCATATTTTGAAAATCTGAGGTGACAGTGTTGTTAACCTCTTACATCTATGGGGGCGCTATTTCATTTTTGGATGAAAAACGTTCCCGTTTTAAACAAGATATTTTGTCACAAAAAGATGCTCGACTATGCATATAATTGATAGCATTCGAAAGAAAACACTCTGATGTGTCCAGAAATACCAAGATATTCTCTGTGCGTGCCCTAGAACGTGAGCTTCAGGCAAAACCAAGATGAGATGGCATCCAGGAAATGACAAGGATTTTTGAGGCTCTGTTTTCCATTGTCTCCTTATATGGCTGTGAATGCGAGAGGAATGAGCCTGCCCTTTCTGTCGTTTCCCCAAGGTGTCTGCAGCATTGTGACGTATTTGTAGGCATATCATTGGAAGATTGACCATAAGAGACCACATTTACCAGGTGTCCGCCCGGTGTCCTGCGCCGAAATTGGTGCGCAAAAGTCACCTGCCAGTATTTTTCCATGGGATACAGAGAGGAAAGCAAGCTTCCACGAACTGCATATCAATGAAGAGATATGTGAAAAAACACCTTGAGGATTGATTCCAAACAACGTTTGCCATGTTTCGGTCGATATTATGTAGTTAATCCGGAAAAAGTTTTACGTTGTAGGTGACTGAATTTTCGGTTCGTTTCGGTAGCCAGACGCAATGTAGAAAACGGAACGATTTCTCCTACACACAGACGCTTTCAGGAAAAACTGCGCATTTGGTATGTAACTGAGAGTCTCCTCATTGAAAAGATCAGAAGCTCTTCAAAGGTAAATGATTTTATTTATTTGGTTATCTGGTTTTTGTGAAAATGTTGCGTGCTAAATGCTACTCAAAATGCTATGCTAGCTTTGCATACTCTTACACAAATTAGTCAATTTCTATGGTTTAAAAGCATATTTTGAAAATCTGAGATGACAGTGTTGTTAAGAAAAGGCTAAGCTTGAGAGCAGACGCATTATTTTCATTTTATTTGCGATTTTCAGAAATCGTTAACGTTGCGTTATGCTAATGAGCCTGAGGCTTTAGTCACAAACCCGGATCCGGGATGGGAAGTTTCAAGAAGTTAACAAAAGTCTAAGCTTTAGAGCAAATA